>NC_083367.1:38992348-39295378 GCF_030254825.1 Meriones unguiculatus | reverse complement strand
TATCTCTGGCATCTGCAGAGTTCTTCAGGAAGCTGAGAGTGGTTCAGCATGTGCATTGGTGCACTATCTGTACCTGTGGGAGGAAAGTACACAGTCGCAGAAGGCCAAATGCAGGCTTGCCTGCACGTGTTTGTGTTTGTATACACTGACAAGTTAAACTTTGGCAGGTTCATAAATATTGGTTTATTGTTAAAAAAAAAAGACCTTGTTCACGAATAGAAGCTTTTATTTTTGTTTAGTTTTGTTTTACACTTACGGAACAGCAGTAGCATAACCCTCTCATTTGGGTGGCTTTTTCTTAGAGGGTTATTTTCCACCAATCATCACCTATCCCAGTGTTCTGACAGTTCTTATTAGAAAAATTTGGCGAGACAAAATAATTATTCTGAGATTAACTTTAAGTTTCCATTGTATAACCACATCAAAGCCTTATAGAAAAATTTTCAATGTATGGACCTGGGATCAATTTGATTTTAGATGTTGTACATTCACACACATGAATACACATGAGGTGTATTCTGGCTGTGGTCTGCACTGCCAATCTATCTTATCATGGCAATAAGAGAAAAGGGTAAACCAAGCTCTTCATTCTTTCACTCCCTTGGTTTGGTGCCTTAAATAACCTATTATCTTCTTTGATTCCCTGTTGGGTAGAGTTTTTCTTAGTTCCTCTATGAAGTAACAGGATGGGAAACAGGCCCCCATCCTGTTCTCTCTCTTCCACCAGTTCAGGTGTCTATCTTGTTTGCAATTCTGAATGAGATTTAAACATCCTCACAAGGGCCCTCCTTGTTTAGCTTCTTTAGGTCTGTAGCTTTTAGTATGGCTATCCAGGGAATTGAAGCAGATGCTAAGACTCACAGCCAAACTTTGGACAGAGTGCAGGGAATCTTATGGAAGAAGGAGCCCCACAAGGAGACCAATAAAGCTAAAAACCTGAGCCCAGAGGGTCCTGGAGAGACTGATGCCCCAACCAAGGACTATATATGGAGAAGACCTAGACCCATGTTCAGATGTAGCCTACAGGCAGTTCAGTCTTCATGTGGGCATCCGAGTAAGGGGAGCATGCTCTGCTTCCATCATGAACCCAATTGCTTGCTCTTTGATCACTTGCTCCTGGTGAGGCACCCTTTCCAGGCTACAATTCTGGCAGTCCTGGTGAGACTCAATAAGCTTTGGGAAGGCCGCAGATGAGGAGAACTCCCCTTTCAGTAGTCTAGGAAAATGGGAAAGAGGTAGGAAAGTTGAGACTGGGAGGAGTTGAGGAATGGGGCCTCAATCAAGATGTATAATGAATAAATTGCAAAAAAAGACTTCTCAGAGTAATCACAATTAAATGCTTGGGATCATACACACACAAAATTATCAATGGAGAATTGCTCACTGGTAATGGATGTTCTGGATGAAGGCTAGAATAACGATGAGGGAGTATGATGGGCTATAGGACATGTTATCCTCCTTGCTACATCTCTGGAGTCTCTGACATATTCCCAAGAATAGTTATTTCAAAATTGCAGGGGCCCTTTCATTAAATTCACTAGTGTCACTTTCTCAGAATAATGAGAGTGAATGCTTAAGTAAAAATATGCACTGGCTTATCATTTTGAATCATCATTAAGAAATAGGCCAAACATTAGTACCATGACATTTGATCACGCCTAGACTGGTTTGAAGTGAAAACATGTTTGGGTATTCATATGTATTTCCCAAATATTTTCATTGTATTCATCAACACCATTATGATAGTTACTAATACAAGAGTCAGTAAGAAAACTATAAACCTTGACCTCTTTTTTTTCCCTACAATGTATTTAAAATCCATTGTTGGGGACATGGAAACCTTGGGTTGGAATTAAGAAAGCAGGAAGGAAAGAAAACTGAATGCTTTTCAATTTTGTTATAGCAAATTTCTAAGAAAGTCTTAGAGAGAAATAGAACTGCCTGCAATGCACAGTAAAAAGGCAACGGATAACTTAAATAAATATGTTTATGAAGACCAAGAAGAAATGACCCATAAGGCTCCAGTCATCATCACCACCACTATAAATATAGTACTATATTATTGCTACTCATTCTGATGCAATTTTAGCACAGTGTGTATATGTGGGATATAATGATATCATATCTATTAATATCCACAAATAGTATCTGTCCATGAGAAGTAAAGGACTCCAAAAAGACTTTCTTTGGAAAGGAAAATCTAGAGGAATAATTTGAGTACTCACTATCAAGAAATTAGAACAGCAGCAACAACAACAAAAAAACACTATACAAATAAAAAGGGAACTCAGGACCTTTGATTATGCTTGTTCTAATCTTATTCCTAAACACAGATAAAAATAAAGCAAAACTATATTTGTTTGTAAATACAAATGAAGTATTAAAAAAGCATCAGACATTATGATGGATGGTATTACTGTACATATTTATTATTTAAACCTACAGCAGAATTCAAAAGAGGTTTGTTATTTATTTTAACAGGGACCATCTGGGTTCGGTATATCCTTTTCTTGATTTATTTTGAGGGTGAACGGAACAGCAATGGAAATCTCCAAACATTTGATACAATACCTTTCTTGGAGTACAATATTATGGATCAAGACTATGTCAAAATGCCATCACCTCGCATCTTTACTTCCCACCTTCCATATTACTTAGTACCAAAAGGTCTCAAGAGCAAAAAGGCTAAAGTATGTCATAGAGCTTTTTCTTTTTACATAGATACAGTATCTTAATTATTGAATAACATGAGTACTTCAGTATTTGTGCTGTGATGGTGCAGTGATCTGAACATTGTTGAGTTTGTCTCCTGGGCATTCTTCCAGCAGCTTCCCTAGAATTCACATCTATGAATGGGAAGTAGAGAGTCACAAGTATGAGAGTTACTCAACTTACAGAGGAGGGGCTGTATTTCTGAAGAAAGTGGATAATCATTATTGCTGAAACCAGCAAAGGATGAATCCTTACTTTTCCTCTAGGAAATTGACACATCAGACTTAAATATTTGTCAACATGGCAGTTATTTGTCGGTATTTCACATTGTTTTTAAATTGCATATATGTGCTCAATATTGAGACAAGACATATTTGATATTTATTGAGCATGATCATTTATAATTCTGTGAAAGGGCTCTACCATTGGTCTTGCTTTTCATTATTGTAACTTTAGTATAATTTTCCTACTGATTTGAATTCTTTCATTAGTGGATTCTGATGTGGCTTTTTACTAGGATTCTTTACTAGTGGCTTTTCTTATGGTTTAGAGTTTTGTGTAATGTTGTGGTTTAATTCGATTTGTAACACTCAACTTTAATATCATCAAATACTGACTTCTTAAAATATAAATTCATTATTTACCTCATTTCTTTTTATTATATTTTTATTATTTAAAACACATTTTAAACTGAATGTATGTTTACCATATTCTACCCCTTTGCAAGTACTTCCAGAATCTCTTCCATACCTACCCTCCCAAATAATTTAGTTCCTTTCTAAAAAAATCCCATATATATGCATACATACCTAACAAAGCAATAATAACAATAACTTATTTAAGAACTATTTCCTTGGTTTAATACTAAACATATATTTATTTTGGTCTAACATTCTTAATAAATGTGTTAGTTACTATGCATAATAGTATGAGAGAATTTTCCTTTTAAATGTGGATATTATTTTTGTTTGTACCAAGATAGTAGTTCATTTTTTTCTATTTTCAGTACTACCTTGGCTGCATATCAAATGGCTTAGAAAACTCAATGAATGTCATTTCCCTTAGGAAAATGTATTTACTATATTTATCAACATTACAAATAATACAATTTCTAGGGAAGCTGACCTGCCTTCTTGTGCATGTATGGAATAATATGTAAATGAAAATAGTCCTTTACTTTTTATAGCATGAAACAAGTTGATAACCAACTACACTTTAATAAATATTACCTGACTGAAAACACTGATTTCTTTGGAAAATAAATTATCATATAATTGATCAGAAATTAAAAGGGGAACCTAGAATTATTAAAGTAGCTTTGTGGTTTTTTTTCTGCAGATTCTTTATATTTACAGAAATCCCAAAGATGTTTTGATTTCATATTTCTATTTTTCAAATTGGTTGTTAACCATGGAATCTACAGACATCATAGAACATTTTCTGGAAAAATTTCTAGATGGTAAAGGTAAAAACATTTACCCCTCTTACTTGTCTAAAAAGTAGAGATGATATTTATACCATCTCAATGTACAGAACATATATCTAAGAGGTTGAGGGGACAGTTAAAGAGCAATAAGACATTTGAATGAACTTAGTGTGATGCACGGTGGTTTTTCTGCCATGTTTGGATGATTTGAGGGGTGTCAGTATTGCAACACTGAATTATTTAGGAAATGTTTAAGCAAGACCATATTTACAAATAGTTTATCCACTTTTTTTTTCTTCTCGCTAATGGAGTAGGAAGAATCATAGCAATAAAGTTCAGGATGCAGGTGTGCTCTCCATGACAAGAACTTGAAGGGAAGCTGAGGAATATTTCATATAGTTCTTGAGAATGGAATTATAATGGATTAATGAAAGAGGCACATGGAATGTGGAATATGTGGAATCAGGATCCCAAACATTTACGTTATCATATTCAGGTTCTGTTTCATTGTAGAAAGGAAACACTGCTGTTCAGAAATCTTGTAGGATGGAAGAAACAGAGACATGCTTTCATATAGAGGAGAAAGAGTAATTTCCCTAAAAAAATCTTAAGTTCAGACCCTTGAACTTCTTTATTAAAAAGATTTTAGGTTGATTTACTTTATGAGTGTGTTGCCTGCATAGATGTATGTGAACCATGTGTACATTGAATGTAGAGGTCACAAGACAGCACCAGATTCCCTGGAACTAGATTTATAACTGTTTTATGAGCCACCATGTTAGTGCAGAGAACCACACTCAGGTCTTCTGCAGGAGCAGCCAACACTTTTACAACGAAGCAGTGTCTTTAGCAACTAACTCTTGAATATCTGTATGTCTGTCTAGTTGGGGCCTGAAATATTTAAGTTGGTATAAGTCTTGTGTAAATTGTTATACCCAAATGAAATTTAAACCAACACCCCTACAATTGAATGTCATATAGACATTCAAATGTAGGGGTGTTGGTTTTATTTCTAATAGGCTAAATCATAAAAAATAATAGAGTTTGCTGTTCAGTAAGTGTAGTGTCTTTTCCTGTTAGTCAGTAATTTTTCCTTCAGTTGCAGGAAGCTGTTGGTTTGATCACATTAGAGGCTGGTATGAACACAGACATGACTTCAGTATAATGTTTCTGAGTTATGAAGACATGAAGAAGGTGAGACAAAAAAGTTGTGTTGAAAGTTATTTCCCATCTCTGAGTTTAAACCACCCAATCTCCAATATCCTTTTACCTCACTACTACTTGGGCTTCCTGTGGGAGGAGTTTCCTGACATCCAGACCCTCCTTTGTTGACTATTCTTCCCAGGGGCTTTTTCTTCTTGTAGTTGGTTCTTGTGATTTCTTCTTAGGTAGCTTCCTGTGTCAATGAAGACAATCTTATGTATCTAGAGTAGACTTCTCTTTTCAAGAAATTATCAACCTTCAATTATTTGTATCAGTAGATTCAGTGTGATAAGGCCATCTATGAACCAGCATTTATTGCCCTTATCCAGTCACTTTTGTTTACTTCTCACCCTTGTTCAGGACTCTTCCCAGTTGCTAGTAATCATCCTTCAACTTTCAGAATGATAGGTGTTTTATAATTCTTTTATTTTTCCCCAACATGAGAAAGAGAGATGTGATAACTATTTCTCTGTATTGGCTGATTTCTCTTAATCTGTTTTAAGGTTCCTCCACTTTCAATGAGCTTTACTTTTTTGTGTATCTAAATAACACTTCTATTGTATATATATATATACATATATATATGTATATCACACTTTCATTTTTCTAGAGCATCTAGATGACCTAATGAACAGCTAGATCTAATGATCTAATCAGCTTCTAGAACTATTGCATGTTTTGACTGTAGAGAAGAATTTAATCACAATCGATGCCAGTAAGGTTTGGAATGATAACTTTATTTTCATATAACTAGGAATAATACTGCTGGATCATATGATGTGCCTATTTTTACTTGTGTAAGATCCACACTCTTTTCCATAAGGAATGCACTTAAAGCACTCAATGATTTATCTTGTATGCCATCTTGGCCATTTAGTTTTCCGTTGCATTTTTTATCTTTATTTTTATTTTGTTGTTGTTTCTATGGCATTGATGCAAACCAGTATCTTATACATGCTATACAAATAAATATTCTACTGATCTACATTTTCAGCCAAATCTAGGTTTTTGGATAATTTTTAATTTTGTCTTTTATCGCCTTGAATGTAATAAACATTATTATATTAAAAATTTTGAAGTAATTTCATTTTTGTAACATTAGTTATTCTATTTCTATCATTCTGTTTTCATTTTTTTCTTCACCACATTGTCTTACTTTTCATGTCCTTTCATTCTCATTGCACAGGTCTCATCAGGACGGGCTACATTGTCCTCCTCTGTGGCCTAACAGGACTGATCCTCCCTTGGGGGGTGGGGAGGCCAAAGAGCCAGTCATTGAGTTCCTGTTAGAAATAGTCCTTGTTCCCCTCACTTTGGGAAACCAATTGGTTACTGAGCTCCCACAGGCTACATATGAGCAGAGGTTCTAGGTTATATCCATACATGGTCCTTGGTTGAATGTCAGTCTCAGAAAAGACCCTGTGCCCAGATATATTTGGTCCTTGTGGAGCTCCTATCCTTTCCCCATCAGCCTAACTCGCCTTCTTTCTTATGATTCCCTGTACTCTGCCAAAGGTTTGGTCATGAGTCTTTGCTTTGAAAACACTGCTAGTTAGTCTTTCAGATTTGCTCAGTAGACTCCTGTCATACGTTCAATGCACATCCCATCTGTCTTTCTAAATGAGGATTGATCATCTTACCCCATGTCCGCTCAATTGATTATCTTTTTTAGGTGTAGAGATTTCATTATGTTTATCATATCTTATAGGTCTATATAAGTGAGTATATACCGTGTTTGTCTTTCTCCTTCTGGGATATTTCACTCAGAATGATCTTTTCTAGATCCCACCATTTGCCTGCAAATTTCATGGTTTCCTCCTTTTTGATTGCTGAGTAGTATTCCACTGTATAAAAATACCACAATTTCTGTATGTATTCCTCCGTTGATGGACATCTGGGTTGTTTCCAGGTTCTGGCTATTACAAATAAAGCTGCTATAAACATGGTTGAGCAAGTATCCCTTTTGTGTACTTGAGCAAACTTTGGGTATATACCTAGCAGTGGTATAGCTGGGTCTGGAGGAAGCGCTATTCCTAATTGTCTTAGAAAGCGCCAGATAGCTTTCCAGAGTGGTTGTACCAGTTTACATTCCCACCAGCAGTGGAGCAGGGTTCCCCTTTCTCCACAACCTCTCCAGCTTGTGTTGTCACTTGAGTTTTTCATCTTGGCCATTCTGATGGGTATAAGGTGATATCTCAGGGTCATTTTGATTTGCATTTCCCTGGTGGCTAATGAGGTTGAGCATTTCTTTAAGTGCTTCTCTGCCATTCAATATTCCTCTGTCGAGAATTCTCTGTTTAGCTCTGTTCCCCATTTTTTAATTGGATTACTTGGTTTGCTGCTTTTCAGCTTCTTTAGTTCTTTGTATATACTGGATATTAGTCCCCTGTCAGATAAAGGGTTAGTGAAGATTCTTTCCCAATCTGTAGGTAGTCGTTTTGTTTTGATGATAGTGTCCTTTGCTTTACAGAAGCTTTTCAGTTTCATGAGGTCCCATTTATTGATTGTTGCTCTTAGAGCCTGTGCTGTTGGTGTTCTGTTCAGGAAGTTGTCTCATGTGCCAATGAGTTCTAGGCTGTTCCCCACTTTTTCTTCTAAGAGATTTAGAGTATCTGGTTTTATGCTGAGTTCTTTGATCCACTTGGACTTAAGTTTTGTGCAGGGTGATAGATATAGATCTATTTTCATTTTTCTGCATGAGGACATCCAGTTGGAGTAGCACCATTTGTTGAAGATGCTGTCTTTTTTCCATTGAATGGTTTTGGCTTCTTTGTCAAATATCGAGTATTCATAGGTGTGTGGATTTATTTCTGGATCTTCTATGCGGTTCCATTGATCCTCCTTTCTGTTTTTATGCCAATACCATGCAATTTTTATTACTATTGCTCTGTAGTACAACTTGAGATCGGGGATGGACATACCTCCAGATGATCTGTTGTTGTATAGGATTGTTTTGGAGATTCTGGGTTTTTTGTTTCTCCATATGAAGCTGAGAATCTTTTTTTCAAGGTCTGTAAAGAATTGAGTTGCTATTTTGATGGGAATTGCATTGAATCTGTAGATTGCTTTTGTCAGGATTGCCATTTTCACAATGTTAATCCTACCAATCCATGAGTACGGGAGATCTTTCCACCTTCTCAGATCTTCTTCAATTTCGGTCTTCAGAGACTTGAAGTTTTTCTCAGAAAGGTCTTTCACTTGCTTGGTTAGTGTCACCCCAAGGAACTTTATGTTATTAGTGTCTATTGTGAAGGGTGTTGTTTCCCTAAGTTCTTTCTCAGCCCTTTTGTCTTTGATATACAGGAGGGCTTCTGATTTTTTTTTTGAGTTTATTTTGTATCCTGCCACTTTCCTGAAGGTGTTTATCAGCTGGAGGAGTTCTCTGGTTGAATTTCTGGGGTTGCTCATATATACTATCATATCACCTGCAAATAGTGACACTTTGACCTCTTCCTTTCCTATTTGTATCCCCTTGATCTCCTTTAGTTGTCATATTGCTCTGGCTAGGACTTCAAGTACTATGTTGAAGAGATATGGAGAGAGTGGGCAGCCTTGTCTTGTCCCTGATTTCAGTGGGATTGATTTGAGTTTCTCTCCATTGAGTTTGATGTTGGCTATAGACTTGCTGTATATTGCCTTTACTATGTTAAATATGTGCCTTGTATCCCTGATCTCTCCAAGACTTTAAACATGAATGAGTGTTTGACTTTTTCAAATGCTTTTTTTGCACCTAAGGAGATGATCATGTGGTTTTTCTCCTTCAGTTTGTTTATGTGGTGAATTACATTGCTGGATTTCCGTATGTTGAAGCACCCTTGCATGCCTGGGATGAAGTCTACTTGGTCATGGTGGATGATATCTTTGATGTGTTCTTGGATTCGGTTTGAAAGGATTTTATTGAGTATTTTTGCATCAATGTTCATAAGAGAGATAGGTCTGAAGTTCTCTTTTTTTGTTGGGTCTTTGTGTGGTTTAGGTATCAGGGTGACTGTCGCTTCATAGAATGAGTTTGGTAATGTACCTTCTGTTTCTATTTTGTGGAATAGTTTGAGGAGAATTGGTGTTAGCATTTCTTTGAAGGTCTGGTAGAATTCCTCACTGAAACCATCTGGCCCAGGGCTTTTCTTGGAGGGGAGACTGAATGACTGCTTCAATTTCCTTGGGGGATATAGGGCTATTCAGTCTTTCTACCTGTTCTTGACTTAATGTTGGAAGATGGAATCTATCAAGAAAATTGTCCATTTCATTTAGGTTTTCAAATTTTGTGGCATATAGGCTTTTGTAGTATAACCTAATGATTGTTTGAATTTCCTCAATGTCTGTAGTTATGTCACCCTTTTCATCTCTGATTTTCTTGATTTGGACAAATTCTCTCTGCTTTTTAGTTAGTTTGTCTAAGTGTTTGTCTATGTTGTTGATTTTCTCAAAGCAGCTTTTTGTTTCATTGATTCTTTGAATAGTTTTATTTGTTTCTAATTGATTGATTTCAGCCCTGAGTTTGATTATTTCCAGCCATCTGCTCCTTTTGGGTGTATCTGCTTCTTTTTTTTTTTTTTTCTAGGGTTTTCATTTGGGCCATTAAGTTGTTTGTATGTGATGTTACGAATTTCTTCTTGCAGGCACTTAGTGCTATAAATTTTCCCCTGAGCACTGCTTTCAATGTGTCCCATAAATTTGGGTATGTTGTGCTTTCATTTTCATTGAATTCTAGGAAGTCTTTAATTTCTTTCTTTATTTCTTCCTTAACCCAGCTGTCATTGAGTAACAAGTTGTTCAGTTTCCATGTGCGTGTTGGCTTTTTGTTATTTCTGTTGTTGTTGAGGTCCAGCTTTAGTCCATGGTGGTCAGATAGAATACAGGGGATTATTTCAAACTTTTCGTATCTGTTGAGGCTTGCTTTTTGACCAACTATATGGTTTATTTTGGAGAAGGTTCCATGCGGTGCTGAAAAGAAGATATACTTTTTTGAGTTTGGATGAAAAGATCTGTAGACATGTATTAGGTCCATTTGAGTTAGGGTCTCTGTAAGTGTTTTTATTTCCCTATTTGTTTTCTGTCTAGTTGATCTGTCCCAAGGTGAGAGTGGAGTGTTGAAGTCTCCCACTATTAGGGTATTAGGATCAATGTGTGATTTAAGCTTTAATATTGTTTCATTTACGAATGTAGGTGCTCTTGTATTTGGGGCATAGATATTCAAAATTGTGATGTCCTCTTGGTGGATTTTTCCTTTGATGAGAATATAGTGGCCTTCCTTATCTTTTTTGATTAACTTGGGTTGAAAGTCTATTTTATTAGATGTTAGGATGGCTACTCCAGCTTGTTTTCTGGAACCATTTGAGTGAAAAACATTTTTCCAGCCCTTTACTCTGAGGTAGTGTTTATCTTTGTTGCATAGGTGTGTTTCTTGGATTGCAGCAGAATGTTGGATCCTGTTTCTGCATCCATTCTGTTAGTCTGTGTCTTTTTATTGGGGAGTTGAGTCCGTTGATGTTGATAGAAACTAGTGACCAACAATTGTTACTTACTTTAGATGTGGGGTTGGTGATGTCACTGAGTTTTATTGCTTGTATTCTTTTGGGTTTTTTGTTGTGTAGTTATCTATTTCCTCTGTTTCCTTTAATGTAGTTGTTTTCTTTGGTTTGGAGTTTCCCTTCTAGTAACTTCTGTAGAGCTGGGTTACTATGTAGGTATTGTTTAAATTTGGTTTTGTCTTAGAATATTTTGAATTCTCCGTCTATGTTGATTGAAAGTTTTGCTGGGTATAGTAGTCTGGGTTGGCATCTGTGTTTCCTTAAGGAAGGCATGATTTTTGTCCAGGCCCTTCTGGCTTTCATAGTTTCTGTTGAGAAGTCTGGTGTGATTCTGATAGGTCTACCTTCATATGTTACTTGGCCTTTTTCCCTTGCTGCTTTTAGAATTTTTTCTTTGTTCTGTAGGTTCTGTGTTTTGGCTATGATGTGACGTGAATAATTTCTTTTCTGGTCTAGTCTACTTGGTGTTCTGTAGGCCTCTTGTATGTTTATGGCCAATTCCTTCTTTAAGTTGGGAAAGTTTTCTTCTATAATTTTCTTGAAAATATTTTCCGGACCTTTGAGCCTGATGTCTTCTTTTTCTTCTACTCCTATTATTCTTAGGTTTTGTCTTTTCATGGTGTCCTTGATTTCTTGGATGTTTTGTGTTTGGAACTTTTCTGATTTAATTTTTTCTTTGAGAGAAGTATCAATTTCTGCAAGTGTATCTTTGGCTCCTGAAATTCTTTCTTCCATCTCTTGTATTCTGTTGGTGATGCTTACCTTTGTAGTTTCTGATCTTTTCTCTATGTTCTCCAGCTCCTGGTTTTTCTTTATTTGTGTTTTCTTTATTGATTCTAATTCTGTTTTCATGTCTTGCACCATTTCCTTCATCTGTTTGAATGTGGAGTCCTGCTTTTCCATGACAGCTTCTATTTTTTTGTCCGTTTCCTCTCTATGTATCACTAATTGTGCCTCTACTTCTTTGGGTATAATTGCCTGTATTTCTATGAGAGCTTTGTTTATTTCTTTATTGGCCTTTCGTTGTGTGGACATTTCTTTGAGAGCTTTGTGCATTTCTTCTTTGTTTGCCTCAATTTTCGTGGTCATTTCTCTGAGAGCACGATTGGTTTCCTCTTGGTTAGTCTCAATTTCTTTGGCTATTTCTCTGAGGGCTTTGTTCATTTCATCTTTATGGGCCTCTAATAGCTGGAGAAACATAGTTTTGAGGTCATTTTCTTGTATATCTAGTGAATTGAAGTGTGCATTGTTTTGTGGGGTTGCTGGTGAGGCCATTATGTCCTGATTTTTGTTGGGAGTGTTCTTATGTCTGCCTCTAGCCATCTGGTTATTTATAACCCTCACTGTTTGTTCCTCGAGATTGTAGTTTGGGCTATGATCATCTCTTTCTGTTTTCTGGACTGTTTTTTTTTTTTTTTTTTCAGGAAGATGAGAGAGGTTCATTGGTTTGGGAGTGTGCACTCTGGTTTCAGTTTTGCCTAAGTAAGGAATGTGACGCTGGCGCTATTCACGTGCGCTTTTAGTGGGCGCAGGGTGCATGCACGGATTCTCTGACTACTGCAGTGGTCTGGGGCAAACTCTCCCTAGAAGGCTCACTCACTCTCTTGCAGGACCAGTTGGAATGCACAGGGGTTCCCCTTGCTCTCTACTCTCTGATTTGGTCCTGCTGGGGAGAGTGCGTGGGTAGGCCAACAGTCAGCTCTGTGACACTGTGGCCACAGGACTCGGTGTCCACCTTTCCTGTGTGCTGCCTCTCTGTCCTTTCCCTCTGCCAGGAGGGGTTATATTGACTGGTCCTGGAGTGGCGCAAGAAAGAGTTAGGTTGAGTGTTCTCAATCCCAGATCCCGGGCCTAGATCTCTCTGCCATAAGCAGCCTGGAGGTAGAGCCTATGTTTGTTGATCCTGAGAGAGTACCAGGTAGGGTTGAGTGTCCTCAGATCCAGAGCTTGGGTTTTTCTGCTAGGGGCTGCTGGGTGAGCTGGAGAGAGGGTGCTGTGTCCTTGGCAGGCTGCCTCTCTGTCCTTCCCCTCTGCTAGGGCAAGCTTATGGAGGTACTCTCAGGGGAGTGCCAGAAGTGGTTGGGGCTTCTCAGTCCAATCCTGACCTGGGGTTTCTTGGCCAGTGGTCGGGGGGGGGGGGGGGGCGGTGATAGAACTTGCTGCTAGACCTTATTGCGCTGGACCCAGGAGAATCTCAGGACGAGTACAATGGCCATAGTCCCATATCCCAAGCTAAAGTTTGTTTGCTAGTAGCAGCTGGCAGCACTGGAATTCCAGCCCTGTGAAGCCGCGGTGTGCCTCTTTATCCTTCTGCTCTGCCACGGCCAGGTTATGGCAGCGTTTGGGGGAGTGCCCAAAAGGATTGGGTTTTCTCAGCCCCGATCTCAGGTTGGGGTACAGACGATGTGGTCTGTGGCAAATTCTGCTGGCTACCTCCTGCCTCCTCCCAAGAGGGAGTAGGGATTTTGAGCTGGGCGTGCAGCTCTCAGCAGCGGGAGCTCAGTTGTGATGGGGGCAGGTAAGGTCTGGGTGACCTGTGATCAGTCTTGCAACTTTCTTTCCCCTTGGGTTTTTTTTTTTTTTTTTTTTTTGTGACTGGGACTGCCAGTCCCACCAATCAGCCTGGGAAAGTGATCAAGACATGCAGGCTTGCAGCACCCACCCGGAGACCCAAAGCCCAAGTTACACGGGTTCTTTTCTGGCTGTGCGGCCCGAGAGTGGACCCCACCCATTCCCGCCTCTGATAAAAAGGTATCAGACGGGTCTGATGCTCTTTGGGTGGATGACACCTAAATGAACATCGGTACAAAGTCCCAATTTATTTCTAATATCAGAGATCAGACCTCTACTCTTGCCTGATGCGTCTAAAATGAAAATTTTACCCATATGCATTGTTTGGACAAAATAGTGGTGAATATACCAGAATATACCAGAATTAGTGCTATTAAGAGTTAAAAAGCAAGTGAAATCCCATTAACAATGCTTTTCTTTCTTGAGAGATCAGTTAGGCAGTAGATCAGTTAAGTAGTAATTAATATGCTCTTAGCAAAGATGGTTAAGAATAAAAACAAAGGAAATCCTACATACAACCACTCATAAAGTCTACACACATGATTTTATTCATAAACACTAATGGATATACAATTTTTAACACCTCTCCGTACAGATTGGTATATACTATTTGTGAACCTTTTTGCTTATATAGTTGATTTTGTGAGACAGTTGTTGGCAGTTGTATAGTCTCTGCATATGAGGATAACTTAACTGAGTCCCAACTACTGTATCTCCCCACAAACCCCTCAAAAGAGTCTTACTATTTAGCTCAGACTGAACTTGGACTTACAATCCTTCTGCAAAGAGGGGAAGGAGGATGAAGACTTCCAAATGCTAGATTTATGGCCTTGCATGGCCAGTTGTGTTTGTTGTTTGTGTGTGTCTGGGTGTGTAGGCTATAGGTTAATGTCAGGTGTCCTAGTTTACATTGATTGTCAATTTGACACACCCTAGAATTCCCTGAAAACGGAGTCTTATGTAATTTTTTTTATCAGGTTGGGCTATGTGTGCGAGAGTTTGTCACAAGTGATGTAGGCAGGCACAGTCCCCTGCAAGTGGTACTGTCTTTAGTCGGTTTTGGGTTGTCAAGAAAATTAGCTAAGCATAAGCCTGGAAGTTGGAGAATAAGCCAGAAAGCATCATTTCTCTGTGCTTTTTGCTATAAGCTCCTGCTGGAGTTCCTTTCTGAACCAAATAAACCCCTTTTTTCAACCACATGGCTTTTGTTCAGACTGTTCTATCACTACAACAGAGCATTGGATGTTTCTCCTTAAATGGCTCCCACTGGTTCTGAGACAGGTTCAGCGAAGCTACCTGGCCAGCAAACTCCAAGAACCAGCCTGTCATTGCTTCCCTAGCATGGGGATTACCTCAGTGCTTGAGATCTGAACTCATATCCTCCTCCTGGCTTGGCAGGCACGTTACCAACTGAGCCATCTCCACAGGCCCCGAATATTGCTATTTTTAAAGCAGTTTGTAGTCTTTAAGAATAATAATTTCTTTTTTTTTTTTCAATGCAGTTTATTCAGGAACATTGAACAATCCTCGGACCCCGGGGAAAGCCAGCCCACAGCTTAAATAGCCTCTGGGTAGCCAACCCAGGCGTGCCACGGGGGCAATGCAGATAGGTCCACATACATGGAAGCAAGCCAGATCCTCGGCCTTAGCCAAATGTGGAGTTGTTCGTGACAGAGAGCACTCACCATCGGGAAGGTGGAAGGCGGAAACCAGCTCCACCTTTAAGGCATAGCATTCCGCAGCTCTCTACAGTTCCCCCTTTTTGTTTTAGACGCATCAGGCAAGAGTAGAGGTCTGATCTCTGATATTAGAAATAAATTGGGACTTTGTACAGATGTTCATTTAGGTGTCATCCACCCAAAGAGCATCAGACCCGTCCGATACCTTTTTCTCAGAGGCGGGACCTGGGGCATCAACCCGCATGCAATCAGACATGCTCTTCTCTGGGTCCAAAGCAGCTGACCCTGAGTGCAGTGCTTAGCCTCGCATCCTGAGCATATCATTTTAGCTTTTTATGGTATCCAACCATGCTTGGGGGAGAATGTCCTGCTTCAATGGCTGTAAAGGCCTGAATGATCATGGCTGCATCACACTGTTGTGAGACTCTAATCTTGCATATATACCACAGGCAAACCAAGGAGACCAACACCAGAAGGCCTGCTAACACTCCCATGCCCACCCATTCCTTCAGATGATTCATGGCTGCCGCAATCCATGTTGATAATCCTGTGGCTAGTCCTGTGTCCACTCCGGTAGAATTTACTGTGACAATGGCCACTCTCAGATGCTCCATCGTAGTATCGAATTCTCCAGTCCAATTACCTAAAATATAGCTCGACAATTGTTTAGACAGATTTGCAGCGCAGGAAAAATTCTCATGTTGTATGCTAGTGACACAAAGTCCAGCATACTTTCATTGACAGCCAGGTTGAGCGATTTGCCATAGGGTATCAATTTGCTCCTGCAAGAGGTCAATCCTCTGATTGAACACCATCAAGCTTCCTTTTAGTTGAGCATTAATTCTTTTATGTACAACTAAGGCATGAGCTACATTGGCTAAATGATTATTCAGGGTCTGAGCAGTCTGCCCAGTATGACTCATGGCTAATGCCCTGGTGGTAGCTCCAACAGCCGTCAATGAGATGGTAGTAACAATGGTGGCTGTAGTTCCAAGATCCCTTTTCTGTCTGAAGAGAGTCATAGCGTGAGGG
Organism: Meriones unguiculatus; assembly: GCF_030254825.1. NCBI lineage: Eukaryota > Metazoa > Chordata > Mammalia > Rodentia > Muridae > Meriones > Meriones unguiculatus. The sequence continues at coordinate 39,279,224 of NC_083367.1, read as the reverse complement.
GCATCAATGGGCATAGGCACCCAGTGAGGCATGCGAGTAACCAGGGCATACCTAACTTTACTAGCATTCTAGCATTGGGCAAAAAAGCAAGTATCATTACCACAATTATTTGGCTCTATCTGGCTAATAATGAATAAAAATGGGGGATATAGACAAACAGGTGTGGGCTTATAGGAAATATTATGAGAAGCCTTAAACCCTCGTTGGAACATCCTGCGTCAGTTCTAGAACTAACAGTGGTGGTGTCCGAGGTCTGAGTAAGTTCAGGAGACCATTGCCCCGAGGGGTGAGACGTGCTCCATGTAAATTGACTAACTCCATGTTTTCCTCCAATTTTGAAAGTCATTTAAGGTTCTTAAATTATTTTTTCCCTTTTTTCTTAAATTTTTCATCAATTACACTTTATTCATTCTGCATCCCCCCATAAACCCCTCCCTCCTCCCATCCCAATCCCACCCTCCCTCCTCCCTCTGCTTGCATGCCACTCCCCAAGTCCACTAATAGGGGAGGTTCTCTAATTTCTTAGCTCACTAGAAATAATAAATAATAATCCCACAATAGTTTTCATTGAACCTTTTTTTTTAAAGATTTATTTATTATGTTTACAGTGTTCTGCTTGCATGTATCCCAGCTGCAGCCCCCTCCCTCACTACCTCCCAATCTCACTTTCCTTCCCTCATCTCCTCACATGCTCCTCTCCAAGTTCACTCTCCAAGTTCACTGATAGGGGAGTTCCTCCTTCCCTTCATTTGACCCTAGCTTATCAGGTCTCTTCAGGACTGGCTACATTGTCCTTCTCTGTGGCCAGGCAAGGCTGCTCCACATTTAGTGGGAGGTGGTCAAAAAGCCAGCCACTGAGTTCATGTTAGAGATGGTACCCATTCCCCTTATTAGGGTACCAACGTGGATACTGAGCTGCCATGGGCTATATCTGAGCAGGGGTTTTAGGTTATATCTACAAATGGTCCTTGGTTGGAGTATCAGTCTCACAAAACACCTCTGGGCCCAGATATTTTGATTCTGTTGCTCTCCTCGTGGAGCTCCTGTACTCTCCAGGTCTTAATAGCTCCCCTTCTTTCATAAGATTCCGTGCACTCTGGAAAAAGTTTGGTTATGAGTCTCAGCATTTGCTTTGATACATTGTTGGATAGAGTCTTTCAGAGGCCCTCTGTTTTAGGCACTGTCCTGTTTCCTCTTTTCTTCTTTCAATGTCCATCTTGTTTGTCTTTCTGTGTGAGGATTGATCATCTCACCCAGGGTCCTCCTTCTTGCTTAGCTTCTTTAGGTGTACAGATTTTAGTATGTTTATCCTATATTATATGTCTATTATCCTCTTATATTTGAGTATATACCATGTGTGTCTTTCTGCTTCAATGATTGATTTGGAAGGGCCCAGCTCACTGTGGGCTGTGTCACCCCTGATTGTGCCCTCTGCATATTATAAAGCAGGGTGAGCAAGCCCTGAGGAGGAAGTCAGCAAGCAGAGGTTCTCGATAGTTCTGCTTCAGTTCTATCCTTCACCTCTTGACTTTCTCTAATGATGGATAGTAACTGAAATGGAGAAACAATCCTTTTCTTGCCTCATTGTTTTTATCACAATAGAAATGAAACAAATACAGCTAGAACATTTTGTAAATAGCTATTATACCTTTTTGATCTGTGATGTAATTTAGCTTTGAATTTTCTATGTTGACTTTAAATTTGGATGGTCTATCTAGAATCAAATGTGAGGCACTGAAATTGGCCACTAATATTTTTTCAGGATCTATCTGAATTTTTATGTCCATTGATGTTTATTTTATATAATTAGAAGTCATAATTTCATATTTAAGTTCTTACTGTTGGTCTTTAATCAAAAAACTTTGTTACAATATACTAAAATTTAATCCTGAGCCATTTATACAAATTTTAACAGCACGTTAAAGTTCAAAATGAAGTTCCAGAAAATGAATTTGGTTCACATGCTCTATTTATATCATTACTATATCATATTGAGTACAATAATTTTTTACTAACTTTTGAAATATTGAGGTATGAAAACCACAAATTTACCTTCTCTTTTTAAGGTTATTTATGTATTCAATTCTTCTCATATGAATTTTCCAACATACTTTTTTTTAAAATGAGATTCAAAGTAGAATTGCCCTGAGTGTAGATTGTTTATCTATTAATTTTCTTCACTTTCTTCACATTCCCTTGGTATTTTTATGGTTCTGATTTTGTACTCTACACCATCGTAAAATGTCATTAATTCTGCTTGAATTTTTTCCTTTGAAAACCACGTAGCCTGCTTAGAGTTGTTCAGTTTACATTCTGCTTTTCTTGTTATTGACCAAATTTTCTCTTCTTTATTTATTTTCATGGTTGTAGCAATAGAGGTAGGAAAGTTTTAGCTATTTCCAACATGAACTGAAAAATCTTTGTGTGTTTCTCAATTGAGTATGATTTTTTTTTCATATTTGACAAATACTTTATTGTTTTCTTTCAATATTAAAAAATTCAAGGTTATAATGACAATAATTTTTCATTTTCCTCCCTCCAAACCCTCTTATGTATGCCTCCACCCTTTTTAAAATTTATGGTCTCTTTTTGTTTAAATATATATATATGATACAATCTACTCAGTACATATCATGTTACTTTTATGTGTATCATTTCAGGGCTGACCACCTGGCCTTGAATAACCAATTTTTGTGCTCTTTTTCTGGGGAAGACTATTGCTCTCCCTCTTAATATTTCTTAGTCACCTGTAGGTTTTCTTCCATGATTGAGGACTTAGGAGATTTCCCCATTTCACATTAGCATGCCTATTGGGATCATCTTTGTTCAGGTCCTATTTATGCAGCCATTTTGATGAGACTTAATGAGTGTAGCTTTTGATGTTACTAGGATATTCGCTCTCACAGTAAACTCTTGTTACTCTTTTTGAAAAATATTTGAAGAATTTTTTTACTGGTGTCCTTTTTTTTTTTTTTTTTTTCAATGCAGTTTATTCAGGAACATTGAACAATCCTCGGACCCCGGGGAAAGCCAGCCCACAGCTTAGATAGCCTCTGGGTAGCCAACCCAGGCGTGCCACGGGGGCAATGCAGATAGGTCCACATACATGGAAGCAAGCCAGATCCTCGGCCTTAGCCAAATGTGGAGTTGTTCGTGACAGAGAGCACTCACCATCGGGAAGGTGGAAGGCGGAAACCAGCTCCATCTTTAAGGCATAGCATTCCGCAGCTCTCTACAGTTCCCCCTTTTTGTTTTAGATGCATCAGGCAAGAGTAGAGGTCTGATCTCTGATATTAGAAATAAATTGGGACTTTGTACAGATGTTCATTTAGGTGTCATCCACCCAAAGAGCATCAGACCGTCCGATACCTTTTTCTCAGAGGCGGGACCTGGGGCATCAACCCGCATGCAATCAGACATGCTCTTCTCTGGGTCCGAAGCGGCTGACCCTGAGTGCAGTGCTTAGCCTCGCATCCTGAGCGTATCATTTTAGCTTTTTATGGTATCCAACCATGCTTGGGGAGAATGTCCTGCTTCAATGGCTGTAAAGGCCTGAATGATCATGGCTGCATCACACTGTTGTGAGACTCTAATCTTTCATATATACCACAGGCAAACCAAGGAGACCAACACCAGAAGGCCTGCTAACACTCCCATGCCCACCCATTCCTTCAGATGATTCATGGCTGCAGCAATCCATGTTGATAATCCTGTGGCTAGTCCTGCGTCCACTCCGGTAGAATTTACTGTGACAATGGCCACTCTCAGCTGCTCCATCGTAGTATCGAATTCTCCAGTCCAATTACCTAAAATATAGCTCGACAATTGTTTAGACAGATTTGCAGCGCAGGAAAAATTCTCATGTTGTATGCTAGTGACACAAAGTCCAGCATACTTTCATTGACAGCCAGGTTGAGCGATTTGCCATAGGGTATCAATTTGCTCCTGCAAGAGGTCAATCCTCTGATTGAACACCATCAAGCTTCCTTTTAGTTGAGCATTAATTCCTTTATGTACAACTAAGGCATGAGCTACATTGGCTAAATGATTATTCAGGGTCTGAGCAATCTGTCCAGTATGACTCATGGCTAATGCCCTGGTGGTAGCTCCAACAGCCGTCAATGAGATGGTAGTAACAATGGTGGCTGTAGTTCCAAGATCCCTTTTCTGTCTGAAGAGAGTCATAGCGTGAGGGGCATCAATGGGCATAGGCACCCAGTGAGGCATGCGAGTAACCAGGGCATACCTAACTTTACTAGCATTCCAGCATTGGGCAAAAAAGCAAGTATGATTACCACAATTACTTGGCTCTATCTGGCTAATAATGAATAAAAATGGGGGATATAGACAAACAGGTGTGGGCTTATAGGAAATATTATGAGAAGCCTTAACCCCTCGTTGGAACATCCTGCGTCAGTTCTAGAACTAGCAGTGGTGGTGTCTGAGGTCTGAGTAGGTTCAGGAGACCATTGCCCCCAGGGGCGAGATGTGCTCCATGCCAATTGACTAACTCCATGTTTTCCTCCAATTTTGAAAGTCATTTAAGGTTCTTAAATTATTTTTTCCCTTTTTTCTTAAATTTTTCATCAATTACACTTTATTCATTCTGCATCCCCCCATAAGCTCCTCCCTCCTCCCATCCCAATCCCACCCTCCCTCCTCCCTCTGCTTGCATGCCACTCCCCAAGTCCACTAATAGGGGAGGTTCTCCTCTCCTTTCTGATCTTAGTCTGTCAGTTCACATCAAAAGTGGCTGTATTGTATGATTTAATGTGCAGATATTTTACATGTAGCCTTTTGTGTTTGAAGTGCATTCTTTCTACTACTGTTTGTTGTGCTTACTTGATTTTCTTCTGTATCAGTGGAAATAACCAAATTCAATTTTTCCTGAGCCTGATAGGACTCCTATTCACTATTTGCTTCTGTTGAGCCATCTTTGCATTCCAGGAAGGAATCCAGCAATTACATAATCATGTCTCATGTTTGGCTGTAACTCATACCTTCATAATAAGATCAGTAATTTCTCAACCCATGACTGTTTCAGGATCTCAGAGGCTCAGTGCTTAAAATCTGCAGTTTTCTGGAGAAAGAACTGAGTGAAGAAGACGTGAATGCTATTGTGAGACAAGCTACATTTCAGAATATGAAATCTAACCCACGAGAAAATTATGATCAGTCTATAAATACTAAAATTGGGACCAAACACAATGAGGGCTCCTTCCTGCGCAAAGGTTAGACTCAACGGTCTGTCCTAATCATAATATTGTGAATCTCTTTAGCCTGATCCTTTGGAGCAATTGCACTGGACTTCCAATTGTTTCTCAAGTTGATAAAGACTGCAACACAGAGAACATTAAATATCTTAATGGAAATAGAACTAGGAGTTTCACCAAAAATTTAATAGTATTTTAGTATAAAGTACCATAGCTTAGTTATTTAATAAATGTGTCTTTTCTTCTTTATACCTCACATGACTCATCTCTTCATGGCATATCAGTAGTATTGACCTTTGCCATAGATATTTTAGAAACTCTAAATTGTGACATTTTATTATATTTTGAAAGAACATAATACTGTGTGGTCCAGGCTGGCAGTACAGACACCATGTAGCTCAGGCTGGACTAGAATTTGATTTTCTCCTGCCTTTGTTGCAAATGCTGGGATATAGATTTGAGGCAACTTTCTTGGCTTAGTCCAGAAGAATTTTACTTTTCAGCTCTCTTTTATTCCAGATTTTATAAAATAATAACAAACTGCATATTTTAAGTGCAGGAGGTTAAATTGCTCTTTTTCTGTGTCACTTTTTTCCATAATTAAACAACAATTCACATGACTACACAATAAATACAGAGGTATCTTTTTTAATCTTTTTAAAATTGAGTTATGTATCATCAACAGTTGAGATTTTGTTTTCCTTTTTGAGACATTCCCTCAATCATGGGACTAGGAATGGTTTTGAACTTGCTCTGTGTAACTGAGCATTCCCTTCAACACTTTTTTTCTGCCTCCACCTCCCAGGTTGTGGGAATATAGTTATGAACAACCATATCCTGGCCTTGTGACCTTATTATGTCAGAAGCTGTTAAGGAAGAACAGCTTCCCCTAACTTGATGCTCTTTTCTCTCCAAACTAAAATGTTTAATTCATTAAAATCATTTAATGCAACATTTTATAGCATAACGTGTCATGTATTTTGGTTCCTTTAAGTTATTCATCACTTTCCATTTTGAAAATAGATAATGGCTTGTACATAATTTCTTAAAGTCTTATTGTAATTTCCCTAGATTAAGATAATTTTCAATAATGTTCCTTTTCTGTCTTTTTTGGTTTAATATAATTTTACTTCTTATCTTCAAACTAGACCAATGCTCATCAATTATTCTTTGAATATTTGTTTTCTGTCTATTCCAATTGCAAGAAATATTTATTGCTAGTATAATTACTTATGATAGCAGAAAACATCATACTACTGTTTCCATTTTAAAAGACTATTAATGGTAGTTGCAAGTGTTTATCCTGTGGAATCACAGTGGTGGCAGTTCTGCTGCCCTCTCTGAACTTGATATCATTAATTGATGTCATTTGGGTCTCATTTTTTTCACTGAATATGGAGAAATTAACAATGTTAAATTATAGATTGCATATATATATATATCATACATTTATATGGGAGGTAGATAACAATTTAATTTTTAAAATCCCCCCAATTATGGCATTCTGAAATTATAATTTTTTTTGGTCCATACATTTCTCTTTAAAATTTTATTGCAAATTTTAATCAAAATATTACATTACTTTGCTCCTTTCTTGTACTACTTCTGACTTTTGCCATGCCCCTTTCTTCTATATTTCCCTATGAGCCTTCCCACTTCTTGTCAAACTAATGTCCTTTTTTGTTTTTTGTTGTTACATACATAAATTTACAAGTATTTAAACAAAAACTGATTCCTTCAATGTGGGTTTTCTGTATTTAGTTTCATGGCTAACTACTTTGAATTTGTAAAACAGTTAGGAGTCTTATTTTTCCTTTTCTCAGTAGTCATTAATTTTAAATATAGTTCTTTTTTTTGCAACTTTTACTGATGTCTATTGATAGAATCACTGTTCATATCTAGCTTAAGAAGCTATGTTGTTGACATATCATGAGTATCTTTTATCTGCACAGCTTCTCTGTCATTTCTAGGAGGCACAATATCGCATGGGAGAGAATCAATCTTTGGCACTATTAATGTTACTCTGCTAGACTTATAGACAGGAGGAGCCTAGCATAACTCCCCTGAGAAGCTTCTCCAGCTGCTGATGGAAACAGATGCAGAGACACATCAACATTAGACAGAGCTTGAGGAGTCTATGGCAGAGCTGGGAGGATACTCTGAGGGAGCCTGAGGGGTCAAGACCTCCACAAGACCTTCAGAGTCAACTATCTTGGACTCAAGGGGATTCACAGAGACTGAATTACCAACCAAAGAGAATGCAAGGACTGGTCCTAGGCCCCCTGTATATATGTAGCAGATGTGTAGTTTGACTTCACGTGGGTACCCCAACAACTAGAGTATGGCCCTTTCTGACTGTTATGACTGCCTTTGGATCCCATTTACATAATCAGGCTGCCTCATCTGACTTCAGTGGGAAAGGATATGCCTAGTCCTGCAGTGACTTAATGTGCCAGGGTGGCTTGGTACCAATGGGAGACCTGCTCGTTCTCTGAGGAGGAGGGGAGTGGAGAATGGATTGGAGGGGCCTGTGAGGAGGGAACATGGAAGAGAGTAGAGAAGGCTTCGAATCAGGGTGTAAAGTGAATAAATAAATAAGTGGAAGAAAAAAGAAATGAGCTCCACAGGTGTCATTGATCTCTGCATTATAGATTATATTAGACTTTTCTTAAAGTATCTCCATTTTTTATGAAGAGAAATTCCTTTGATGACTGGTAGCAGCTACAATTATATGTGGCATAAGAATATCTTTAAATGCAGGTAGGAATTATTCTCTTGTATTACACTGGTAGTACTAGGTTCTTTTCCCCCCAATAAAGATAAAAACAAATATAAAGACCTTGCTGGGCATGATGTCACATGAGTTTAATCTACAATTCCAGAGGCAGAGACAATCCAGTCTCTGGACTGAAGGTCAGTCTGCACTTGGGGGTTGATCAGATGCTAATATTTTGATGTTTATTACTGACCCTCAAGATCTGGTTACTATCTTATCTAATTGTGCAAACCTGCCTAAAACATTATTTCTGAGAGGTTGATTAAAAGGCTTGAAACCTGGACAGGGCAGGATGGGGTAAGGGTGGCTAAGTTTCCCAGGCTTTAGGTTCAGGAGATTCACAGGAAACAGACAGGAATACTGGAAGAGAGAAAGCCACAATGGAGAAGGGACCACATGGGCCAAGAGGAAGGATGAGGATGGCATGGATGAAGAAAACACCAAGATCAAAAAATATAAGCAAGTGTTTAAAAGATTATGTATAAAAGGTAGCCGAGGTAGGAATAGTTAAGGTGGATGGCATTGGATGCGGATTGGGAGGTGGAATGGAATGTTATTGCGATAGTACAGGTGAAATATCTGACCAGCACAATGTAAATAAGGAATTATAAAATCTAACATTGTCTATGCCTTATTGATTGTGATAGAAGGTTAAATAATGCAGCCATGATAATCAAAGTGCAAACAATTAACATTATTTAGCCTGACACAATTTTTTTTCAGCAACAGTGTACCATACAAAGAAAGTTCCAGGAAAGCCATAAACCATGTCTCAAAATACCCAAAACTGAAAAATAAAGTAAATTCCATGACCTTACAAGCCCCAAGTAGTTAGCTTTTTCCCAGAAATGTAGAGTTGATTCAAAATATGTTAGTCCATACATGTCTTAATGCATATAAAAATGGACTTAGAGACAAAACTCACATGATCATCTCAATAGATGCAGACAAAATGAAATATACATTCATGATGAAAGTGCTGGAGAGTGTAAAACTGGAGAGAACATATCTCAACATAATAAAGGCTACATGTGCCAAAACCACAACCAGTATCCTAAATTGAGAAAAACTTAAAGTTATCCTATTAAAAACACAAATGAGATAGAGCTGCCTGCTATATCCAATTTTAAATATAATTTTTATTTATTATAATTTATTCATTTTGTATTTCAGCTGTAGCACCACCCCCGTTCTCTCCCATTCCTGCACTCCCTTCTTCCATCATCTCCTCCCATGTCCTTTCCCCATCCACTGATAGTGGAGGACCTCCTCCCCTTCCATTGGACCCTTGCCTATCAGGTCTCAGGATTGTCTTTCATAGTCTTCCTCTGTGGCCTGGTCAGGCAGCTCGCCTCTCAGGGCAATGTGATCAAAGTACCAGCCACTGAGTTCAGGTCAGAGACAGTCCCTGCTCCCCTTATTAGGGAGTCCATTTGGAGACTGAGCTGCCACAGGCTACTTCTGTGCAGAGGGTCCAGGTTATCTCTGTGAATGGTCCTTGGTTGGAGTATCAGTCTCATAAAAGACCCCCTAGGCCCAGATTTGTTGGTTCTGTGTTTCTCCTTATGGAGCTCCAGACCCTTCCAAGTCTGTTTTCCCCTTCTTCCATTAGATTCCCTGCACTCTGTCCAAAGTTTGGGTATGAGTCTCAGCGTCTGCCTTAATACCCTGCTGGGTAGAGTCTTTCAGAGGCTCAATGTGGTAGGCTCTTGTCTTGTTCCTTATTTTCAACTTCTTCTGATGTCTATCTTACTTGCTTTGGTGAATGAAGACTGAGCATCTTACCCAGGGTCCTCCTTCTTGCTTAACTTCTTTAGGTTTACAGATTTTAGTATGATTATTCTACATTATATGTCTAATATCTGCTTATCCCATGTCTGTCTTTCTGTTTCTGGGATAGCTCACTCAGGATGATCTTTTCTAGTTGCCACCATTTGCCTGCAAATTTTATGATTTCCGTGTTTTTACTTCCTGATATGTACCACATTTTTTGTATCTACTCCTCTATTGAGGGATATTTGGGTTTGTTCCAGCTTCTGGCTATTACAAGTTAAGGTGCTACAGACATGGTTGAGCAAATATCCTTGTTGTCTTAAGCTGTACTATAAAGCAACAGTAACAAAAACTGCATGGTAGTGGCATAGAAACAGAATGGTAGATCATTGGAATCTAATAGAAGACCCAGAAATAAACCCATACACTTATGGATACTTGATTTTTGACAAAGAAGCCAAAACCGTACAGTGGAAAAAGATAACATCTTCCACAAATGGTGCTGGTCTAAATGGATGTCTACATGTAGAAAAATACAAATAGATCCATACTCATCTCTCTGCACAAAACTAAAGTCCAAGAGGATCAATAACCTTAACAAAAAAAAAAAAAAAAAAAAAAAAAAAAAAAAAAAAAAAAAACAGATACTAAACCTGTTAGATGAAAAAGTGGGGAAGAGCCCACAGAGGAGACAACTTCCTAAACAGAACACCAACAACACAGGCTCTAAGATCAACAATCAATTAATGGGCCCTCATGAAACTGAAAAGATTCTGCAAAGCAAAGGACACTCTCATTGCAACAAAACAACAGCCTCTGGGTTGGGAAAGGTTCTTCACCAACCCTGTATGTGACAGAGGTGAATATTCAGAATATATGAAGAACTCAAGAAGTTAAACAGCAACAAATCAAGTAATCCAATTAAAAAATTGTAGAGAGCTAAACAGAGAATTCTCAATAGAGGAATATCAAATGGCAGAGAAACACTTAAAGAAATGCTCAACATCCTTACTCATCAGTGAAATGCAAATCAAAACAACCCTGAGACTTCATTTTACACCCATCAGAATGGCTAAGATCAGTTCAAGTGACAGCACATCCTAGAGAGGATGTGGATAAAGGGGAACACTCCTCCATTGCTGTGGGCATGTAAACTTGTATATCCACTTTGGAAATCAATTTTGCACTTTCTCAGACAATTAGAAATAGTACTACTTCATGATCCAGGTATACCACTCCTAGGCATATAGCCAAAAGATCTCAAGTATATCCAGTTTTTTTAAACATAGTACCTGAAGCACTATTCAAAATATTAAAACATAAAAAGGAAATTAAGGATATATAGTCAGGGGAAAAAAAGAAGACATAGTATCACTTTTGATACCATAATATGCATAAGAGAATTTAAAATTTCTACCAGAATGCCTGTAGAAACAACAATTTCAGCAGAGTTTCAGGAAACAAAACCAACTTTCAAAAATGAGTGACCTTTCTATACATCAACGGAAAACAGACTATGGATATTATCTCACTTACAGAAGCTTCAAGGGCAATAATATATCTTGGAATAAACCTAACAAAGAAGCTGAACCTAACCAAGTCGGTGAAAGAACTCTTCAATGAAAAGTTTAAATCTGAGTTTAAACTTCTTTGTGTTTTTCAAGTTCAAAGATGTTAAAAAATAGTCTTCTGATGGGATGTTTATGGATTTGTAGATTTAATATAGAGAAAATGATGACTTTACCAAAAGCAATTTATAGATTCAATTCAATTCTAATCAAAATGCTCACAACATTCTTCTCAGAAATATACAAATAAAGGCCATCTTAAAGTTACTAGAATATCAGAACATTCAAAGCAATCATGACAAACAGATGCTGGAGGATTTCCATTTCATATTTCCAAATCTGTAATCGAGATCAAGAGGATAAAATAGACGCCTCAAACCATTGTAGGTATAACCACAGGCACATGATATATGTTACATATAATGAAACACACTTTAAAGTTCTCATGTATTTATATTTATTAGTGTTTGGTTTCATTGTAAAGCTTGTTTAATGGTTGGTTGGCTGATACATGGGCCAGTGAAGTATTAGTAAATTTATTGTGTTATTGAATACATTTCTTTCAGTGATAATTCTTCTACAAAGAAGAGTTAACAACCTCTGCCAAAAAAAAATCACAGTTATTTTGCATGGGTTGGAGAAGATACTGAAGTTGATTAGACTGAGTTTTGCTTTGACAATTCCATTTACTTACCTTTATTCTGTTCCTGTGCTTATCCTATTAGGTGCCACTGGAGACTGGAAAAACCATCTGACTGTGGATCAGAATGAAAGATTTGACATGATATTTAAGAGGAACATGAAAAATTTTCCCTTGAAGTTTATCTGGGATATAAAAGAATAAAATTCTATCTAGTGTCTGTATAAACATAAAAATCTATTAAGTAGAAGGCATGTTGTTAAATCAATATTGATGTTTCTGTGTTTTCATCAATAAATACAAAGCTTTATTAAGGAAAAATGACTAAACTATGCCTTGATTAATAACAATGAGATTAATGAATGATTTCAGTTTTCAAAATTAAACTGTTTGAATCCTACTTAGCATTAGTAATATACACTAATGATATAAATTATGGTTCTTTGTGGTATAGAAAAATGTCTGCAAAGAGTAATGTATAGTGCACATTTTTCTTCATAGTCTACAATTAAATTTTGGGTCCACAAACATTAAGAATCTTCATATTTCTTATTCATACAATGAAAGGTTAACTTATTTTGAGTCAAGCATGTTTGAGGGATATTAGAATCTTTTTTTTTTCAATGCAGTTTATTCAGGAACCTTGAACAATCATCTGACCCTGGGTAAAGCCAGCCCACAGCTTAAATAGCCTCTGGGTAGCCAACCTCAGCATGCCACGTGGGCAATGCAGATAGGTCCACATACATGGAAGCAAGCCAGATCCTCAGCCTTAGCCAAATGTGGAATTGTTCGTGACAGAGAGCACTCACCATCGGGAAGGTGGAAGGCGGAAACCAGCTCCATCTTTCAGGCACGGCATTACGCAGCTCTCTACAGTTCCCCCTTTTTGTTTTAGATGCATCAGGCAAGAGTAGAGGTCTGATCTCTGATATTAGAAATAAATTGGGACTTTGTACTGATGTTCATTTAGGTGTCATCCACCCAAAGAGCATCAGTCCCGTCCGATACCTTTTTCTCAGAGGCGGGACCTGGGGCATCAACCCGCATGCAATCAGACATGCTCTTCTCCGGGTCCAAAGTGGCTGACCCTGAGTGCAGTGCTTAGCCTCGCATCCTGAGCGTAACATTTTGGCTTTTTATGGTAGCCAACCATGCTTGGGGAGACTGTCCTGCTTCAATGGCTGTAAAGGCCTGAATGATCATGGCTGCTTGTGAGACTCTAATCTTGCATATATACCACAGGCAAACCAAGGAGACCAACACCAGAAGGCCTGCTAACGCTCCCATGCCCGCCCATTCCTTCAGATGATTCATGGCTGCAGCAATCCATGATGATAATCCTGTGGCTAGTCCTGCGTCCACTCTGGTAGAATTTACCATGACAATGGCCATTCTCAGCTGGTCCATCGTAGTATCGAATTCTCCAGTCCAATTACCTAAAATATAGCTAGACAATTGTTTAGACAGATTTGCAGCACAGGGAAAATTCTCATGTTGTATGCTAGTGACTCAAAGTCCAGCATACTTTCATTGACAGCCAAGTTGAGCGATTTGCCATAGGGTATCAATTTGCTCCTGGATGAGGTCAATCCTCTGATTGAACACCATCAAACCTCCTTTTAGTTGAGCATTAATTCCTTTTTGTACATCTAAGGCATGAGCTACATTGGCTAAAAGGTTATTCAGGGAACTGATGGACTAAGATCAGAAAGGAGAGGAGAACCTCCCCTATCAGTGGACTTGGGGAGTGGCATGCATGCAGAGGGAGGAGGGAGGATGGGACTGGGAGGGGAGGCAGGGGCTTATGAGGGGATGCAGAATGAATAAAGTGTAATTGATGAAAAATTTTAAAAAAAGGGAAAAAATAATTTAAGAACCTTAAATGACTTTCAAAAGTGGAGGAAAACATGGAGTTAGTCAATTTACATGGAGCACGTCTCACCCCTGGGGGCAATGGTCTCCTGAACCTACTCAGACCTCGGACACCACCACTGCTAGTTCTAGAACTGATGCAGGATGTTCCAATGAGGTGGTTAAGGCTTCTCATAATATTTCCTATAAGCCCACACCTGTTTGTTTATATCCCCCATTTTTATTCATTATTAGCCAGATAGAGCCAAGTAATTGTGGTAATGATACTTGCTTTTTGCCCAATGCTGGAATGCTAGTAAATTTACTAGCTGGTTACTCGCATGCCTCGCTGGGTGCCTGTGCCCATTGATGCCCTCACACTATGACTCTCTTCAGACAGAAAAAGGATATTAGAATCTTTAACTTGAAAAACTCTAGACAAGCACCGAAGGGAATCAGAATTGACAATTAAGAGGTAGAAAAGAGGGAAGAAAATATTCTCATCTACTTAATAAGGTTTGAATTTTGTGGCGTTTTAATGTTTGATAATATTATATTACTATACAATGGATTTTTCTTTCTATTATTACTAAAATTGTTGAATAATGCACTTAAGATTTTTTTTGCTTGTACATATAATGCAATATCAATCATTATATAGTGTTAACTAAATTTTAAGCTAATGACTGGGAAAATATCTAGAACTCATTTAAATGTCTCAAAGCATTTCCCAGTAAATTAAATGAGCATGTGACTTTATTAACTCAGGATTACTACAGTAACAACAAAATCACACCTGAGAGAATCCAAGAACCCAGTGGTAGCAAGGTGCTTGTGATGGGTACCTGTGCAGCCAATGTAGTCCAACTATGGCTGTGTCATCAGGCACAGGTGTGTGGTGACAACAGTTAGGTGTCCAGTCCACAAGGCTGGGTGGCTGAGCATTCCCAATCAGGTAGCAGAAGCCTGGAGTGTCCCTGGAGATTTGTTGGTGCCTAGTCTACAATGACATCTTGGAAAGCTTGGTTCTGCTATCAGGGAAGGAATCAACAGCAGCATCAATTGGGGCAAATTACCTGAGTGGGAAAGAAGAAGGTCAAATGTACAAACAGAAGAACTATCTTCTGTCACACCACTCTTTATTTGAATTATATCAGGAAGTTGAAACAATTCATGATTGATTAAATCCACATTAACCAAGGCAGGATACTTATTCAGGAAAGGCTCTCTACTAAGGTATTTTGATTCATGGAAAGTTGATGTTATAACCAACCATAATAATATCTATTATTGACTCCAGGTTGTTTTTTAAAAATATCTTTGGTTTGTTAAGTATAGAGATAACTGTGTTCCATGCATAACATGGATGAAGGGCAGGGAGCCCAAAATTCATTTGACTGGGATGCTAGAGAATCGAAGGGTTGCAAGAGAGATGAGTATGGTAGAGATTTGAAGGGGGACATATGTAGCTGTTAAAGACTCTACGGGAGTGTCATCAAGTGAATAAGTCCTTTGACTCAGTTGTAAGAAGGAAAAAAAGAAAGAGAGGGAAAAAAGAAGGAAGGATGAATGAAAGAAATTAAGATGGAGTAAAGAAAAAGGAGCCTATGATGTAGAAGAAATATCGTATATAGTGTATGGATGTAGCACCTGTCAATTATAAATCTGATGCCCTATTGCTTGGACAGGAAACAGGAGGTGGGACATCCAGTAGGCAAAGAAGATTGTAGAATGGAGACAGAAGCAGAATTTTCATTCAGCAATATGTGAGGACAGACGCTATTACCTGAGCTCAGGTAGCAGCCACATGGCGGAATGTAGATTATAATAAATGCATTATTTTAAGTATTGAGATCGTCAGAGAAGAGTCCAGCCATATTCCCTATAGAAGTTTTAAATAATATTTTGAGCCTCATGAGTCATAATTTACAGAGAGTTGGGGAATAGAATGGGAGGAGACACAGCAACCCTACCACAACACTAAGAAGGAAAAGAAAAAAAACAGATATTAGAGTCAGAAATAACATTGGAAATAGCAGATTTAGTTCAGATTAAAGAAGAAGCAAGCTCAGGGCAAATTAAAGAAATGATGTATATGAGTTTTAATGTGTATAATTGTATGCGATTTTTGTTGCCTTGCATGTGAAGGTTCTCATTCATATACTAGATCAGGCTAGTAGGAAAATTTTCATGAAGCTTCTCAAACTACTCAGCATAGAACCTTATTCTGTTGCTTTCAGTTGCTAATAATGCCATACCAAACAGCTCCTGTCAATGAAAACAACAATAGGTAATAGCATTTACAAATAAGTTTTTTTCTCAAATAATCTGTTTTTAAGAACCTTTCCAGTATTATGAACTTTCCTCTTAGCAATGCTTTCATTGAATTCAAGAAGCCTTTAAGTTCTTTCTTTATTTCTTCCCTGACCTAGGTGTCATTGAGTAGAGAGTTCTTCAGTTTCCATGTGTCTGTAGTCTTTTTACTATTTCTGTTGTTGTTGACATTGATAATTAATCTGGAGCTATCTCAAAAAAATCTACCTCAAGATCCAGGACTGGGTATATTCCAGTCCTGGAGATATACACAAAAGATGTGTCACCATTCAACTATGTTCATAGCAGTTTTATTTGTAATAGCCAAATTGTGGAAACAACCTAGATATGCCTCAAATGAAGAATAGACATAGAAATGGTGGTACATTTACACAATAGAACACTATTCAGCTATTAAAAACAAGAAAATCATGCAAGCAAATGGATGAAACTAGAAAAGATCATCCTGAGTGAGGTAACGCAGAAACTGCAAAACACACATGGTATACACTCACTTATAAGTAGATATTAGCCATATAATATAGGATAGCCATACTAAAATCTACAGACCTAATGAAGCTAAACATCAAGGAGGACCCTAGGGAGGATGCTTAAATCTTATTAAGAATGCCAAACAGGATGATCCTTTCCAGTTGTCACAATTTACCTGCAAATTTTATGATTTCCTTGTTTTTCATTGCTGAGTAATATTCCATTGTGATATTGCTGAGTAATATTCCACAATTTCTGTATCCATTCTTCAGGTGAGGGGCATCTGGGTTGTTTCCTGCTTCTGGCTGTTACAACTAAGGCTGCTAAAATCATGGTTGAGCAAATGTTCTTATTGTGTACTTGAGCCTCTTTTGTATATATGGAAAGGATCATCCTGAGTGAGCTGTCCCAGAAGCAGAAAGATGCACACTGTATATACTCACTCATATAGACATGTAATATAGGATAAACCTACTAAAATCTGTACATCTAAAGAAACTAATCAAGAGGGAGGACTCTGACTAAAATGTTCAATCTCCATTCAGAAAAAAAGAGGATGGACATCAGAAGAAGAAGAAAACAGGAAACAAGTTAGGAACCTGCCACAGAACGCCTCTGAAAGGCTCTGCCCTGCAGACTACCAAAGCAGATGCTGAGACTTATGGCCAACTGTTGGGCAGAGGGCGTGGAATCTTATGAAAGAAGTGGGAAATAGTAAGATCTGGAGAGGACAGGAACTTCACAATGAGAACAACAGAACCAGAAAATTTGAACACAGGGGTCTTTCCAGAGACTCATACTCCAAGCAAGTACCATGCATGGAGATAACCTAGAAACCCTGCACAGATGTAGCCCATGGCAGTTCAGTGTCCAAGTGGATTCAATAGTAATGGGCAGAGGGACTGCGTCTGAAATGAAGTGATTGGCCTGCTCTTTGATCACCTCCCCCTGAGGGGGGAGCAGCCTTACCAGGCCAGTGAAGATGAGAATGCAGCTACTCCTGATTAGATTTGATAGACTAAGAACAGAAGGAAGGAGAGGGGGACCTCCCCTATCAGTGGACTTCCATGAAGAAGGGGATGGGAAGGTCAGATTATGAGGGGAGGGGGAAGGGGTTTATTGGGGAAATACAAAGTGAATAAAGTGTAACTAATAAAAGTTGAAAAAAAAAAAGAATGTCAAACAGGATAAACACCAGAAGTGGTGGAAGAGAGGAAAAAGGATGCCAGGGTACTATAGAGGGAATCATGAAACTGTCCATACAACAGGGGATAGAAGTAGATGCTGGGACTAACAACGATACTTCAGGCAGAGCACAGCGAGTACTGTGAAAAAGTGGTGTGGAGAGATAGTAGGACCTGAAGTGGACAGGAGCCCCACAAGGAGAAAAACAAAGCTAAAAATTCTGAGCCACAGGGTCCTGAAGAGACTGATGCACCAACGGAGGATCATGTATGGAGACGACCTATTACCCCTGATCAGATGTGGTCGATTAACACCTCAGTCTACATGTGGATCACAGAGTAATGGGAGCAAGGGCTACCTATGTCATAAACTCAGTTGCCTGCTCTTTGATCACATGCCCATGATGATGCTGTCTTGCCAGGCCACAGAGGAAGAAGATCCAGGCAGTCCTGATAATTAAAGCTATAGGCAGATGACAGAGGAGGAAAATTCTCCCAATCAGTGGACTAGGGGAAGGCGATAGGGGGTAAGAGAAAGGGATGGTGGGCCTGGGAGGAGTTGATGGAGGGCTCTTCAGTCAGTAAACACAATGAATAAATTGTAAAAAACAAAAAAAAACAAATTTAAATTTAAAAACCCTCCTATTACTGTTTCTCTGCCATTTTGAGAACTTATGAGCTGGGTATGGTGGTACAGGCCTTTAATCCGCAGAGGCAGGAACAGGGGCAGGGGCAGGGGCAGGGGCAGGGGCAGGGGCAGGGGCAGGGGCAGGGGCAGGGGCAGGGGC
Organism: Meriones unguiculatus; assembly: GCF_030254825.1. Classification (NCBI taxonomy): domain Eukaryota; kingdom Metazoa; phylum Chordata; class Mammalia; order Rodentia; family Muridae; genus Meriones; species Meriones unguiculatus. The sequence continues at coordinate 39,260,623 of NC_083367.1, read as the reverse complement.
AGGGGCAGGGGCAGGGGCAGGGGCAGGGGCAGGGGCAGAGGTCTCAGTTACAAGAGGTCCAATTTATTAAGTGTTGATTTTTGAGACTGAGTTATTGGTGTTTGGTTCAGTAATTTTCTCTTGTGTCAAGGAGTTTGAGGCCCTTCCCCACTTTCTCTTCTAATAGACATAGTGGATTTGGTGTTATATTGAGGTCTTTGATCCACTGGTATTTGAGTTTTGTGCATTGAGATAAACATGGATCTATTTGCATTTTTCTTATACTTTTGGTTGTGAGCCTAGCCTTTAATGGCCGAGCCATATCTGCAACCCCTATTTGCATTTTTCTAAATGTAGACATCAAGTTAGATCAGCACCATTTGCTGAAGATGCTGCTTTTTTCCATTATATGGTTTTGGCTCCTTTGTTAAAAAATCAAGTGTCTGTATGTGTGTGGGTCTATTTCTGGGTCTTTGCTTCTATTCAAGTGATCAACCAGCCTATTTCTATGACAGTTTTTGTTACTATTGCTCTGTAGTACAGCTTGAAGTAAGGTATGGAGATGCCTTCAGAATTTCTTTTATTGTAAAGGATTAACTTAATTATTCTCAGTTTTTCTTTGTGTGAAGTTTACAATTATTCTTTCAAAGTCTGTAAAAACCTGTGCTGGTATTTTGATAAGATTGCAATGAATTGCTTTTAGTAAGAAGGCCATTTTTACTATGTTAAACCTACTGATCCACGAGTATGGGACATCTTTCCATCTTATGATATCTTATTCAATTTCTTTCTTTAGATTTGAAGTTCTTGTCATACTGGTCTTTTACTTGCTTGGTTAGAGTTATACCAAAATACTTTACATTATTTGTGGCTACTGTGAAGCGTGTAGTTTCCCTAATTTCTTTCTCAGCCTTTTTGTCATTTGCATACAGGAAGAGTACTGGTTTTTCTTTTTTTAAGAAATCTTTTATGCAGCCAGTTTGCTAAAGGTATAATACCTGCTCTTAATAGCACTGGTATCCCCAGTTATACTTCATTATAAAAATCTAATTTTTCATTTGTAAGCGGTTGTCAATTAGAGATGGTATCTGAATTACAGTTTTGAGCTTCAGTACAAACTCTTGCAGACCCTGTACATGCTGCAGTCTCTGTGGGTTCATATATGTGTCAGTCCTTTCATTCATAGAGGCCCTGTTTTCTTGGTGTCCTCAATCTGCTCTAACCCTTAGATGGTTGCTCTTCCTCTTTCTCAGGATTTCTTGATCCCTGAAAGGAGGGATTTGATAGAGAAATCCCCTTTAACACTGAAGGTTCCAAGTCTCTCAGTCTGCACATTGTTTGGGTGTGGATCACTGTATTTGTTCCTTCCTACTTGCAGTAGATGGATGATGGTCCAGCACAATGCTGATCTATGAATATAACAAAATGACATTGCAGTCATTTTATTGATGTGTTTAGTAACAGTGATTCTCAACCTTCTTAATGCTGTGACCCTCTAATGCAGTTCCTCATGCTGTGGTGTGATTTATTTTGTTGCTTCTTCATAACTATAATTTAGCTACTATTATGAATTGTAATAAAAATATCAGTAAGCAGAATAACTGATAAGTGACTATCAAAGAAGTCCTGGTTCACAGTTGAGAACAAGTGCTTTAGAAGTATAGTAGTATTTATTTTACCCTTAGTCCCTGGGCTGTTTCTTCCCAGGGTCTTGGGTAACCAGCAGCGTCCAGGATAGATTCCATCTTATGTGCTTTAAATACCATCAGATGTTGTTTGGTAACTTATACAAACTTTGTACCAGAGTTGTATTTACAAAACTTTCAGGCCAGTTATCATTGTAGATCAGAACATACATAGATCAGTTGATGGTTCCCTTTATACTGTGATGGTGTACAGTGCCACAAGCACTAGTCAGTGGGGTCAGATAGGCACCAGCTTGACCTATCCATGTTTATTGAGTGATGTGGCTGTTGTCCTCAGCACTTGGCCCTGCCAGCATATTAGGAGAGAAATCAATAGCTTTGGCAATAGCTATTGCCAGGATTGATTCGGGTCCCACTGGGGACCTTTGGCCACTTTGTTTGGATATAACTCATTCACAATGCTGAAAGCTTCATTTGGTGACAAGACATGCCTTTATATCTCCCCTTAATTAATAATTTCATTTAAACTCTCATATATGTAAATATATATGGATCTATATGTGTATTGCTCTAACTCTCCATCATCTTATTGTCATTTGTCTATTTAGCTATCTATCTATCTATCTATCTACCTACCTATAATCTATTTATCTATCTTCTATTGTATTACCTTGCAGTATGATCTCTCAAATTAAACTTAGTTTTTAGGTGTTCCTCCTCACATTCCCTCCCTTGCTTCCCTCTATTCTCCCCTTTTCTATGTGAAGACCTTATTTTATTTTTTAATTTTTATTTTATTAATTACACTTTATTCACTTTATATCCCCCATAAGCCCTTCCCTCCTCCCCTCCTGATTTCTCCCTCCCTCCCCCTTCTTCACGAATGCCCATCCTCAATTCCACTGATAGGGGAGGTCATCCTCTTCTTCCTTCTAATCTTAGTCTATCAGATCTCATCAGGAGTGGCTGTATTGTCATTTTCTGTGGCCTGGTAAGGCTGCTCCTCTCTCATGGGAAGGTGATCAAAGAGCAGGCCAATCAGATTATGTCAGAGGCAGTCACTCTTCCCATTACTATGGAACCCACTTAGACACAAAACTGCCATGGGCTACATCTCTGCAGGGGGTCTAGGTTATCTCCTTGCATGGTACTTGGTTAGAATATGAGTCTCTGGGAAGACTGCTGTGTTGAAATTTTCTGGTTCTGTTGCTCTCCTTGTGGAGTTCCTGTCCTCTCCAGATCTTACTATTTCCCACTTCTTACTTAAGATTCCAGGCACTCTGCCCAACATTGGCCATAAGTCTCAGCATCTGCTTTGATAGTCTGCAGGGCAGAGGCTTTCAGAGGCCCTCTGTGGCAGGTTCCTAGGTTGTTTCCTGTTTTCTTCTTCTGATTGTCTTCCTTTTTGCCTTTCACGATGGGGATAGAGCATTTATTCAGGGTCCTCTCTCTTGATTAGTTTCTTTAGATGTAAAAGTTTTAGTAGGTTTATCCTATATTACATGTCTATATGAGTGAGTGTATACCGTGTGCATCCTTCTGCTTCTGGGTCAGCTCACTCAGGATGATTCTTTCCAGGTCCCACAAATTTCATGATTTCTTTGTTTTTCATTGCTGAGTAATATTCCGTTGTGTAGATGTACCACAATTTCTGCATCCATTCTTTAGTTGAGGGTATCTGAGCTGCTTCCAACTTCTGGCTATTAAAAATAAAGTTGCTACAAACGTGGTTGGGCAAATGTCTTTATTGTGTACTTGAGCCTCTGTTGGATATGTGCCTAGGAGTGGTATGGCTGGATCTTGAGGAAGCGCTGTTCCTAGTTGTCTGAGAAAGCACCGGATTGAGTTCCAGAGTGGTTGTAAAAGTTTACATTCCCACCAGGAGTGGAGGAGAGTTCTCCCTTTCTCCACAGCCTCTCCAACATATGTTGTCACTTGAATTTTTCATCTTGGCCATTCTGATGGGTGTAAGGTGAAATCTCAGGGTCACTTTGATTTGCATTTCCCAAATGGCTAATGACCTTGAGCACTTCTTTTTTTTTTTTTTTTCAATGCAGTTTATTCAGAAACCTTGAACAATCCTCGGACCCTGGGGAAAGCCAGCCCACAGCTTAAATAGCCTCTGGGTAGCCAACCTCAGCATGCCACGTGGGCAATGCAGATAGGTCCACATACATGGAAGCAAGCCAGATCCTCAGCCTTAGTCAAATGTGGAATTGTTCGTGACAGAGAGCACTCACCATCGGGAAGGTGGAAGGCGGAAACCAGCTCCATCTTTAAGGCATAGCATTCCGCAGCTCTCTACAGTTCCCCCTTTTTGTTTTAGATGCATCAGGCAAGAGTAGAGGTCTGATCTCTGATATTAGAAATAAATTGGGACTTTGTACCGATGTTCATTTAGGTGTCATCCACCCAAAGAGCATCAGACCCGTCTGATACCTTTTTCTCAGAGGCGGGACCTGGGGCATCAACCCGCATGCAACCAGACATGCTCTTCTCTGGGTCCAAAGCGGCTGACCCTGAGTGCAGTGCTTAGCTTCACATCCTGAGCGTAACATTTTAGCTTTTTATGGTATCCAACCATGCTTGGGGAGAATGTCCTGCTTCAATGGCTGTAAAGGCCTGAATGATCATGGCTGCATTAAACTGTTGTGAGACTCTAATCTTGCATATATACCACAGGCAAACCAAGGAGACCAACACCAGAAGGCCTGCTAACGCTCCCATGCCCGCCCATTCCTTCAGATGATTCATGGCTGCAGCAATCCATGATGATAATCCTGTGGCTAGTCCTGCGTCCACTCTGGTAGAATTTACTGTGATAATGGCCACTCTCAGCTGCTCCATCGTAGTATCGAATTCTCCAGTCCAGTTACCTAAAATATAGCTCGACAATTGTTTAGACAGATTTGCAGCACAGGAAAAATTCTCATGTTATATGTTAGCCACTGCTAGTTCTAGAACTGACGCAGGATGTTCCAACGAGGGGGTTAAGGCTTCTCATAATATTTCCTATAAGCCCACACCTGTTTGTCTATATCCCCCATTTTTATTCATTATTAGCCAGATAGAGCCAAGTAATAGTGGTGATGATACTTGCTTTTTTGCCCAATGCTGGAATGCTAGTAAATTTAGGTATGCCCTGGTTACTCGCATGCCTCACTGCGTGCCTGTGCCCATTGATGCCCCTCACACTATGACTCTCTTCAGACAGAAAAGGGATCTTGGAACTATAGCCACCATTGTTACTACCATCTCATTCGCGGCTGTTGGAGCTACCACCGGGGCATTAGCCATGAATCATACTGGGCAGACTGCTCAGACCCTGAATAATCATTTAGCCAATGTAGCTCATGCCTTAGTTGTACATAAAGGAATTAATGCTCAACTAAAAGGAAGCTTGATGGTGTTCAATCAGAGGATTGACCTCGTGCAGGAGCACATTGATACCCTATGGCAAATCGCTCAACTTGGCTGTCAATGAAAATATGCTGGACTTTGAGTCACGAGCATTTCTTTAATTGTTCTCTGCCATTTGATATTCCTCTACAGAGAATTCTGTGTTTAGCTCTGTTACCCATTTTTTAATTAGATTACTTGGTTTGCTGCTTTTCAGCTGCTTTAGTTCTTTATATATACTGGATATTAGCCTTCTGTCAGATAAATGGTTGGTTAAGATTCTTTCCCAATCTGTAGGCAGTCGTTTTGTTTTGATGAAGGTGTCCTTTGCTTTACAGAAGCTTTTCAGTTTCATGAGGTCCCATTTATTAATTGTTGCTCTTATAGCCTGTGCTGGTGGTGTTCTGTTCAGGAAGTTGTCTCCTGTATCAATGAGTTCAAGGGTTTTCTCCACTTTTTCTTCTAAACGATTTAATGTATCTGGTTTTATGTTGAGGTCTTTGATCCACTTGGACTTTAGTTTTGTGCAGGGTGATAAGTATGGATCTATTTGCATTTTTCTACATGTAGATATCCAGTTAGACCAGCACCATTTGTTGAAGATGCTATCTTTTTTCCATTGAATGGTTTTGGCATCTTTATCAAAGATCAGGTATCCATAAGTTTGTGGGTTTATTTCTTGGTCTTCTGTTCAGATCCGTTGATCCACCATTCTATTTCTATGCCAGTACCATGCAGTTTTTATTACAGTTGCTCTATAGTACAGCTTAAGATCAGGGATGGAGATATCTCTAGAAGATCTTTTATTGTAGAGGATTGTTTTAGCAATTCTGGGTTTCTTGTTATTCCATATGAAGTTGAGAATTTTTATTTCCAGGTCTGTAAAGAATTGTGTTGGTAATTTGATTGGAATTGCATTGAATCTGTAGATTGCTTTTGGTAAGATGGCCATTTTTATTATGTTAATCCTGCCAAGCCATGAGCATGGGAGATCTTTCCATCTTCTGATATCGTCTTCTAATTCTTTCTTCAGAGACTTACATTTTTTTTTCATACAAGTCTTTGACTTGCTTGGTTAGGGTTACACCTATCCTTTATGTCTCTTGTGGCTATTGTGAAGGGTGTTTTTCTAATTTCTTTCTCAGCACTTTTGTCTTTTGTATATAGAATGGCTACTGATTTTTTTGAGTTAATTTTTTATCTGGCCACTTTGCTAAAGGTGTTGATCAGCTGTAGGAGTTCCCTGGTAGAGTTTTTGGGGTCACTCACGTATACTATCATATCATCTGCAAAGAGCGATACTTTGACTTCTTCCTTTCCCATTTGTATCTCCTTGATCTCTTTCAACTGTCTATTTCTCTAGTAAGAACTTACAGATCTATGTTAAAGAGATATGGAGAGAGTGGGCAGCTTTGTCTTGTCCCTGATTTCAGTGGGATTGCATTAAGTTTCTCTCCCTTCAGATTGATGTTGGCTATAGGTTTGCTGTATATTGCCTTTACTGTGTTTAGAAATGTGCCTTTTATCCCTGATCTCTCCAAGACTTTAAACATGAATGGATGTTGGATTTTGTCAAATACTTTTTCAGCATCTAAGAAGATTATCATTTTTTTCTTTCAGTTTGTTAATATGGTGGTTCACATTGATGGATTTCTGAATACTGAACCACCCCTGCATACCTGGGATGAAGCCTACTTGGTCATAGTGGATGATATCTTTGATGAGTTATTGTATTCTGTTTGTAAGTATTTTGTTGAGTATTTTTGCATCAATGTTCATAAGGGAGACTGGCTTGAAATTTTCCTTCTTTGTTGGGTCTTTCTGAGGTTTAGGTATCAAGGTGACTGTGGCTTCATAGAATGAGTTTGGTAGTATTCCTTTTGTTTCTATTTTGTGGAATAGTTTGAAGAAAATTGGAGTTAGCTCTTCTTTGAGGGTCTGGTAGAATTCTTCACTGAAAACATCTAGTCCTGGGCTTTTTTTGGATGGGAGACGTTCGATGACTGTTTCTATTTCCTTGGGGGATATAGTGCTATTTAATTGTTTTATCTGGTCCTGATTCAGTTTTGGTAAATCGAATCCGGCAAGAAAATTGTCCATTTTTCATTTAGATTTTCAAATTTTGTGGCATATAGACTTTGGAAGTAAGTCCTAATGATTGTTTGAATTTCCTCAGTGTCTGTGGTTATGTCCCCCTTTTCATTTCTGATTTTGTTGATTTGGATGGTGTCTCTTCTGCCTTTTACTTAGCTTGGCTAAGGGTTTGTCTAGCTTGTTGATTTTCTCAAAGAACCAGCTCTTGGTTTCATTGATTCTTTGAATTGGTTTATTTATTTCTAATTGTTTGATTTCAGCCCAGAAATTGATTTTGTCCAGCTGTCTACTCCTTTTTGGTGTGTCTGCTTCTTCTTTTTCTAGGGTTTTTAAGTGAACTATTAAGTTGCTTGAATGAGTTGTCTCAAATTTCTTCTTGAAGGCACGTAGTGTTATGAACTTTCCTCCTAGCACTGCTTTCATTGTGTCCTACAAGTTTGGGTATGTTGTGCCTTCATTTTCATTGAATTCTAGGAAGACTATAATTTCTTTATTTCTTCCCTGACCCAGCTGTCATTTAGTAGCAAGTTGTTCAGTTTCCATGTGTGTGTAGGCTTTTTGCTATTTCTGTTGTTATTGAGGTCCAGCTTTATTTCATGGTGATCAGACAGGATACAAGGGATTATTTCAATCTTCTTGTATCTTTTGAGGCTCGCTTTGTTACCAACTATATGGTCTATTTTGGAGAAGGTTCCATGAGGTGCTGAGAAGAAGGTAAATTCTTTTGTGTTTGGGTGGAAGGTTCTATAAATCTCTGTTAGGTCCATTTGATTCATGACCTCTGTCAGAGACATTGTTTCTCTGTTTAATTTCTGTTTTGTTGACCTGCCCTTTGTTGAGAGTGGGGTGTTGAAGTCTCCCACTATTAGTGCATGGGGATCTATGTGTGGTTTAAGTTTTATCAATGTTTCTTTTACAAATGTGGGTGCCTTTCTATTTGGGGTATAGATGTTCAGGATTGTGATGTCTTCCTGGTGGAATTTTTCCTTCATGAGTATGAAGTGTCCTTCCTCATTTCTTTTTATTAATTTTGGTTTAAATTCTGTTTTATCAGATATTAGAATGGCTACTCCTGCTTGCGTCTCGGGTCCATTTGCTTGGAAAGCCATCTTCCAACCCTTTACCCTCACGTAACGTCTATCTTTGTGACTTCTGTGTGTTTCTTGTATGCAGCAGATTGCTGGGTCTTTTCTTACACATCCATTCTGTTAGTCTGTGTATTTTTATGGGAGAATTGAGTCCATTGTTGTTGAAAGAGATTAATGACCAGTGGCTGTTAGATACCCTGATTTTGATGTTGGCTGTGGTCATAAGGTTGTATGCTAGGTTGCTTTTTGTTTTACTGTAGTGAGGTTAATTATTTCTTTCATTTTCTTAAAAGTAGATAGTTTTCTTGGGTTGTATTTTCCCTTCTAGTGTCTTCTGTAATGCTGGATTTGTGTGTAGGTATTGTTGAAATTTGTTTTCGTCATTGAATATCTTGTTTTCTCTATGAGGACTGAGTATTTTGCAGGGTATAGTAGCCTGGGCTGACATCTGTGTTCTTTTGGGGTCTGCATGATATCGGTCCTGGCCCTTCTGGCTTTCATAGTCTCTGTTGAAATGTCAGGTGTGATTCTAATGGGTTTGCCATTATATGCTATTTGGCCTTTTTCCTTTGCAGTTGTTAGTATTTTTTCTTTGTTCTGTATGCTTACTGTTTTGATTATTACGTGACCGGAGGATTTTCTTTTCTGTTCTAATTCATTTGGTGTTCTGTAGGCCTCTTGTATTCTTACTGGCCTCTCCTTTAAGTTGGGGAAATTTTCTTCAATGATTTTGTTGAAAATATTTTCTGGGCTGTGGAGGAGGGAATCTTCTTTTTCCTCTATTCCTATTATTCTTAGCTTTTTCTTTTTATGTTGTCTTGAATTTCTTGGATGGTCTATGTCAGGAATTTTTAGATTTAACATTTTCTTTGACTGATACATCAATTTCTTCCATTGTAACTTCCTCACCCAAGATTCTTTCTTCCATCTCATGTAGTCTATTGGTTATGCTAATCTCTGTAGTTCCTGCTTTCTTCCCTAAGTTCTTTCTCTCCACAATTTCCTCCATTTGTGTTTTCTTTAATTTTTCCAATTCTATCTTCAGATCTTGAGCTGTTTTGTTGATTTCCTTCACCTGTCTGACTGTGTTTTCCTTCAAAATTTTCAGCTATTTGAACGATCCTCTGTTTCTTTTATTTCTTTCTGTGCTTTAAGTATTTCGTCTCTAAAGGCCACAAACTGTTTGGTTGCAACTTCCTGTATTTCTTTATGGATGGCCATAATTTTGTTTTTGTCTTCCTCTGCTTCTTTATGGATGGCCATAATCTGTTTGAGTTTATCTTCCTTTAGGTCTTTATGCATTTAATTTGTTTCCTCTGTTATCCTCCTCATGAGCATAGATGTTAGATCATCTTCTTGAATTTCAATTATGCTGGGGTGTCCAGGGCTACTTGCCCCTAGATAACTGGGTTCTGGAGATGCCATATTGCTCTGTCTTTTGTTGGTTGAGCTTTTATACTGGCCTCTACCCATTGGGCTATCTTGGGTGTTTGGAGTTAGTTTCTGGTAGTTCCTGGAATCCTGTGGTGGAGAGAATCGCCTTGGCAGGAAGATGCTTCTTCCTGAAGAAAGCCTCCTCAGCTTTTTGGGTATGGTCACTGTATGGCTGGTGTTTTTTCAGGAGTTGCCACAGCTCACCTCATGCATAGAAACATGAATGATAACTGTGGCCCTTGTTAGTTGAGAGGGCTCTCCTCTCACCTGGAGAAGTCCTTGAGACAGCTGCCCTGATGCTGGGTTTCTTGCTGTAAATTTAGTGATCTGCTGCTGTAACCTGGGTGTCCCATGGTTTGGTCAGTTTTGTTAGGGATAACTCGTTGCCCCTTAGAGCAGTATCTGGGGTTGATCTCAGGGATCCCAGGCTTTTGTAGGTCTCAGGTTGGGTCTCTGTGCCCCAGTACCCAAGCGGTAATCTGTGGCGGGTGAGTATTGTTCTCCTGATAGCAGCAGGTTATCTGCTGCACATGAGGATTTTGGGCACATGGGTTGGGCCAGTTGGGAGATTTTCCAGGGATGTACTGGGTGGCCTGAGTCTGTCTCCTTTGCTTCATTCCCTGTGAGGTTTTCTCCCGACAGTGCCTCTAAATCTCTGGTGCCCTGGGGTTCAATCAAAACCTAAAAGAGAAATAATGAAACCAACTGAAATTATGAATCAAATGGACCTAAATCTTCAGAACATTTCACCCAAACACAAAAGAATACCTTCTTCTCAGCACCTCACAAAACTTCCTCAAAAATTGAGCATTATAGCAATTTTCAAAGCAAACAACAGAAATAACTCCTTGTACTCTATCAGATCACCATGGATTAAAGATGGAATTCAACAGGAACAGGAACAGAATGCCTACAAACTCATGTAAACCTAACAACTCTCCACACAATGACCACTGAATTCAATGAAAATAACAGCACAACATGCCCAAACTTATGGGCACAAAGAAAGCAGTGCTAATATGGAAGTTCATAGCAATAAGTGCCTTCATAATAGAATTGGAGAGATCTTACACTAGTAATTTCACACCTGAAAGCTCTAGAACAAAAGGAAGCAAAACACCCATGAGTACCAGATGCAGAAAATAATTAAATTCTCAGATGAAATCAATAAATTGGGACCAAAGAGAACAATAAAAAGAATCAACCAAACCAAGAGCTGGTTCGTTGTGAAAATCAACAAGAGAAACTAACTGAAACACAGAGAGACGGTAATTAAATTAACAAAATCAGAAATAAAAGGGACATAACAAGAGACACTGAAATCATCTAAAGAACTCTTATGTTTTATTTCAAAAGCCTATAGTTCACAAAATTGGAAAATTTAAATGAAACGGACAATTTCCTTTATAGATACCACTTGCCAAAATTAAAACTAGATCTACTTAACAATTTAAACAAAACCATAATTCTTAAAAAAACAAAGCAGATCTTAAAAGTCTTCAAAACCCAAAAAAGCCCTAGGCCAGATGGCTCTAGCATAGAATTTTTCCACACTTTCAAAGAAGATGTAATACCAATACTCCTCACACTATTCCACAATATAGAAACAGAAAAAAACATTGCCAAACTCTTTCTGTGTGACTACAGTCACCGTGACACATAAACCACACAAAGACTCTTAGCATGACTATTGATATTATCATTGTTCAGGTCTTACTTAGGAAGCCATATTGTTGAGATACCATGAGTATCTCTTCTCTGTATAGTTTTATCTGTCATTTTAGGAGGCAAAGCATCACACTTACAGTCTCTCACCACACTTCCACATGTTTCCTGAGTCTTAGCTATAGGAGTCAGGTTATAAAAACGTGTGTTCATTAGAAATGAGTTCCATAGGAGCCATTCATCTCTGCATTATGGCCTGTTAGGTTTTCTCTAACAGTCTCTGTTTGACATAAAGAGAAATTTCTTTGATGACTGTTAACAGATACACTCATCTGTAATAAAGAATATCTTTCAGAATTCAGGTAGGGATTCTTATCTATTAGGCTGATGGTAGTAGCTTCTTTTCTAAAAACCAGAACTTTGTTTGGCATGGTATCATGAGCTTTTAATCCCAGCACTCCAGAGGCAGAAAAAAGTCAATTTCTGAGCTCAAGTTCAGCCTGCTCTACAAAGCAAGTTCAGGACAGTTAGAGATGCAACAAGACACCATCCTCAAAACCCAAAAAGTTAGAAATGAAGTAAAATCCATGATTTTACAAACACCAAGTAGCTAGCTTTATTCGAGAAATGCATACCTGATTCAGCATATGTAAGTCCATAAATGTAATAAGTCATAAAAATGGACGTAGAGATAAAATCACATGATCATCTCAGCAGACACAGAAAAAGCCTGCATCTACAAAATTAAAGATAATTTCTTGATAAAATTCCTAGAGAATGTGTAACTGGAGGGATCATACCTCAACACAATAAAGGCTATATATAATAAACCCACAGTCAAGATCCTAAATTGAAAAGCAAACAAACAAACAAACAAACTTAAAACTGGCCCATTAGAAACAGGAACGAGACAGAGATGCCCTCTATACCCACTGTTTTTTAACATAGTACCTGAATCATAGGAGGAAAATCTATTAAGACAAGAGGGAAAAAATTAAAGATATATAAACAGGCAAAAAAGGAGCCAACATATCCTTATGTGATATAATATGATATTATACATAAGATAAAACAAAAATTCCAGGAGAAAGACTATAGATACAAGATACAAGAATTTCAGCAGAATAGGATACATCTTACAAAAATCAGTGGCCTTTCTACACACCAACAACAAACATGCTGAGAAAGAGATGATGGATATAATCCCATTAACAGGAGCTTCAAGGCCAATAAAATATCCTGGAGTAAAACTAACCAAGAAGGTGAACCTAACCAGGAAAGGGATAGAGCTCTGCCATGAAAAGTTTAAATATCTGAAGAAATCAAGGAAAACTTTAGAAAATGAAAAGACTTCCCATAGCCAATCATTGAAGAAAACCAGAATTGACGATTAAGATATGAGGTAGGAGAGAGAAAAGAAGATGTACTCATCTACTTAATAAAATCTAAGCTTTTATTGATGAATTTTTTGATGATTTTTATATTAATATACAATTGAGTGATGTTACTATTTTTACCAAAATTTGTGAATAATTCACTTAAGATTTTCTTTAGCTTGAACACATAATTTTATTGATACTGTGAACTACATTTTAAACTAGTGACTGACAATATCTAGAACTCATTTAAATGTCTCCAATGACTCACCTCATGAATTAAGTGTGTATGTGAATTTATTAATTCAATTTTAATATAGTAGCATTGTCTCAATCACAGCTGAGATATCCTTAGGATCCAGGGGTTACTAGGTCCTTGCCATAGGTACCTGAGTATCCTGTGTAGTCCCACAATGACTGTCTCAGCAGAAAATGGGGGTGTGGTGAATTATCCAGTCCACAATACTCAGCAGTCCAGATATTGTAGTAGTAACATGGGAACTTCCTAGATAGCTCCTACTCCCTAGTCTACAATGAAATTTTGGAAACCTTGGTTCTGGGATATGGGAAGGAATCAACAGCAGCAACAACTGTGCAAATTAACTAGCTGGCAAGAAGGAATGTCAAATGTACAAATGGAGGCATTATCTTCCTTTGGCAACACCATTTTTTATCTAAAATACTAGAGGAAGTTGACACAATTAGGGAGGGTCTTCTGAAATCAACCAAGGAAAGATATTATTCAGGGAAGCTCCCTACTCAGATATTTTGCTTCATGACAAGTTGATGTTAAAACCAACCTTAATAGTATCTATTCTTAATTACATGTAGTGGTTTTTGTTTGTTTGTTTGTTTGTTTGATTGATTTTTAGCTTCTGCTTGTGGACTTTAGAGACAGCTGTGTTCCATGCACACCCGTGTTGAAGGACAGGGGCACCAAAACTCAAGTAACTGAGTTGCTGAAGAGGTCTAGAGAAGAAAAAAAAGGAGAGAAGAATATGGTAGAAGTTTGAAGGGGAGATATATAGGTATTTAAGACTGCGAGTGTCACTTGGTGAAAGGGTTCTTTGATTCGATACATAGAAAGAGAAAGAGAAAGAAAGAGAGAAAGGAAGAAATAAAGAGAGAAAAAAGGAAGGAAGGAGGGAAGGAAGGAGGAAAATAAGTATGAAGGAAGGAAGGAAAAAAGAAATTAAGGAAGAGAAAAGAAAGGAAGTCTAAGAAGCTAGTGGAAACTCCAGAGATTAGAGGCCTGTATTGTAGGATTGTAAATAACAGATTTCGTTCACAAAATAAAGAAAGCAAAATCAGGAAAAATTTTTTAAAAATGATATAATCTTTAACCTTGATTAATTTATGAATGTGCATTTGGATGCCCATAATTGTAGGTGGTTTTCTGTTGCATTTGATGTGAAGTTTTTCATTCATACAATATATCAGGTTAGTATAAAATTTTTTATTTTTATCCTATAAACCTTGTTAAACTACTCAATCTAGAACCCTGCTGTGTAGTATTCAATTCTAATCATGCCTTGGCAAACTGATTAATGTCAATGAAAGCATTAAGAGTCAATGTCTTTTATGAGTACTTTTTCTCAGATATTCTAATATAGAAAAATCAGGTATTTTGTGTTGTTGAGAGCTTTCTTATCACTATCTCTGCCACTTTAAAGACTCGTGATCTGTGTGTGGTGGTGCAAGCCTTTAATCCTGGCAGAGGCAGAGCAAGAAGCCAACTTGGAGGCTGAGAACTTGGCCAGCCAGGGCTGCATAGAAAGAACCTATCCAGGCGAGTGCTAGAAAGAATGTGGAGAAAGAGGAACCCTTTCCATTGATGGTGGGATTGTAAACTTGTACAGCCACTTTAGAAATCAATCTGGCACTTTTTCTGAAAGTAAGATCCAGCTATACGACTCCTAGGCATATATCCAAAATATATACAAGTACACAACAAGGACATTTGCGCAACTATGTTCATAGCAGCTTCACTCATAATAACCAGAATGTGGAAACAACCCAGATATCAATCAATTGAGGAATGGATACAGAAATCATGGAACATTTACACAATGGTATACTACTCAGCAATTAAAACAAGGAAATCATAAAATATGCAGGCAAATGGTGGGATCTAGAAAAGATCATCCTGAGCCAGGTGTCTCAGAAACAGAAAGATACACATGGTATATACTCCCTTATAAGTGGATAATAGACATATAATATAGGCTAATCATACTAAAATCCATACACCTAAAGAAGCTAAGCAAGAAGGCAGACCCTGGATAAGATGGATGCTCAATCCTCATTCGGAAAGACAAACAGGATAAATATTGGAAGACAGAGAACACAGAGAACAGGACAGGAGCATGCCACAGAGAGCCTCTGAAAAACTCTACCCATTAGGTTATAAAAGCCAATGCTGAGACTCACAGCCAAACTTTGGGCAGAGTGCAGGGAATCTTATGAAGTAGGGGGAGATAGAAAGACCTGGAGGGAACTGGAGCTCCACAAGAACAACAAGACCAAAAATCTGGGCCCAGAAATCTTTTCTGAGACTGATAACTCAACCAAGGTAACTTCATGGATATAACCTATAACTCCTGAGCAGATGTAGTTTATGGCAACTCAGACTCCAAGTGGGTACCCAAGTAAGGGAAACAGGGAATGTCTCTGACATGAACTCAGTGGCTGGCTCTTTGATCACCTCCCCCTGAGGGAAGGTGCAGTCTTGCCAGGCCACAGAGGAAGACAATGCAGACCTTTCTGATAAAATCTGATAAGCTAGGAACAGAGGGAAGGGGAGAAAGACCTCCCCTATCAGTGGACTGGGGGAGGGGCATGGGGTGAGAAGACGGAGGGAAGGCAAGATTGGGAAGGGCCTAGGGAAGGGGCTTCAGCTGGGAAACAAAGTGAATAAATTGTAATAAATAAAAAAATTAAAGAAAGACCCTGAAAAGGAACTTTTGAGGTAGTCCTTGTGTGAAGTTTGGATTGTTTAGCATTCTCTCTCTCTCTTTCTCTCTCTCTGTCTCTCTCTTTATATGCATACTATAGGTTCATGTTGCTATTATGGAACTAGAGGACAACAGCAGGTGTCTGCTTTATCACACTACATTCATAAGTCACTATAAACAAAGCTAATAATTTTATTAATCATTTCCAAAGCTGCAAACTTCCTTAATTCCTGGTATGGTGTTCTATAGCTTCTGCCAATATTTTGCAGCTTTATTCATCACTAACTCTTCTCCTGGCTGTCATGGGGCTTCTCAGAATCTGAAAGAGTAGTCCCAAAAGCATCTGCAGGCTTTGCAGGTGATGGCCAGGGGCAAATAATACCAAGATACTCACTATGGACAGCAACAGCCTGGTTGGTATCTCATGTGACTGACAAAGCCCACCAGTAGAAGGTAAGATTTTACCATAAAAGTGGTACCAATCAAAATCTGAAACATAATTCAGATGCTGCCCTGCACAAAGTCTGTTTGCATTTAGCATTAGCTATAAATGAGCTACCCTTACAATTTGTGCTTTTTATTTATTTTTTTACCTTTTTTGATTTTTCTTTTATTGAAAATAGACTTCCTCCCCCAAACTCCTCTGAAGTCTTCCCCAACTGCCCTTTCATTGTTATCCACACACTTTCTAGCTTATCACAGATACTAAACAGCATCTATCAAAATAATAATCAAATGAGATAGAACAATACAAAACAAAAAAATCAGAATAGAACAAAACAAACAAAAGAGAAAGAGCCAAGAAAAAACACAAGAAATACATGTAGATGTAGGAAAAAAAACATGTTCATGCACACACAACAATCCCATAAACACACAAGTCTGGAAGCTAGAATATATAAACTAAGAACTTGCCAAGTTAAAAATCAACACAGAAAATGAAAACAGAAAACCTTATAACACTATGTCACAAAGAACTTCCAAAGATGCCACTGTTTTCATTTTGGCTTGACCATCTACTGCTAGACACATCACCTGCCCTTAATAGTGGTTTGTATCCCCAGTGACACTCCATTGGAGAAAACTAATTTTCCATTTGTGAGTTACAATTTATTTGAGAAAGGGTCTGAAGTAGAGATGGGAACTTGCATCGACTCTTCTCCCAGTGCCGCTCATGCAGACCCAGTGCCTGCTGCAATCTCTGTGAGTTCATATGCGAGTCAGTCCTACTGTGAATATAGGCCAAGTTTCCTTGGTGTCCTGTATCTGCTCTGACTCTTACAATCCTGATGCTCCTCTTCCTCTGGGTGCTCTCATCCCTGAGGGAAGAGATTTGATGGAGAAATCCCCTTTAAGACTGAATGTTCCAAATCTCTCACTCAGCACATTGTCTGGCTGTGGACCTCTGTATTTGTTCTCCTATATTTGCAGGAGGAAACTTCTCAGATGATAGCTCAGGAAGGCACTGATTTAGGAATATAAGAAAATGTCATTGGGAGTCATTTTATTGCTTTAATACTTTTTTTTAAACAAAGAGGGAAGTTTATTGTGATATTACATTGATGAAAAATGTCTTAGATGAAACACAAAATTCATAAAAGGAAGAATTTGATTCTAACAAAATACAATTTCTCTTCTCTGATGGTATTGTTAAAAATTAAAACAAATACCAACATAAGCCTTGTCCAAGAGAAAATGTTAACAAATTGCATACTGAAAAGTTATAGAAATATGAAAGATTCTTAAACTCAATATTCAGAAGTTAAATGACAAGAAATGGATAGTAACTGAATGGTCACCTTCAAAAGCACCGTGTAAATGTCAACTGATGAAACGTTTAGTATCATTTATCACCTGGAAGACGCAAACTAGCTACCTTCAAAGTGAAACCTTTGGATACCTTCAAAAGCCTATTAAAGTCGCTAAAGCATGTTTTTGAGAAGATGAAGTGTTAGTGTGGACCCAGGGCAGCTGGGACTTTTTAGTACAGTTTCTTATGTTGTGGCGAACCCAGGTATAAAATTACTTTGTTGTTATATCATAACTGTAATTTTGCTACTCTTTTGAATTGTAATTTAAACATAAGACATGCAGATTGTCTAATATGTGATTCTGCAAAGGGGTCATGATCCAGAGTTGAGAACCACTGCTTTAGGAGAACAGTAGTATTTGGCTTTACCCCAAGTCCCTGGGCTATCTAGTCTCAGGTTCTTGTCTACCTCAGCAGTGTTGAGAATGGGTTCCATTTCATGGAGTGGGCTTAAATCCAATCAAATTTACTCACAGAAACTTGGTGCCCCTATTGTACTTGCAAATCTTGCAGGAAAATCATCATTGTAGATCAACAGGTTTGAAGCTCTGCCTTCCAGTGCTATGAACACTAGGCAGATTCTAGGTATAGACCAACTTGACTTCTCCGTGTTCAATGAGTTGTGTAGCTGTTGTCTTCAGGAATAGCTCCCTCCCATCAGATTTCAGAGAACAACCAATACCCTTAAGAGTAGCGTGGTGGTTTGTTTAGGGTTCCAATGGAGACTCCTTGGCCAATGACTTGAAGCTTCATTTTTAAACAAGTTATTTGTAGTTGGGGCTTTGTATCTCCCCTCACTTGGTCATTTCATTTAAACACACACACATACATACACACACATATACAATTTATTTTTATTTTATTTATTATTTATTACAATTTATTCATTTTATATCCCAGCTATAGCCGCCTCCTTCATCACTTCTCAGTGCCACCCTCCCTCCCTCTTCTCCCCCAATGCCCCTCTCCTAGTCTACTGATAGGGGAGGTCCCTCTCCCACTCTATCTGACACTAGCCTATTGGGTCTCATCAGGCTAGGTGCATGGTCTTCCTCTGCGGTCTTGTATGGCTGCACCCGCCTACAGTGAGGTTATCAAGAAGCCTGCCACTGAATTCATGTCAGAAACAGCCCCTGCTCCTCTTACTAGGGAACACACTTGGAGACTGAGTCTATGGGCTACATCTGAGCAGGGGTTCTAGGTCCTCTCCAAGCATGGTCCTTGGTTAGAGTATTAGTCTCTGCAGGCCCCCTTGGGACCAGAATTTTTTGACTCTATAGGTCTCCTTGTGGAGCTCCTGTCTCCTCCAGGTCTTTCTATCTCTCCCTTCTTCCATAAGATTCCTGGCACACTGCCCAAAGTTTGGCTATGAATTTCAACTTTGATACTTTCATGGGTAGAGTCTTTTAGAGCCCCCCTGTGTTAGCCTCGAGTCTTGTTCCCTGTCATCTTCAACTTTCGATGTCTATCCTCCAGAGTGAGGGTTAAACATCTTCCCTAGGGGACTCCTTGTTATTTAGCTTCTTTAGGAGTATAGATTTTAATATGTTTATCCTATATAATATGGCTAATATCCAGTTATAAGTAAATATATACCATATGTGTCTTTCTGTTTCTGGGATGCCTCACTCAGGATTATCTTTTCTAGTTCCTATCATTTGCCTAAAGATGTCATGATTCCCTTATTTTTAATTGTTGAGTAGTATTCCATTGTATAAATGTACCACAAATTCTGTATCCATTCCTAAGTTGAGGGAGAGACATTTCCAAATTCTGCCTATTATATTTCCATATTCTGCCTATTATAAATAAAGCAGCTATGAACATAGTTGAGCAAATGTCCTTGTTGAACAGTTGGCCTATTTTGGATATATGCCTAGGAATAACATAGCTGGTTCTTGAGGTAGCACTATTCCTAATTTTCTGAGAAAGTGCCAGATTGATTTCCAAAGTGGTTGTACAAGTTTACATTCCCACCAGCAATGGAAGAAGGTTTCCATCTCTCTTCATCCTCTCCAGCATGTGTTGTCTCTTGAGTTTTTGATCTTAGTGCTTCTGATTGGTGTATGGTGATATCTCAGGCTCATTTCGACTTCCATTACCCTGATCGGTATGGATGTTGACCATTTCTTTAATGTTTCTCTGCCATTCAATATTCTTCTACTGAAAAATTTCTGTTTAGCTCTGTACCCCATTTTAAATTAGATTACTTGGTTTGTTGGTGATTAACTTTTTTAGTTCTTTATGTATTCTGGATACTAGTCCTCTGTGGATACTAGTCCTCTGTCAGATATAGAGTTGGTGAAGATTCTTTCCCAATCTGTAGGCTGTCATTTTGTTCTGACAACAGTATCCTTTGCTTTACAGAAGCTTTTCAGTTCCATGTGGTCCCATTTATTGATTGTTGATCTTAGAGCCTGTGCTGCTGGTGTTCTGTTCAGGAAGTTGTCTCCTGTTCCAATGATTTCAAGACTCTTTCCCACTTTTTCTTCTAACAGGTTTAGGCGTCAGGTTTTATATTGTCTTTAATCCACTTGGACTTTAGTTTGTGCAGGGTGATAAATATGGATCTATTTTCCTTTTTCTACCTGTAGACATTTAGGTAGATGAGCACCATTTGTTGAAGATGCTCTCTGTTTTTCCATTGCATGATTTTACCTTCTTGTCAAAAATCAAGAATCCTTGGCACTAATCTGGGTTCCAATGGAGACTCCTTGGCCAACACCTTGGTTGGATGTAACCCATTCCTGTGTTGGAAGCTTCATTTAGTGACAGGTGATATTTAGTAGGGGCTTTGTATCTCCCCTTGCTTGGTGATTTAATTTAAACTGAAATATATATATATATATATATATATATACATTGATATATATATATACATATATGTATACTTATTTATATTTATTTATATATTTATATATATTTGTAAATATTTCATTTAAACTGGTATATAAATGTATATATATCAGCTTATACATAATATATCTTACACACACACACACACATAAGCTTTCCATTACACCCTTCAAATGGCTTAGTTTTTACTTTCTTTCTCATATTCCCTCCCATGTTTCCCTCTTTACTCCCCTCCCTTCTTGATCCTCCAACTGTAGTGTCCTCCTTTGTCTATCCATAACTATTCTATTTGACCTTCCTGTGGAGATCTTTCCTTCCCCCTATTTCTTACTCTGTACCTAACTTCTATGGTTATTGCATTATACCTTGTATATTACAGACTTTAAACAGCTAACGTCCACAGAAGTGAATACACACCACATTTGTCTTTCTGGGTCTTGGTTACCTCCAACAAGTTGATTTTTTTTTCTAGTTCCATACAATTATCTGTGTATTTCACGATTTTTTTCTTTAATGGCTGTATACTATTCCAGAGTGTAAATATTTATGATTGTAAACTTAGTGAACTTTTAAAAGTTTTACCTCTGCTTTTATGGTTTAAAAATGTTTCTCTTAGGGAGAGGGGCAAGATGGCGGCGCCGGGAGGACTCTCATTCTGAGCAGCAGCACAGCAGGATCAGCACAGTGAACAGCAATCAGAACTCTCGGCCATAAAACACAGTCATTGTGTTTCCCAGGTGAGAGGATACCCCACGGTGGGGGATTCAATCAGCTTTTAACTCACCCCGGCTAAACCGCGGAAGAGATCCCGGTTCCGCCAGACGCTTGGCTGCCGGCCGCCAGCCCCAGCCCTAGCCCAGAGCCACAAGCCAGTGTCTCTGGTCACGGTCCCAGACTGAACCTTGGGCACCACACTATCAGAGACTGGAATTTTCAGTCGAGAGATAACCCCAGGGTACAGGAAACGATTGGGACCGGCCTTAGGTCACCCAGACATCCCCTGGAAAAGACTCAGGCGGGTTCAACGGGCACCCCAGGAGCCAGCCCGGAGCCAGAGCCGGGGACCCAGGTTCCGGCACAGAGCCCTGCCTGCCTGCGCGCCTGATTCGCCGCCGGAGATAGAAACGGCGGGTCTGATCTCAGAGCACTCAGCTCACCCCCAACCTGAAAAGGTCCCCGGAAAATTACCCATCTGAGGGAAGCACTCAGGCCCCCAAAAGCCGCAAAGGCAGACACAGGCAGTTTCTGCGCACCAGACAGCTGGCAGAGACTGAGCCGCCCTCACACAGCTGTGCTCCAGGCACAGGCAAATTTCTGTGGCCAGCCAGCTGGCGGACACTGAGCAGTGTGCACCAGGGCAAAAAAAGACACTAGGAGTCCGTGTCTCCAGAGAATCCACGGGGAAGGAAGGAAACTGTACTGATCTAAATCACCCAATCCTTCCCTAGAAAAAGTCTAGTAGTCTAGTGGGGCCGAGGCGCCAGCACTCAGCTGTGCTCCAGACACAGGCACAAACAGTTGAGGCGCGCCTGATGTCCAACTGGGTCACAGCAGCTGATCATTAAATTTGCAACAAGAAACCCAGAAACAGGGCAGCTGCCCTCAGGACTTCCCTGGGTGAGAGGAGAACCCTCTCAACTAACAAAGACCACAGTTACCACTCAGGTCTATATCCTTGAGGTGAGCAACTCCTGAAAAAACACCAGCCATCCAGGGACTATACCCAAAAAGCTGAGAAGACATCCTTCAGGAAAATCCAGCTTTCTGCAAAGGGGATTCTCTCCACCACAGGATCCCCAGGAACCACCAGAAAATAACCCCAAACTCCTAAGATAACACAATGGGTAGAGGCCAGCGTAAAAGCTCAAGCAACAAAAGACAGAGCAATATGGCATCTCCAGAACCCAGTTACCCAGGGGCAAGTAGCCCTGGACACCCCACCATAACTGAAATCCAAGAAGATGACCTAACAAGTATGCTCATGAAGATGATAACAGAGGAAACAAATAAGATTCGTAAAGACATAGAGGAAGATAAACTCAAACAGAATATTGCCATCCGTAAAGAAATAGAGGAAGCTGCAGCCAAACAGTTTATGGCCTTTAGAAAGGAAATGCTTAAAACACTGAATGAAATGAAAGAAACAGAGTTGAAGGAACTAAAAGAAAAACAGGAAAGTACAATCAGACAGGTGAAGGAAGTAAACAAAACAACTCAAGACCTGAAGATAGAATTGGAAAAATTAAAGAAAACACAAATGGAAGAAATAATGGAAAGGAAGAATCTAGGGAAGAAAACAGGAACTACAGAGGTAAGCATAACCAACAGACTACAAGAGATGGAAGAAAGAATCTCAGGTGTAGAAGATACAATGGAAGAAATCGATGTATCTGTCAAAGAAAATGTTAAATCTGAAAAATTCCTGACACAGACCATCCAAGAAATGCAAGACAATATGAAAAGACAAAACCTAAGAATAATAGGTATAGAGGAAAAAGAAGACTCCCTTCTCCAAGGCCCAGAAAATATTTTCAACAAAATCATTGAAGAAAATTTCCCCAAGCTAAAGGAGAGGCCAATTAGAATACATGAGGCCTACAGAACACCCAGCAAATTTGACCAGAAAAGAAAATCCTCCCGCCACATAATAATCAAAACAGTAAGTATACAGAACAAAGAAAAAATACTAAAAGCTGCAAGGGAAAAAGGCCAAGTAACATATAATGGCAAACCCATTAGAATCACACCTGACTTTTCAACAGAGACTATGAAAGCCAGAAGGGCCTGGACAGATATCATGCAGACCCTAAGAGAACACAGATGTCAGCCCAGGCTACTATACCCAGCAAAACTCTCAGTCCTCATAGATGGAGAAAACAAGATATTCAATGACAAAAACAAATTTCAACAATACCTACAAACAAATCCAGCATTACAGAAGACACTGGAAGGGAAAATACAACCCAAGAAAGCTAGCTACATTCAAGAAAACACAGGAAATAAATAACCTCACTTCAGTAAAACAAAAAGCAACCAAGCACACAACCTGATGACCACAGCCAACATCAAAATCAAGAGATCTAACAGCCACTGGTCATTAATCTCTCTCAACATCAATGGACTCAACTCTCCAATAAAAAGACACAGATTAACAGAATGGATACGTAAACAAAACCCAGCAATCTGTTGCATACAAGAAACACACCTAAGACACAAAGATAGACATTACCTGAGGGTAAAGGGTTGGAAGACGACTTTCCAAGCAAACGGACCCAAGAAGCAAGCAGGAGTAGCCATTCTAATATCTGATAAAATAGACTTTCAACCAAAATTAATCAAAAGAGATGGGGAAGGACACTTCATACTCATCAAGGGAAAATTCCACCAGGAAGACATCACAATCCTGAACATATATGCCCCAAATACAAGGGCACCCACATTTGTGAAAGATACATTGATAAAATTTAAAGCACATATAGATCCACACACATTAATAGTGGGAGACTTCAACACCCCACTCTCAACAAAGGACAGGTCAACCAAACAGAAATTAAACAAAGAAACAATGTCTCTGACAGAGGTCATGAATCAAATGGACCTAACAGACATTTACAGAACTTTACACCCAAACACAAAAGAATTTACCTTCTTCTCAGCACCTCATGGAACCTTCTCCAAAATAGACCACATAGTGGGTCACAAAGCAAGCCTCAACAAATACAAGAAGATTGAAATAATCCCATGTATCTTGTCTGATCACCATGGAATAAAGCTGGACCTCAACAATAACAGAAATAACAAAAAGCCTACACACACATGGAAACTGAACAACTTGTTACTAAATGACAGCTGGGTCAGGGAAGAAATAAAGAAAGAAATTAAAGTCTTTCTAGAAATCAATGAAAATGAAGACACAACATACCCGAACTTGTGGGACACAATGAAAGCAGTGCTAAGAGGAAAGTTCATAGCACTAAGTGCCTTCAAAAAGAAATTCGAGACAGCTCATTCAAGCACCCTAATGGCTCACTTAAAAACCCTAGAAAAAGAAGAAGCAGACACACCAAGAAGGAGTAGACGGCTGGAAATAATCAAACTCAGGGCTGAAATCAATCAATTGGAAACAAATAAAACAATTCAAAGAATCAATGAAACCAAGAGCTGGTTCTTTGAGAAAATCAACAAGATCGACAAACCCTTAGCCAGGCTAACTAAAAGGCAGAGAGACACCACCCAAATCAACAAAATCAGAAATGAAAAGGGGGATATAACTACAGACACTGAGGAAATCCAAACAATCATTAGGACTTACTTCAAAAGTCTATATGCCACAAAATTTGAAAATCTAAATGAAATGGACAATTTTCTTGATCGATTTGACTTACCAAAGCTGAACCAGGACCAGGTAAATCAACTAAATAGACCTATATCCCCCAAAGAAATAGAAGCGGTCATCAAAAGTCTCCCATCCAAAAAAAGCCCAGGACCAGATGGCTTCAGCGCAGAATTCTACCAGACCTTCAAAGAAGAGCTAACACCAATTCTCTTCAAACTATTCCACAAAATCGAAACAGAAGGAATATTACCAAATTCATTCTATGAAGCCACAGTCACCTTGGTACCTAAACCTCACAAAGACTCAACAAAGAAAGAGAATTTCCGGCCAATCTCCCTTATGAACATTGATGCAAAAATACTTAATAAAATACTTGCAAACCGAATCCAAGAACACATCAAAGATATTATCCACTATGACCAAGTAGGCTTCATCCCAGGTATGCAGGGGTGGTTCAATATACGGAAATCCATCAATGTGATCCACCATATTAACAAACTGAAAGAAAAAAACCACATGATAATCTCCCTAGATGCTGAAAAAGCCTTCGACAAAATCCAACATCCATTCATGTTCAAAGTATTGGAGAGATCAGGGATACAAGGCACATATCTAAACATAGTAAAGGCGATATACAGCAAGCCTATAGCCAACATCAAACTGAATGGAGAGAAACTTAAAGCAATCCCACTGAAATCAGGGACAAGACAAGGCTGCCCACTCTCTCCATATCTCTTCAACATAGTGTTGGAAGTCCTTGCTAGAGCAATAAGACAGTTGAAGGAGATCAAGGGGATACAAATTGGAAAGGAAGAAGTCAAATTATCACTATTTGCAGATGATATGATAGTATACGTGAGTGACCCCAAAAACTCTACCAGGGAACTCCTACAGCTGATAAACACCTTCAGCAAAGTGGCAGGATACAAAATTAACTCAAAAAAATCAGTAGCCCTCCTGTATACAAAAGACAAAAGGGCTGAGAAAGAAATTAAGGAAACAACACCCTTCACAATAGCCACAAATGACATAAGGTACCTCGGAGTAACCCTAACCAAGGAAGTCAAAGACTTGTATGAAAAAAATTTCAAATCTCTGAAGAAAGAATTAGAAGAAGATATGAGAAGATGGAAAGATCTCCCATGCTCATGGCTTGGTAGGATTAACATAGTAAAAATGGCCATCTTACCAAAAGCAATCTACAGATTCAATGCAATGCCCATCAAATTACCAACACAATTCTTTACAGACCTGGAAAGGAAGATTCTCAACTTCATATGGAATAACAAGAAACCCAGAATTGCTAAAACAATCCTCTACAATAAAAGATCTTCTGGAGGTATCTCCATCCCTGATCTTAAGTTGTACTATAGAGCAACAGTTTTAAAAACTGCATGGTACTGGCATAGAAACAGAATGGTGGATCAATGGAACCGAACAGAGGACCCAGAAATAAATCCACACACTTATGGACACCTGATCTTTGACAAAGACGCCAAAACCATACAATGGAAAAAAGATAGCATCTTCAACAAATGGTGCTGGTCTAACTGGATGTCTACATGTAGAAAAATGAAAATAGATCCATACTTGTCACCCTGCACAAAACTGAAGTCCAAGTGGATCAAAGACCTCAACATAAAACCAGACACATTAAATCGGCTTGAAAAAAAAAGTGGGAAATACCCTAGAACTCATTGGTACAGGGGGAAACTTCCTGAACAGAACACCAACAGCACAGGCTCTAAGAACAACAACCAATAAATGGGACCTCATGAAACTGAAAAGCTTCTGTAAAGCAAAGGACACCGTCATCAAAACAAAGCGACCACCTACAGATTGGGAAAGAATCTTCACCAACCCTTTATCTGACAGAGGACTCATATCCAGTATATATAAAGAACTAAAGAAGCTGAAAAGCAGCAATCCAAGTAATCCACTTAAAAAATGGGGAACAGAGCTAAACAGAGAATTCTCTGTAGAGGAATACCGAATGGCAGAGAAGCACTTAAAGAAATGCTCAACCTCATTAGCCATTAGGGAAATGCAAATCAAAACAACCCTGAGATTTCACCTTACACCCATGAGAATGGCCAAGATCAAAAACTCAAGTGACAACACATGCTGGAGAGGTTGTGGAGAAAGGGGAACCCTTCTCCACTGCTGGTGGGAATGTAAACTTGTACAACCACTCTGGAAATCAATCTGGCGCTTTCTCAGACAACTAGGAATAGCGCTTCCTCAAGATCCAGCCATACCACTACTGGGCATATATCCAAAAGAGGCTCAAGTACACAAAAAGGACATTTGCTCAACCATGTTTGTAGCAGCTTTATTTGTAATAGCCAGAAGCTGGAAACAACCCAGATGCCCCTCAACTGAAGAATGGATGCAGAAATTGTGGTACATCTACACAATGGAATATTACTCAGCAATGAAAAATAAGGAAATCATGAAATTTGCAGGTAAATGGTGGGATCTGGAAAGGATCATCCTGAGTGAGTTGTCTCAGAAGCAAAAAGACACACATGGTATATACTCACTCATATAGACATACAACATAGGACAAACCCACTAAAACCTGTGCATCTAAAGAAACTAAGCAAGAGAGAGGACCCTAACTAAAACGTCCAATCCCCATCCAGAAAGGCAAAGAGGATGGACATCAGAAGAAGAAGAAAACAGGAAACAACCTAGGAACCTACCACAGAGGGCCTCTGAAAGCCTCTGCCCTTCAGACTATCAAAGCAGACGCTGAGCCTGATGGGCAACTGTTGGGCAGAGTGAACGGAATTTTAGGTAAGAACTGGGAAATAGTAAGAGCTGGAGCGGACAGGGTCTCCACAAGGAGAGCAACAGAACAAGAAAATTTGAACATAGGGAACTTCCCAGAGACTCATACTTCAACCAAGGACTATTCATGGAGAAAACCTAGAACCCCTGCACAGATGTAGCCCAGGGCAGTTCAGAGTCCAATTGGGTTACATAGTAATGTGAAGAGGGACTGCCTCTGACATAATCTGATTGGCCTGCTCTTTGATCACCTCCCTCTGGGGGGGGGAGCAGCCTTACCAGGCCACAGTAGAGGACAATACAGCCACTTTTGATGTGAACTGACAGACTAAGATCAGAAAGGAGAGGAGAACCTCCCCTATTAGTGGACTTGGGGAGTGGCATGCAAGCAGAGGGAGGAGGGAGGGTGGGATTGGGATGGGAGGAGAAAGGGGGTTATGGGGGGATGCAGAATGAATAAAGTGTAATTGATGAAAAATTTAAGAAAAAAGGGAAAAAATAATTTAAGAACCTTAAATGACTTTCAAAATTGGAGGAAAACATGGAGTTAGTCAATTGGCATGGAGCACGTCTCGCCCCTGGGGGCAATGGTCTCCTGAACCTACTCAGACCTCGGACACCACCACTGCTAGTTCTAGAACTGACGCAGGATGTTCCAACGAGGGGTTAAGGCTTCTCATAATATTTCCTATAAGCCCACACCTATTTGTCTATATCCCCCATTTTTATTCATTATTAGCCAGATAGAGCCAAGTAATTGTGGTAATGATACTTGCTTTTTTGCCCAATGCTGGAATGCTAGTAAAGTTAGGTATGCCCTGGTTACTCGCATGCCTCACTGGGTGCCTATGCCCATTGATGCCCCTCACGCTATGACTCTCTTCAGACAGAAAAGGGATCTTGGAACTACAGCCACCATTGTTACTACCATCTCATTGACGGCTGTTGGAGCTACCACCAGGGCATTAGCCATGAGTCATACTGGGCAGACTGCTCAGACTCTGAATAATCATTTAGCCAATGTAGCTCATGCCTTAGTTGTACATAAAGGAATTAATGCTCAACTAAAAGGAAGCTTGATGGTGTTCAATCAGAGGATTGACCTCTTGCAGGAGCAAATTGATACCCTATGGCAAATCGCTCAACCTGGCTGTCAATGAAAGTATGCTGGACTTTGTGTCACTAGCATACAACATGAGAATTTTTCCTGTGCTGCAAATCTGTCTAAACAATTGTCGAGCTATATTTTAGGTAATTGGACTGGAGAATTCGATACTACGATGGAGCAGCTGAGAGTGGCCATTGTCACAGTAAATTCTACCGGAGTGGACGCAGGACTAGCCACAGGATTATCAACATGGATTGCTGCAGCCATGAATCATCTGAAGGAATGGGCGGGCATGGGAGGGTTAGCAGGCCTTCTGGTGTTGGTCTCCTTGGTTTGCCTGTGGTATATATGCAAGATTAGAGTCTCACAACAGTGTGATGCAGCCATGATCATTCAGGCCTTTACAGCCATTGAAGCAGGACATTCTCCCCAAGCATGGTTGGATACCATAAAAAGCTAAAATGATACGCTCAGGATGCGAGGCTAAGCACTGCACTCAGGGTCAGCCGCTTTGGACCCAGAGAAGAGCATGTCTGATTGCATGCGGGTTGATGCCCCAGGTCCCGCCTCTGAGAAAAAGGTATCGGACGGTCTGATGCTCTTTGGGTGGATGACACCTAAATGAACATCTGTACAAAGTCCCAATTTATTTCTAATATCAGAGATCAGACCTCTACTCTTGCCTGATGCGTCTAAAACAAAAAGGGGGAACTGTAGAGAGCTGCAGAATGCTATGCCTTAAAGATGGAGCTGGTTTCTGCCTTCCACCTTCCCGATGGTGAGTGCTCTCTGTCACGAACAACTCCACATTTGGCTAAGGCCGAGGATCTGGCTTGCTTCCATGTATGTGGACCTATCTGCATTGCCCCCGTGGCACGCCTGGGTTGGCTACCCAGAGGCTATTTAAGCTGTGGGCTGGCTTTCCCCGGGGTCCGAGGATTGTTCAATGTTCCTGAATAAACTGCATTGAAAAAAAAAAAAAAATGTTTCTCTTAGAGAATTATAAGTAAAAATACCTGTTGCTAGTTACTTGTTTATTATATTTAACATTACCTGTTCCTAGTTACTTTTTATTATATTTAACAAATTCATGTAGCGTAGGTTTAATGTGTGATATACTACAGATAGATTTATTTTATCTTTGCATTATTAGTGATTGAATACATGCATATTTCATTCATCTGATCTGTTTATCTTTAAGCCAAATTGAAATCTCTTCCATTATTAAAATGAGGCATATGTTTGTATATTACTTCTCCACATTAACTTGTAGAGAAAATGAACTCAATTGGGACTCCAAGATGAAAGCTGTTCTGAATTCTCTTGGTAGACCAGGCTGGCCTTGCACACACAGGGATCTGCTTGCCTCTGCCTCCTCAAGTGCTGGGATTAAAGGCATGTGCCACCACACCCAAATGATCTGCACAATCTAAACATTCAAAGTCCAATTTATCCAGTAAACAAATGCACTAGTGATATGAATAGATGATTCTCAAGATAGTCAATACATATGTGAAAAACTATTCAACAGTTTGGACACAGCCAAATTAAAACAACTTTGAGACTCCATCTCACTGCAGTCAAAATGGCTATACTCAGGAAGGAGGATGAGGATGATAGACTTGAGGACTTAAGGATTATCTGGACTGTTTTCTTCTTCTCATCATGCTCATGTTGAATAAGTCTTTTTTCTGTTTTCAATTATTAATTTGGCTCATTTAATTGCCTTGTTGAGAATGGGTAACAGGATGTGACTTGGAGGGCATGTTGTGACCAATAATAAAATGATGACCATGAAGAAATTATTTTGGGGGTGTCTGCCACTCACAGTGAGCTGTCCCCCCTCAAGAGCTGGTCCTAAGCCCTTTAGTCTGTGGCACTCAGGAGTGCTGACCCCATCCCTCATCAGCTGCACTACGTAAATGAGGGACATTTGTTGAAGTCATTTACTACAGAAACATTTTTCTCTTTGCCTTTAGGTGCAGCAGATATTTATTATCTCTCCTTTGGTGAAACAGAAAAACACATTTAAATTTTCTTTCATATCTGACTCTTGGAACATCTCTTTCTAGCCTGAGCACTTCAAACTGTGCCATCATATTTGCCTTGGACTCTATTGATCAATGAGGTTATTTTGAACTATTTGGGATGGTGTTGCCATTTGGGGACTGGCTTTGTTTTTCAGTGTTCCCATGTTGAAGAGTATTGAGATACCATGGTAGCACATGGATTCATGCTGCCACCAAGGGCCATGTCATTTCTGTGGATGTATGGTAGCCAGGGTCTATGTTGATGTCCAAGGCCTGTTTTACCACCAAAGGCCATGGAGATGTTCCTGGTCTGGGCTACCACCTGAGACTATGTTGATAGATAAGCTCAGTGACTGGCTGGCGCTGCTAATGACTGGTCACCATACTCAGGAGCATTAGTTTTGCCCCTTAACTTTGCAGGAGATCTGGCTTTGATAGCAAGGTTGTGAAATATGTGGCCCTAATAGAGTGACTGCTGGAAATCTGATCTTGCCCAACACAGACGGTGACACTCAGAAAAGCAGGGCCCTACACTTAGCCTGGACAACATAGTGGAACTGACCCTGTTGGTGGAAGCATCAGAAAGTAGGCTCCAAGGTGCCAATCACCAGCCACCATACTCTAGAGAGTTGGCCCTGTCCCTTATCTGGACAGGAGATCCGGCACTGATGGTATGGGTGTGAAATATGTGGTCCTAATAGAGTGACTTGCGGAAAGATGGTCCTGTCCTTCACAGACTGTGACACTCAGAAAAGCAGGGCCCTGCACTTAGCCTGGACAACATAGTGAAGCTGACCCTGGTGGTGGAGGCACCAAAGTTATGAGAATGTCAGCTCCAAAATTATGACAGCAAGGGGGTGGCTCCATTCCTCATCTACCATGTGGTGGCATGGCCTGAATAGAAATGAATCCTCTCACCTATCTGACCTGCAGTGGGCAGAGGAACTGTTCCCAAAGGCTTGTTCCCTTGAGAGACAGATGGCTGGACTGACTCCTTGCTGGCTGCAGCACTTGGTAAAGTGGGCCCTAAACTTCACTTGGGCAACCCAGTAGAGCTGGCCCTGGTGGTATGGATATAGGCAAGCTGGCTCTTGCCTGGGCAAGAGATGATGATTTTTCCTGGAAGTGCTGGCAAGGGATTGCTGGTGGGTGACCAACTCAGCTTCTACCATACACCTGATTCAGGGTTCTGAGTTGGCTCACCTCAACATCCACCCCATCTATTGACTATTCAAGCATACGAAAGGGCCATTCCTGTATATCCAGATCTGTGGGATCAGCATGGCACAGGGCAACAGCAGAATGTCCAAGAGAATCCAGTGTTGATAGTGTAACAAGTCAGAGCTCTCAAAGCAGACTAATGACTCATTGCAATGTGCATTTGTAAATAAAGCTGTGTGAGCAAGAGGATCACCATGTGACACACCATGAGACTCTGAAGTGTCCATGCTTAGATTTATTTTATTTCATTTTGTTTTCGTTGGGTAGGAGAGGTTGTACAGTTGGAGTGTAGATGTGAGGGGATGGCAAGATGGCTTGGATAGACATGCATGATGTTAAATCCACAAAGAATCAATAAAAAAGTTAAGTTAAGAAAATGGGGAAGTAGGAATAGGAGATTTCATCTGTATATAAGCTCTTTTCTAGGGAGTCCTCAAGAGAGTATGCGGGTGTCAGGAACAGTTGTGTCTTAAAGCTAATGTATTACTTTCTTTTACCAGCAGGACAGTGGCAGCTATGGTCTGTGTTCATGATGACTATCTAGTTGTCAATAGGTCAACTCTGTTGTACAGATATGATATGACTCTTTTGCAGAGTCCAAGACTTTGCATAAGGACCACAGGGCAATGATTCTGGCTTCATCCAGGTACAGAAGATGGCTTTGTAATGTCTTGGAGGGCCAGAGCATGCTTCACAGCATTTTTTTTCAATGCTTTGAAGAGTTTCTGCTCAGTCTCAGCCCATCTCAAAGGCTTTTTACCCCAGATGCTGGCATAGAGTTGCTTTGCTATATGAGTGAAATATCCTCCCTCCCCATACAACCAACTGTTTAGAGCAGGTGGTGAAGTATGTGGCTCTAAGAATTCCCTGCAGCAGGACTGAGGGAACAGATGAAGGGTCTTTTGCAATTTCTGTGGTTAACCTAGTTGGGCAAAAAATATTTCAGTTCCCTGAAAGAGGGCACATGTCTTAAACCAACGGGAGTATCCTCACAACAGAGAAAAACATTGATTACTCCATGAAAACTAGTGGCTGAACCATGCTAGGGAGCTGCCAGTCTCACCATAACAACAGCAGAAACAGCGTTCAGTCACTGGTAGAAAAGAAGTGCCAAAGCACTGGTGGGCAGTATGGGCCTTGTATGGACCACAAGACTTCAGTAAATCCTCCACTGCCTCAGTGGCAGCTGTGGCAGTGGTCTCAGCACAAAACTACTTTAGATTTGTTTCTCAACCAAACAGATTTAACAGAAATAAAAAGAGAGACACACGGGTAGGGGGACTCTGTCATACATAGAGACACACAATAAAGACATACATGGGTAGCCACCACACATTCATACCTCTGAACAGACCAGGGGAGTCTGGTGAAGTGTCATAAGGATGCCAGACCAAAGATCTGTTGTTGCTTATGACCTCCCTTTTTGTGTCCTAAGCTGGTGGCACCTTTTACCAATCAAACTTACTTCCAGAAGTGTTCAGACCAGATGACTTTTGATTTACTTACTTTTCTTTTAGGTGACAGCATCAGATTGCCTCTAGAATGCCTGGCAGTGGTTGGCTACAGAAGATTTTCTTGGATTGCTTAAAGATTTCAGCAATCATTCC
Source organism: Meriones unguiculatus (assembly GCF_030254825.1). Classification (NCBI taxonomy): domain Eukaryota; kingdom Metazoa; phylum Chordata; class Mammalia; order Rodentia; family Muridae; genus Meriones; species Meriones unguiculatus. The sequence goes on along the minus strand of NC_083367.1, from coordinate 39,227,227 downwards.
TGAGAGGAACATTGCATGTTTTCATTCTACCTCCCTGATAATCCTGCCTTTGTTTCTCTGGTGGGCTCATAGCTCCTAGAGAAAACAACTGGCCAAAGTTTCACAGGAGTTTACTCCAGTTCTCGCTCTTCCCTACTCTTTCAAACCTTTTTCCTCCCTTCCTTCTTCCCTTCTCCTTATTGCAACCCTTCCTTCTACTCTTCTCTTCTTCTGTTTACTTACATTTATTGTTTCAGTGACAATATCCAAATTGCCACCAATGATATATTCAACTCAAAGCATTTTTCTGAGCTTTAGATTCATAGTCTTCATTTATTGCTCCATATATTCATATGAATAATTCCAAGTCACCTTTAGTTCTATCCATCCAACACAAACCATAATTGACAGTTTTGTAACTTGATTCTTTTTCAGGACTTCCAAACACTTATGAATGAATAATCTACAGAGATTCTTGAACTACAGTATTGGCAACATGTTTAACACCTCTCTATTTTTCATTTTTAATCTCATAAAAATTGATATAAACATGTATATTCTCTCATGAAATCCTTCTTTAGTCCATTAATATCCATTAATATGTATTCAAACACTGTGTCTTATATTTCCATGATAAAAATAAAACGACCAAACACAACTCGAAGAGAAAAAGATTTATTTGGATTAAACCTCCACATATTTGCTCATCATAAAAAAAAAAATAAGAACAGGATCCCAATTAGGGCAGTATCCTAAAGGCATGAGCAGATGTCGACGTAATGAAGGGTGTTGCTTACAGGCTTGCTCTTTATGGCTTGCTCATCTGCTTTCTCTAGAACCCAGGGGTGGCACCCAACAAAAATTGAGTAAGTCCTCCCACATCAATTAGTAATTAAGAAAATGTCCTACAGGCTTGCCTTACAATCTTCTTGGTCTTCTCAGGGCATAGCCAAGAGGTGAGCTAAGCTATGTCCCCTTAGCTTAATTGTCAGGCCCAAGGCTATGCCTCTTTTACCAAGGAGGCCTCTGGATCCCAGGAACATTAATATCCACTTGGGGTGTAAGCAGCAAAGGTGAGCTGTTCATTGAGCACCATAGTCAGTCTCAAGATACTTCCTGTCTCCCCTAGGAGTCCTGCAGCATCAGGAACATCCAGGTACTACCAGGAACAAGTAGATGGTTAAAGGCCAGCATAAGAGCAAAATCAACAAGAGCCAGGGTAATATTACAACATCAGATCTGAGCTATTTTACTACAACACACCCTGGATATCTTAACACAGCCAAAGAACAAAAAGATGACCTTAAGTCCTACATTATGAATACATCTTTTTAAAAATACAGGGAAATAGAAACAAAGAGGTGAAGGGAATAACCAAAATTGTTCAAGATATGAAAATGAAAGTGGAACCATAAAAAAACACAAACTGAGGGCATCTTGGAGAAGAAAACCTAGGAAAGAGGACAGAAACTATAGGTGCAGGTACCAACAGAATATAAGAGATGGAAGAGAGAATCTCAGGCATAGAAGATAGTATTGAAGAAATTGATACATGGGTCAAAGAGAATCTTAAACCTAAAAAGTTCCTGACACAAAGCATTCCTTAAAACCTTGGACACTATGAAGAGACCAAACCTAAGAATAATAGGAACAGAAGATGGAGAAGACTCAGTGTCAAGGCCCAGAAAATATTTTCAATAAAATCATTGAAGAAAACTTCCCCAAACCAAAACAATATCTGTCTACATGCATAAAGGAAGGCTACAGAACATCAAATAGATTGGACCAGAAGAGAAAACTCTCCCACAACATAATAATCAAACCACTAAACATACAGAAGTAAAGACTATTAAAAGCATAAAGACAGACCTACTAAAACTACACCTGACTTTTCAACAGAGACTCTAATATCTAGAAGGCCCAGGCAGACATTATAGACTCTAATAGACCACAGACATCAGCCCAAACTACTATACCCAGCAAATCTTTTAATCACCATAGATGGTGATGACAAGATCTTCAAAGGGAAAACCAAATTTAAACATGTATCCAAAAATCTATAACTACAGAAGATACTAGAGAAAAACTTAAACACAAAAAGGTTAACCACATTCAAGAAAACATGTAATTTAAATAACCCCACCCCCACAAATCAAAAGAAAGAAAACTCTCTCTCTCTCTCTCTCTCTCTCTCTCTCTCTCTCTCTCTCTCTCCCACCACCATCATCAAAACAACAGGAATTAATAATCCTTGGTCATTAATACCTGTCAATACGAAATATCTCAAAAATGGGTTTTCAATGAAATTAATGAAAAGTCGTTGAAAAGGACACTTCATACTAATCAAAGGAATAATTAAACAAAATGACATCTCAATTCTGACCATCTATGCACCAAATTCAAGAACAATACCACCATAAAAGAAACATTACCTACTCTTAAATAACACATCAAACCTCACACATTAATAGTGGGGAACTTCAATACCCCCTTCTCACCAATGGACAGGTCATCAAGACAGAAACTAAGCAGAGGAAAAACAAAACTAACTGACATAATGAATCAAATGGACATAACAGTTATCTATAGAACATTTCACCTAAACACAAAAGAATATACATTCTCAGAACGTCACAGAATCTCCTTCAAAACTGACCATATAGTCACTCACAAAGCAAGCCTCAAGAGATACAAAATAATTTAAATATTTCTTTGTATGCTATCAGACCACTCTGGTTAAAACTTGACTACAACAAAAACAGAAACAACAGAATGGCTACAAACTCATGGAGCAACTCTCTACTCAATAACTACTGAATTGAATGAAAATGAAGGCACAGCATTCCCAAAATTATGTGACAAAATGAAAGCAGTGATAAAAGAAAAGTTCATAGCACCAAGTGCCTTCATAAAGAAATTGGAGAGATCTCACACTAGCAATTTAAAAGTATGTCTGAAAGTTCTAGAAGAAAAAGAAGAAAAAAACACCAAATAGGAGTAAATTGCAGAAAATAATCAAACCCAGGACTGACATCAATAAATTAGAAACAAAGAGAACAAAAGAAAGAATCAACAATACCAAGAGCTGATTATTTGTGGAAATCAACAAGAAACACTTGCATGCATTCTGGGAGTACATTGAACATCTTGTGAATGGTAAAAGGCACTGGAATTTGGGACTAAAAGTCTTTAGTGCACTCAAAGTCAAGTACCACAGGCACCATGAAAATCTCTGTTTCCACTGTTAGATTAAGTTCCGATATTTGAAAACATTGCCTCTATTAAATAGGAAGACCCCCCTAACATGGAAATTTCATTTCAAATGAAAGAACTGTTGCAGAGTATTATTCCTCAGGACACTTTCACAGGCTTTTCTTTGGGAGAAATGACTGACAAATCTAGACTTTGGATATTTCTAGCCTTTGGACATTTTAATGTAATTGTTAGAGAATGGAATGTGTACCAAGGACTGGATAAAGCCTTTGTGTGCCTTCTCGTGCAATCTTCTAAACCATTACAAAGTAAAGTTTGATTGTGTCCAGTTTGCATATAAGGAAACAAGAGTGCTGGAAGTGTACATAGATACTTGATGAGTGGGTGATGGTTTAAACCATTACAGCTTCATTGACATCCCTGTAATTTCCTCTGACTTCAAAAACTGAAGGTGGGAAAACTTTTCTTTCTGAGAAACATTGTCATGAATAATCAAAAACCAATGTCTTCATTTAAAAGGTGACAAAGACAACTACTTTAAAGCGTCTCTTTTATTTCATGAGATATAACATAACTCCAATAATATAACTGGCTGGACAACCTACAAGCTTTTTCTCAGTAAATATTATATAATTTTTGTTTTAAAATAACTCAAATAATAAAGCTTATGACATCTTTCTTTGAAAAAAAAAGAAAATCAAGAAGATAGACAAACCATTAGCCCAACTAACTAAAAGTTAGAAAGATAGTAATCAAATTAACAAAATCAGAAATGAGAAGGGGGATATACTGAGATCCTGAGCTAATCCAAAGAATCATTAGGACTTATTTCAAAAGCCTATACTCCATAAAATAGCAAATTTTAAATGAAAGGGAAAAATTTCTTGATATATACCACTTACCAAAGTTAAATCAAGATCTGGTAAACAAGTTAGATAAGCCTGTAACCCTTAAGGAAACAGAACTAGTTGTTAAAAGTCTCCCAACCAAAACAAAAGGCCTAAGCCAGACAATTTTAGCACATACTTTTACCAAACTTCTTAAGAAGAGCTGATACCAACACACCTGAAACTATTCCATAATATAGAAACAGAAGAAACATTGCCAAACTCATTGTACTTGGCCACAGTTACTATGGAGAGCCATGAATATTGTTGACCCCATGTTGATTTTAGCGTGTAGCTTTAACCTTAAGACCTTTCTCCTGTTAAAGCTGCAGAAAACTTGTTTTTAAGGAAGTTAATATTTAAATACTTTGATAAGCACCAAGTCCATGCTGTCCTGTTCATGCCTCACGGGTTTATAATTATGGGAGTTAGATAACTTCTGTTCTTGGTTGTACCTCTATTCTGGGAATAAGTTGACTGTTCTGTAAGACTTAAGCTGTAAGCTCACTTAGTTATATAAGTGAGCATGTAAAAAATAAACTGGCTTCAGTCTTTAATGTTGTCTCACCTTGTCTCTTTCTCTTCAATCCTCACCCCCTTTCTGGAAGCACATGTAACTGATTTAGTGGGCTCTATCAAGTTACCCTAATATATAAATCACAGAAAGATTCAACAAAGAAACAGAATTTCAGACCAGTTTCCCTTATAAATATTGACTCAAAAATTCTCAAGAAAATACAAATTGAATACAAGAACACAGGAGGGAAAGAAAGAGAGAGATACAAGTGAGTAAATGGTAATAAATTAATTAATTAAAAATAATGGGGTTTAATGTCAAGGGCACATAAAGATTTGCAAAATATAAGTACTCAAAGTCTAACTAATCCAATAAACAAACATGCTAGTGAAATGAACAGATAATTCTCAAGATAGCCAACAAATATTTTAAACAGCATTTAACAATTAAAACACATTCCAATTAAAACCTCTTTGCAATTCCATCTTACTGCAGAAAAAATGGCAGCATCAAAAATGCAGATAAGGCTGATGGACTTGAGGACCTGAGGGGTTCTTTTCTTCTTGTTGTCCTACTTTATATGTGGTCATATGGAATGAATCTCCTTTTTCTAATTTGTATTATTAACTTAGATCTTTTAATTGACTTGTTCAGAATGGGTAGCATGATCTGACTGATGATTGATCACAACCATCAGGTTGTGATACCCACTAGCCCAATTATAAAATGGTGACCACTAAGGGAAAAATATACATTTTGAGGATGACTTCCCATCACAGTGAGCAGACCTCAGGTGTAGATGAAAAGTTAAACATGAATCACCTGTTGAAATCATGTACTGCTGGGACATTTTCCTCTTTGCCCTTTGGCAGCAGGAGATGTTTTTTGCCTCTACTTTGGTGAAGCCAAAAATCAAACTAGAACATTGTTTGAGATCTGACCTTTGGGATTTCTCTTCCTGGCCAGTTCACAAAGGATGTGCCAACCTGCTTCACTTTGGTCTCTCCAGCAATGAAATCTTTGGTGGTGACTGGTGGTGACTGGCTTTGTGCTTCAGTGTTCCTCTTTTTTTTTTTTTTTTTTTTTTTTTTTTTTAGCTGTAGAAACAGGAGGCATTTAAAATATGATTCAAAACCAAAAAAACATCCAACAAATTGGCACAGATTATGGAAATTTGATGCAAACTAGCAAGCATTCTTAGTAATTAAAACTATACCCATTTTGTTAGTCCAAGGAGATATTTACAGGAATGCCACATAGAGATATCCACAAATAAGGTAAATAGGTTCAGTGCCTTTAGAAATGTTTAGCAGAATTGGTGAAAACAGCAGAACATAAGGCAGAGGGATAATTATAATACATTTGCAAAAGGAAATGGCACGGGTAATGAGTTACAAATCACAGGAGACCTAATTGTGCTGTCTCTATCCAGCAGTACAGAGAATGTACCCACTAAAATCAACTCTCAGTTCTCACTACCTCTTTATCTGAGTAAATTGAAATGTGTGAAGCTACAGTAAGGTTCTAAAGCCCTTGATGGACTTCTACAACATTTACTTACTGCAGTTTTTGTAGACATATTCAGTAACATTTTGCTCTCCTTGCCACAATGTTATTCTTTCCCTCTGACAGCTCACAGAAAGAAAAACATGACAAATTTTGTAGGTTCCCACTGGTAGGATTTGCTGAAGGAGGCAGAAGCAGGAGGATCAGTGTCCCTTTTTGAAGAGTACTGAGGTATTACTATTAAATGGAAACACACAGAGACCTTTGCAGGGGATCAGAGAGTTCTTAAGGCATTGTCAAACGCCTGACCCTAATCAAAGTCAAAGGCTTTAGAAACATTGGAAGATGCTGCTCTCTCATGCTCATGTTCAGAGGACTCAGGAAAATGTGTGCAATTCTCTTTCATATTGACCTGGGTGTCCTGAACTGCCACCTGAAGCCACAGTGACTTCTGACGCTATGATGCTGCCAGGGCCCTTTATGGTTTTGTGGTCTTCTCACAGCCAGGGTCTTTGTTTATATCTGAGGCTTATGTTAACACCATGGGAGGTTTCTGGTCTGGGCTGTTGCCTAAGGCCATGTTGATGGCCAAGTACTGCACTAAGCTATCCCAGCCTGTCTCTGGCCACAATGCTCAGGAAAGTTGTCTCTGCCCCTCATCTGGGCAGGAGAAGTGGCTCAGACATCATGGGAGTGGCTATTGAAGACCAGCTCCAAAAGTGTGTTCAATCATATAATGAGGGGATATGGAGTTCAGTGACAATGTAAAAAAATCACATACTCATACACACTTGGTAGATGAAAAACTCCAACGAGCAAGTTCCAACAACTTCACAAATACACATATATACATACGTACATACATACATACATACACCCATTTGGTTGATGTAGCAAAGCTCCAACCATTTTACATACATATATATGGTTTAAAATTTGGGTGGATGAAGCAAAGTTCCAACAACTTTACTTTTTTCCTTAGACTTTTATGCCACCTAAGACAAAATTTTTTTATGTCAGAAATAGATTACCTCATAGCCACAAGTTATATAGTCTCTAAAAACCATCACCACAAAACAGTCTTCAAAAACAGAATAAAATAATTACACAAAGAAAATTACAGTAAGTTATTGATTATATATTCTTCTTTTGAAACTCGTAACTAATTAATCCTTTTCCAACTATCTTTGCCTTCACAAGTTCATTGTAACCACAAACAAATAATTTTTTGGTAATTGATTAACAACCTTTAATCAAGCTAAGTCTACAGTATCAAGTTTTTTCCTATGCTTAGCTGACAATTTGTATTTATGAAGAAACAGATCACCAGTCTTACATATTATTTTTGAAGTTTTGTTTACTAAACTAGCTAGTCATCTAGTCTCTGTTCTTATATTCATATAAAATTATTTATTTTTTTTGAGGAGACCTTGCACACATGGAGGGTAAATGGAAAAGAATAGAGTCATTGGTGTGATTAGGGTGCATGACGTGAATATCACAAAGAAGCAATAAACATTAATTAAATAAAGGGTACACTGCAGATGGGAGATTCCATCTGTAGGTAAGGTCCTCTTTAGGGGAACCTCAAGGGAAGTTGTGGGTGTCAGGAACAGTTTGTGTCCTAAAGTTAATGTTTCAATTTCTTTTGCCAGCAGAGCATAGGCAGCTATGGCCCAAATTCATGGTGACCGGCTGGATTTGACCATGTCACATACATTAGACAGATAAGACATGAATCTTTTTCAGTGTCCCAGAATTTGCATTAGGACCACAGGGTAATACTTCTGACTTTATCCAGAAAAAAAGTTAGTTGACTTATTAAAGGGAGGGAGGGCTTGTGCAAGGACAGACATTAGGAAATTTTCATGGTTCTGAAGGCCCTCTACACAGACACAGTCCAAAGGCTATGTGTGTATCCAGGGTGTGGGCATAAAGGGTCTTGACTATATGAGAAACTCTCATTATACATGACCCGCAATATCCAACTTTCTCCTGGTCATTGTGTGGATAGGTATTTGCAGCATGGCTGAAATAAAGTTACAGGAAGCATTTGCTCTCCTTCTAGGTTGTAGCCTAGGAATGTGACCTGAGGGACACAGCTTGGAGGGCCATATAAAAAGCCTATTATTAGTTGTCTACAGTCTTTCTCTGGGTTTAGCGATATGAGTAGATGGTCTACACACTGGAGCAGGATGCTCTGTGGGTATTTTATTTAAAAATCCAACGGGTCTGCACTCAGGGCCACATCAAGCAATGCTCGTGGCTTTTTGAGCCTATTCTTTTTTTTTTTTTTTTTTTTCAATACAGTTTATTCAGGAACCTTGAACAATCCTCGGACCCTGGGGAAAGCCAGCCCACAGCTTAAATAGCCTCTGGGTAGCCAACCCAGGCGTGCCACGTGGGCAATGCAGATAGGTCCACATACATGGAAGCAAGCCAGATCCTCAGCCTTAGCCAAATGTGGAATTGTTCATGACAGAGAGCACTCACCATCGGGAAGGTGGAAGGCAGAAACCAGCTCCATCTTTAAGTCATAGCATTCCGCAGCTCTCTACAGTTCCCCCTTTTTATTTTAGACACATCAGGCAAGAGTAGAGGTCTGATCTCTGATATTAGAAATAAATTGGGACTTTGTACCGATGTTCATTTAGGTGTCATCCACCCAAAGAGCATCAGACCCGTCCGATACCTTTTTCTCAGAGGCGGGACCTGGGGCATCAACCCGCATGCAACCAGACATGCTCTTCTCTGGGTCCAAAGCGGCTGACCCTGAGTGCGGTGCTTAGCCTCGCATCCTGAGCTTATCATTTTAGCTTTTTATGGTATCCAACCATGCTTGGGGAGAATGTCCTGCTTCAATGGCTGTAAAGGCCTGAATGATCATGGCTGCATCACACTGTTGTGAGACTCTAATCTTGCATATATACCACATGCAAACCAAGGAGACCTGGTTTGTTTCCTCCATTGATTTCTACAGCAGTGTCAGAGCATAGTCCACAGGAATGGACCCCTGTGAGAAAATTCTGAGCACTTATGAGAACATTCCAAGACAATAAGACAATAGTTTTGTGACCACAATTTCTTCAAAACTCACAATTGTTTTTGGAATGTTTTTTCATGTTCCTTCCAGGTGTAGTGTATAAGATTGAGTTTACTTCAAAATAGTCACTATTGCTTGCTATTGGCATTCAATTAAATGTTTAAACTATCCTTTCTATGCCTCTATGGGAAATACATGTTTTTCTATATGTTACTTGTTCTTAGGGTTTTATTCGGCTTCAATTCATGAAAGCTTTACATATGGAACTTTAAACCCTCACAGTGTTAATTGATTGAGGTTCTGAATAAAGTTAGCTATTTTATTAGTTAGGTTTAGTGCAGTTTAAGTTTGAATTAGTTTAGTTTAGTTCAGTTAGCCTGATTTGTTGTCTCCTCTATAAAAGTAACACAAACTAATTTGAAAAAAATAGATGGCTTTTCTCTGGTGAATATTTCTGACATTTTAGTATTGACATTCATAGAGCTATGGAGCTCAGTCTTCATGACGAGGGATTGGAAGACCTTAAAGAATGAGGCAAAAACTACAGAGTAAGGCTGTAGACAACTTTTTTTTTAAAGCAAGAACATATCAAATTCAGACAATGTATCAAGACATAATCAAATTTAGATTTTAAAGAACAGAAATGAAATTATTTTTTACTTTGTAATAAGAAGCTGGCTTCTAATCTTAAGATGGAATCAGCCTGGTCTATCATTTGGCAATTGTAAAGTTTTCATAAATCACAGAGATCATTCCTGACAAGCACACTTGGTAGAGGAATGATCACATACTCCATGTTTCAATGCAAAACTTCTCTGCTGGCCCTTCTCTGTTGAGGTCATAGCTCTTACACAAAAGAACTTGCCAACGTCTCCCAGGAGTTTTCTCTAGTTCTTTCTTCTTTCCCCAATTTTAAGCCCCTTTCTCCCTTCTTCCATCTCCTTTATTACAAATATTTCTCCTATTCTTCTCTTCATCAGTTTATTTAAATTTATTGTTTCAGTTACATTATATTCAGTAAGAATATCCAAATTAATACAAATGGTATTTTCAGATCAAATCATTTTTCTGAGATTTAGATTCATAGTTTTCTTTAATTGTTCAATTTGTCCATGTGAATAAATCCAAGTCAACTGTCATTCTATCCATCAAACACTAATCATAATTGGTAGTTTTATAATTTGGCTCTGTTTCAGGCTCCTTACATACTTATGGATGAATAATCTGTAGAAATTCTTGAACTTCAGTATTGGCAACACTCTTAACACCTCTCTACTTTTTATTTTTTCTTTTCTCCTAAATATTGACTTAAACCTGTATATTCTTTCCTTAATCCATTATAATTCTTTTGTCCAATTACTGTTAGCATCCAGTAGCTTACAATACTGTGTCTTAGGATTACTATGAATAGACAGACACCATGACCAAAAGCAACTTAAAGAGGACAGGGTTTACATGACTTACTCCTCCACATTAATGTTCATCATTGAAAGAGGGGAATTCATACAAAGCAGGAACTGGAGGAAGGAGGAAGGATGCAGAGGCTGCTTCCTGACTTGGTCAGCTTTCCTATAGAACCCAAGACTAACAGGCGGAGATGGCACAGTGGGCTTGTACTTGCCCTTTACTCACTAACTAAGAAAATGATTCAGAGGTGGATCTTTTGGAGACATTTTCTCAATTGAGAAACCCTTGTTTCAGATAGCTCTAGCTTGTGTCTAGTTGACATAAAACTAGCTAGCCCAGGTTATGACTGAGTTTTCTCTGTGTTCCTGTGAGAAAGTCATGACTAGAAGGAACTTGGACGGAGAACTTTATTTTTTTCTTACAGCTTATTGCCCATTATGAAGAGAAGTCAGAAAAACTCAAGACAAACACCCAGGCACTTGACCTGAAGCAGTCTATGGGGTGAAGCAGTCTATGGCAGCTTCTTGACTTGCTCTATATGACTTACTTGGTGTGATTTTTTTTCATACAATACAGCTTGTCCAGTCTCAAGTGGCATCACCCACAGTAGGCCTACCTTCTCACATATATCATTAATTGAGAAAGTGCCCTACAGACTCCATACAAGCCAATTTGACAATGCCTCAATTCCTCAATTTCCTTTTCCCAGGTTGTTATGCTTGTGTCAGGAGGAGAAAACTCGACCAACCAACCAAACAACCAACCAACCAACCAACCAACCAACCAACCAATCAACCAACCATCCAACAAATCAACCAAGCAACGAACTCCAAAATACAAACAAACTAACCAAACAAGCAAAAACAAAAATGAAAATAAAAAACCTACGGAGCACAAATTTGCATGAAGAAATGTGTAATAAAATTCTTAAAAATTAGACCTAGTCACTCACATATTCATAAATATTCTTGGTGGCCATTATGTGCTAGCTGTTACAAAAGCAAGTTGGGGCTGTATTTGTCAAAAAAAAAAAAACTTAAAAAAATAATCTTAATTCTTGCCTAATAATTCTCATAATTGAGTAAGAGTGAAATTTGTCCTTCAGTTGTCTGTAATGTTTAACTGTAATTTCTTAATGTTTAACTTCATTCAAGCATCTAAGGAAAACATCTGATAAGATTTTTCTAGTACCAGCAAAATCTTACCAAATCTATCCCATCTGAGTTCATGATTTTTATGTTTTTAATACAAATATTAGGATTCTATTTTTCATTTATATCCCAGGTAAATTTCTTTTTTAATATAAATTTTTAATTTTTTTATTAATTACACTGTATTCACTTTGTACACCCCCTGTGGTTCACTCCCTCCTCCCATCCCAATCCCTCCCTTCCTCCACCCTCTGCATGCATGCCCTTCCCCAAGTCCACTGATAGGAGAGGTCTTCTTTTCCTTCCTTCTGGTCCTAGTCAATTAGGTTTCATCAGGAGTGGCTGCATTGTCTTCTTCTGTGGCCTGGTAATGCTGCTGCTTCCCCCTCAAGGGGAGGTAATTAAAGAACAGGCCAATCAGTTCATGTCAAAGACAGTCCCTGTTCCTATTACTATGGAACCCACTTGGACACTGAACTGCCATGGGCTACATCTGTGCAGGGGTCTTAGGTTATCTGCATGCATAGTCCTTGGTTGGAGTATGAGTCTTAGGAAAGACCCCTGTGCTCAGATTGATTGGTACTGTTGCTCTACTTGTGGAGTTCCTGTCCTCTCCAGATCTTACTGTTTCCCACTTCTTTCATAACATTCCCTGCACTCTGCCCAAAGGTTGGCCATAAGTCTGCAAATATTGATTTTTTTAAATATAAATTTATTATTTACTTAGATTCTTTTTATCATATTAGAAAGCAACAAATCAAGTAATACTATTAAGAATGGGGTACAGAGCTAAACAGAGAATTCTCAATCAAGGAATATCAAATGTCAGAGAAACACTTAAAGAAATGTTCAACGTCCTTAGTCATCAAGGAAATGTAAATCAAAACAACCCTGAGATTTCTACTTACACCCATCAGAATGACAAAGATCAAAAACTCAAGTGACAATACATGCTGAAGAGGATGTGGAGAAAGGGGAACTCTCCATTGCTGGTGTACAACCACTTTGGAAATCAATCTAGTACTTTCTCATACAGTTAAGACTAGTGCTTCCTCTTTCTGCTTCTGGGTTAGCTCACTCAGGAAGATCTTTTCCAGATTCCACCATTTACCTGCAAATTTCATGATTTCCTTGTTTTTTAATGCTGAGTAATATTCCATTGTGTAGATGTACCACAATTTCTGTATCCACTCCTCCACTAAGGGGCATCTGGGCTTTTACCAGCTTCTGGCTATTACAAATAAAGCTGCTACAAACATGGTTGAACTAATGTCCTTATTGTGTACTTGAACCTCTTTTCTGTATATGCCTAGGAGTGGTATAGCTGGATCTTGAGGAAGCGCTATTCCTAGAAGCAAAAAGACGCACACGGTATACACTCACTCATATAGACATATGATATAGGATAAACTTACTAAATCTGTACACCTAAAGAAACTAATCAAGAGGGAGGACTCTTGCTAAAATGCTCAATCCCTACCCAGAAAGGCAAAGAGGATGGACATCAGAAAAAGGAGAAAAGAGGGAACAAGTCAGGAGCCTGACACAGAGGGCCCCTGAAAGGCTCTGCCCTGCATACTATCAATGTGGATGCTGAGACTTATGACCAACCTTTGGGCAGAGTGCAGGGAATCTTATGAAAGAAGTGGGAAACAGTAAGATCTGGAGAGGACAGGAACTCCACAAGGAGAGCAACAGAACCAAACAATCTGAGCACAGGTTTCTTTCCTGAGACTGCTATTCCAACCAAGGACTATGCATGCAGATAACCTAAGACCCCTGCACAGATGTAGCCGATGGCAGTTCAGTATCCAAGTGGGTTCCGTAGTAATAGGAACAGGGACTGTATCTGACATGAACTGATTGGCCTGTTCTTTAATTACCTCCCCTTGAGGGGGAAGCAGCATTACCAGGCCACAGAAGAAGACAATGCAGCCACTCCTGATGAAACCTAATTGACTAGGACCAGAAGGAAGGAAAAGAAGACCTCCCCTATCAGTGGGCTTGGGGAGGGGCATGCATACAGAGGATGAAGGAAGGGAGGGATTGGGACAGGAGGAGGGAGGGAACCACGGAGGGGATACAATGTGAATAAAGTGAAATTAATAAAGAATAAAAAAAAGAAAATTAAAAAAGAAAAAAATAAATGCCGTCAACATATTTAAAAACAAAAAAGAATAGTGCTTCCTCAAGATCTAGCTATAACTACTTTTAGGCATATATCCAAAATAAGCTTAAATATGCAAGGACATTTGCTCAACCTTGTTCATAACAGCTTTATTTATTACACTTTAATATTGAAAATTATTTTAAAATTAAATATATTTTGACAAGATTCTTCCCATTCCCCTAACTCTTTACAGGTCCCCCCTCCATCTCTACCCACTCAACTTTAATTTCTTTCTGAAACAAAAGCAAACAAAATCCTAATAGAACAAAACATTATTTAAAATATCTTCCCTGTAATCGAGATTAGAAATATATTTTTGATCTGTTACTCAATACACTTGTTATTATTCAGAATGATATGAAAGAATTTTCTTTTTAAATTTTATGTGGATATGGTTGCTGCTTATACTAATATAATAGTTAAGTTTTTTCCCTCTTATTTCCTTTGCTACCCTGGCTGTATGTCAAATATCTCAGAAAACTCAACGTCTCATTTCCTATAGCCTTACAGAAAACCAGTTTACAATATTTATCAACTTTACAAATGATGTAATTTCTATAAATATGAACTGTGCTCTTGTGTATGTGTAAAATACTACATAAAGGAAAGTACTTATTCACTTTTAAGAGTATGAAGCAAGTTGTTATCCAACTACATTTTCATAAACATACCAGGATGAAAATAAATATTTCTTTGGATAATGAAATATTGTGTAATTGTTCAGAACTTTTGGGGATAACTGTGAGTTACTAAAGAAACTTTATGTGATTTTCTGCAGATTCTTTATCTTTACAGAAACTCCAAAGACATTTTGATTTCATTTTTTCATTTTTCAAACTTTGTGAATTTCGTAGAAGCTACAGACACCATAGAACATTATCTGGAGAAATTTCTAGATGGAAAGGTAATGAGGTTTATCCTTCACTTGTTTACAAAGTACAGATGACATTTAAACTATATTAATGTAGGAAATCTATATCCAAGAGATGGAGGGGGCAATAGGATTCATATAAAGAGAAATAATAATTTTGAAGCAGTTATTGAGTCGATTATCTGCCATTGTTGGGACCATTTGAGAATTTTCAACTTTGCAGCCTATACTATTAAGGAATTTTGGCAAGACCATAAGATGCAAAATGTTTTATCAATTTTTTTAGCTAATGGCATAGGAAGAGTCATAGAGCTAAAGTTGAGGGCGAAGGACTGCTCTGCGTGGCTCACACACCTGTAGGAAAATTGAGAGATTTTTCATTTCCTTATTGAGGAGAGTTATTTAATGAAAGAGGCATAATGAATGTGGAATCAGGATCTCACACATTGTTATTATTAAATCCAGGTTTGGTCCAATTGTAGCGAGGACACGCTGCTGTCCAGAGATCTTACAGGACAGAAATGGAGACCTGCCTTCACTTCAAAAATAAGAAGTTCTTTTAAAGCTATCTTTAAAATCAGACCCTTGAACTTCTTTAGTAAAAGGGTTTTATAATTATTTATTTTACAAATATTTTGGCTGCATGCATGTATCCACACATGTGTGCAGGGAATTTCGAGGTCAGAAGAGGCCATCAGATTTCCTGGGATTGGAATTAAAGCTGGTTTGTAAGCCACCAAATGAGTGCAGAGAGCCACCGGTCCTCTGCAAGAGCAGCCAGTGATTATCCACTGAGTGGTGTTGCCAGCTCCTGACCCTTTAATTTCTCAGTATCTGCATTGCTGTGTCCCTGTATAGGTAAGTTTGTATGAGCCTTGTGTAATTGTTACACCCAAGAAACTTTTTAAAATAGTCATGTAGATAGCCAGTTGTAGGGGTTCATTTTTATTTCTGAATAGTGGAACCAGAAAAGAAAGAAGCAAGTTTGCTGCTAAGTAGTATAATGCCTTGACTTGTTACTCAGTAACTTTTCCTTCAGTTTATGGAAGCCATTGGTTTGACCATATTAGAGAATGGTATGAACACAGACATGACTTCAATATAATGTTCCTCAGCTATAAAGATATGAGGAAGGTAAGATGAGAAAGTTGTTTTGAAATTTACCAAAAACCAAAACAAAACTCAAAAAGAATATTGAGCATTTTTAAATTACTGGATTTTTTTTTAATAATCACTAATGTTTCTGAAGAAAGTATATATAGCTTTTCTTAATGTTTGTCCATAAATTGTTTTTAAATCTTCTGATTTCAGCATTTACAACATATGATAATTTTCTGTTTTGAATTTCTGTGTATCTATTTGGTATTAGTAGAGAACATATAGTTGATATACACGCTTCTTTTATAAATATTAATGTTCTCATTTTCTTTCTGTGACATCCTCTACGTCCTATCTACCTCCAGTTCCATTAATATCTATTTAAGATAGCTTGACACTGAATCATTACTAAATACCTTTTTTTTCATTCCTTTCTCTGTGCATTTCACTTTTATTACACATATGTATATGTGTATATGAATAATTATAACTGCAAGTAAAAAGATCCTTTGAGGTATTTTGCAGTGCTAATAATCTTACTTAATAAATACTTGATTTTAAAGGTTAAAAAAAGAAAGTTGTTTCTCATCTTTGAGTTTAAAGCACATACTTCCAGGTACCCTTATACCTCACTACTCCTTGGGATTCCTGTGGAAGGAGGTTCCTGCCATCAGACCCTCCTTTATTGACTAGTCTGTCTGCGGGCTCCTTTTCTCTATAGTTGTCTCAGGTGATTCCTTGTTGTGTAGCCACCTGTGTTAATACAATTTTAAGTATCTAGATGAGACTCGCCTTTTCAACACATCAGTCTTCAATTGCTTGTATTAGTAGCTTCAGTGTGGTATTGGCATCTATTAACAAAGGATGCATTGGTCTTATCCAGTCTCGTACATTTTCACTCTTTCTTTGCTAGGGACTCTTCCTGACTAATTCCCGATTAATCATAGGTTGAATTTCAGAATGGCAGATGTTTTTCCTTCCTTTGTGGGAGACAGCTGAGATATCTATTTTTCTATATTGTCTGAATTTGCCTTCTCTGTTTTTTAAGTTTCATGCATTTCCAGCAACAGGTTTTTACTTTTCTTTGTGACTAAAACATACACTACTTTATGTATGTATTGCTCTGTCATTCTTTTCTGTATTAATGAGCATCTAAGACCATTACATGCCTTGACTGTAGGGAAGTGTATAACAACAGGATGCCAATAAGGGTCTGGAATGCTGACTGTATTATTATCTTTATTATTTTTTCTTTATTATTTTTTATTATTATCTTTTATTATTATCTAGGAACAGGGTTGCTGGATCATATGGTGTGGACCTGTTTTTCATTGTGGAAGATCTACAATGTTTTCCATGATGAATGCACTAAATTCACTCAATGTCTAATCTGTTACATCATCTTGGCCATCTAGTTTCGTTTGTGTACTTATTCCTTTCTATGTTGCTGATTGAAACCAGAGTCTCACACATGCCACACCAGTGTTTTACTGACCTACATTCTTAGCCAGAATCTAGGTTTCTGGAAAAATTTTAATTTTGTCTTTGTAATAATCAAAGTTATATTGAAAAATTTCAGGTAATTTCTGTACTTGTAACATCAGTGATTCTATTTCTATCATTGTATTTTCATTTCCTCTTGGCCACATTGTCTTATTTTTCAAATCCCTTATGGTCAGTGCTCAACAAACTTATTTGTAGAAGTAAGGTAATGACTATGGTGTAGTTATTGTACAAGCAACATAAATTTCTTTTGCATGATCATTTACAAAGAAGTAAGGTAGTAACAAGCTTAGAAAGCCCTTCCTTTGCTTCCAATAATGTTCAGCTCTGTGTTACTGTGAGTTTTTCATGGACCAAGCTCTCTAAAGCTTATTAGTTCTTCAAATATGGAAAGCATTTCAACTTCCTCTGAACTGGTACTTAATTCTCAAAAAGGAAACCCATGCATTTCCAGACATATCTTCTCATCATGAAAAATATAACAAATTAATTTCCCTTTTCTTTGAATTAATATCACATACCTTATACGTGGTCAAGTTATTATCTTCATGGCATCCTTATAATAAAATATTCATAATATAACATGTATCATTCTAATCATTTTAGTATGCATTTCTGAGTACCCTGAGTTGCACCTATAGCATCATCCATATCCCAAGCTGTCTTCTTGCCGTTTGTACATTGCACTAAAAGTCCTCATTCCCTCACCTCAGTGTCTGCAAACTGATGAATATATCTATTTATTTTCTATGATGCTTCACTTAAAATGAAATCTCTTTTTTCCTTTAATCTTTTCTTTTTTCTCTTTAATTTATTTTTTCTCTTTACATTTCAAACACAGCCATCTTTATCTTCTTTTCCCACCCTCCTACCCTCTTTCTCCACCCCCCCTCCCCTTCTTCTCAGAGAAAGGAGACATACACACACACACACACACACACACACACACACACACACATACACCATGCCATTCTGCCCAGCCCCATCATGTCACATTAGGACTAAGCTCCTCTTCTTCCACTGAGGCCAGACAAGGCTGCCCAGCTAGGGAGAAATGATCCAATAGCAGGTAATTACAGCCATGTTAGTGACAATTTCCATTCCATTTGCTAAGGGACCCATATACAGACCATCAGTTCCATATGTGTAGAGGGCCTATGTCCACTCTATGTATGGACTTAGGTTGGTAGTTCAGTCTCTGTGAGCCCCCATGGGCCTATGTTAATTGACTTTGTTGGTCTTCTTGTGGAGTTCTTGTCCCCTTAGGGTCCTTTTATCCTTCTGCCTACTCTTCCACAAGATTCCTAGTCTTGGTCTAACGTTTGGCTGTGGGTCCTGGCATCTGTTTTGATCTGCTGCTGGATGAAGCCTCTCAGAGGACAGTTGCTTGGCCCATGAAAGCAAACATAGCAGAGTACCATTAATAATGACAGGGGTTGGGTGGGTCTCATGTTGGGCCAGTCATTGGTTATCCATTTACTTAAATTCTGCTACATCTTTATCCCTGTCCATCTTGTAGCAGGGTAAATTTGGAGTCAAAAGTTTTGCAGTGGGTAGGGGTTCACCTCTTACTATTAGATGTCCTGGCTGGATATAGGGGTGACCACTCCAGTCTCCATATTCCCCTCTGCTAGGAGATTCAGCTGGAATCACCCCATAACCTCCCAGGTCCCTACCCTGTTAAATGTCATCAACTTGTCTCAGACATACCCCACCATTGGCTTCCCATCTCTCTCCTGCCCTACTGACTCCCATCCCTGCCTTCCTGTACCTGGTCCCCACCCTTGTTCCCCTCCCTGCACCCTGTCTCCTACCCAGTTCTCTCTCCTCATCTACTTCTGATATTTATTTTATTTCTCCTTCTGAGTGAGATTTAAATGTCCTCCCTTGGACCCTTCTGGTTTGGGTCTATAGATTCTGGTATGGTTATTCTGTAACTTATAAGTGACTAAGATCCACTTACAAGTAAGTACATACAATTTGTGTCTTTCTGGGTCAGGGTTATCTCACTCAGGATCATCTTTTCTAGTTGCATCCATTTGCCTGCAAATTGCATGATTTCCTTTTTTTTTTAATAGTTGAGTATTATTCCATTGTGTAAATGTAACATAATCTTAATATCAATACTTCAGTTGAAGGACATCTAGGTTCTTTCCAGTTTCTGACTATTATGAAAAAAGCTACTATGAACATAGTTGAGCAAATGTTCTTATAGTATAGAGGATCATATTTTGGTTATATGCCCAGGAGTGGTATATCTGGGTCTTGAGGTAGAACTTTTTGCAGTATTCTGAGAAAGCAGCAGATTTATTTTCAACATGATTGTCCAAGTTTGCATTCTCACCAGCAATGGAGGAATGCTCCTCTTTCTCTGCATCTTCACCAGCATGTGCTGTCACTTGAGTTTTTTATCTTAGCCATTCTGACAGATATAAGATATAATCTCAGAGTTTTGATTTGCACTTCCCTCATGACTGAAGACATTGAACATTCTTTAAGTACTTGTCAGCCATTAAAGATTAATCTGTTGTGAATTCTCTGTTTAGATCTGTACTCCTTTAATTAAAAAGGAGTATTTGATTTGTTGATGTTTAAATTCTTGAGTTCTCTATATGTTTTGGATCTTACCCCTCTAACAGACATAGAGTTGGTGACCACCCAGTTTGTAGGCTGCATTTTTGTCTTTTTGACAGTGTCCTTTGCCTTATGGAAGCTTCTGAGCTTCCCGAGGTCCCATTTATAAATTGATCTTAGTGCCTCAACTGTTGGTGTTTGGCTTAGGAAGTTGTCTCCTGTTCAAGATTATTCCCCACTTTTTCTTCGATTAGATTCACTGTATCCAGTTTCACAAGAAGATCTTTTATCCACTTGGACTTAAGTTTTGTATACGGTGATAGATATGGGTCTATTTGAATTCTTCTACATGCAGACCTCCAAATAGACCAGCACCATTTATTGAAGATGCTTTCCTTTTTTCCACTATATAGTTTTGGCTTCTTCATAAAAAAAAAAAAATCAAGTGTATATGAGTGTGGGGGTTTATTTCTGGGTCTTTGATTTGATTCCATTGATTAACCTGGCTGGCTATATGCCAATATCCTGTGGTATATTACTATAGCTTTGTAGCACAAATTGAAATTAGAGATGGTGAAAACAGTACAGGACTGTTTTCACTATCTTGGGTTTTTTTTATTTTTACATATGAAGTTGAGAATCCTCTTTTGAGGTCTGTAAAGAATTGCTTTGGAATTTTGTTGGGAACTGGATTGAATCTCTGAATTGCTTTTGGTAAAATGGCCATTTTTATAATGTAAATCCATGAGCACAGGAGTTTTTTTCATATTCTGATATCTTCTTCAATTTCTTTCTTTAGAGACTTGAAGTTCTTGTCATACAAGTTTTTCACCTGCTTGGTTACAGTTATATCAAGATATTTTATATTGTTTGTGGCTATTGTGAAGGTTGTTGCTTCCCTAACATCTTTCTCAGTCCATTTATCATTTGTATTAAAAAAGGATACTGATTTTTTGAGACAATTTTGTATCCAGCTACTTCGCTGAAGGTGTTTACCAGCTATAGAAGTTCATTGGTAAAATTTTGAGGAACACTTATGTGTACTATCATATCATCTGCAAATAGCGATACTTTGATTTCTTTCTTTCCAATTTCTATCCTCTTGATCTCCTTTAAGTGTTTTATTGCTCTGGCTATGACTTCAAGTAATATATTGAGGAGATATGGAGAAAGAGATATGGAGAAAGAAAGCTCTGTCTTCTCCTTAATTTTAGTGGAATTGCTTTTCCTTTCTGTCCATTTAATTTCATGTTTGCTATTGGCTTGCTGCATATTGTCTCTACTGTGTTTAGCTATGTGTCTTTTATCTCTGATCTCTCCAAGACTTTTAACATGAAGTGGTATTAGGTTTTGTCAGTGGCTTTTCAGCATCTGTATAGATGATGGTCTGCTTTTTGTTCTTTTACTTGTTTACATGGTGAATTATGTTGATGTAATTTCTATACCATATTGAGTCCCATAATTTCTTACTAACTTTTAAAATCTGGAAGTATGAATATCACAAATTTAGCCTCTCCTTTGAAGGTTATTTACATACTGAATGTCTTTTGAAATGAATTTGGGGATTATTGTTCTATTATTTTTATGAGATTTTGAGAAGAATTGCACTGAGTATAGATTGTTTGGTTTTTTTTATCATTTTCTTTCAGCAGGATTTGGTATTTTCTGACTGTTTTTGTTACTTTAATGTTAAGCTTATTTTTGTTATTGATAGAGTGCTGATGCCATTTTTTTATTAATGCATACACATTCACCTGATATTTGTATCATTTTGTTTTTGTACTCCATGTCATTGTAAAATGTCATTGTTTTATTGTTAGCACCTTCTAGCCCCCTGACCTGCTTAGTATGCTTCTAGTTAACATTCTGCTTTGATTGTTGTTTACAACTTTTCTGTCTTTTATGTCCAGCGATGTAGCAATAAAGGTAGAAAAGTTTGAGCTATTCCCAACATCACTTGAAAATCTTTATGTATTTCTCTGTTGAGTACAATTTCATGTGTAGGTATTTTGTTTGTTTGTTTGTTTGTTTGTTTTATTTTATTTTTTCCTTATCAGTTACATTTTATTAACTCTGTATCCCAGCCTTGTCCTGCTCCCTCATTCCCTCCCAATCCCACCCTCCCTCCCTCATCTCCACTGTGCCCCTTTCCATGTCCACTGATGGGGGGACCTCCTCCCCATTCATCCAATGTATAGGTATTTTACATGTTACCTTTTGTGTTTGAAGAACTTTCTACTACTGTTTGCTATTTTCCTGAAATGTTTTCTCAGTGTCAATGGAAATAATCATATTAGTATTTTCCTGTACCTTATATAACCACCGTTCAGTAATTTGCTTATGTTAAGCTATCTTTGTGTTTGAGAAAGGAATCTTATATGATCAAGTTTCATGTTTGGCTGTAACTCATACCTCCATTATAAAGTTGATAATTTCTCAATGCGTGACTGTTTCAGGACCTCACAGTCTCCATGCTGAAAATCTGCAGTTTTCTGGAAAAAGAACTGAGTGAAGAAGATGTGGATGCTGTTGTGAGACAAGCCACATTTCAGAACATGAAATCTGACCCACAGGCAAATTATGTTCATGCTTTGAAAAATCTAATTAGTTCTGGAAAAAAATGAGAATTCTTTCCTGCACAAAGGTCAGACTCAATGGCCTATCCTAATCAGAATACTGAGAGTCTCCAGAGTTTGTTCCCTTGGAGCAATAACACTGGGCTTCCAATTTCTTTCTCCAGGTGATAAACACACTGGGAACCCAGAGAACATGAAAAACCTTAATGGACAGAAAACAAGAGTTTTTCTGGAAATTTGACAGTTTCAATTTTTTGTTTTGTTTTTAAGTGTGGCTTTCCTTCATTATAGGTCATATAACACAACTCTTTTAAGGTATGTCAGGACTGTTGACTTAGGCAATGGATACTTTAGAAGAGACAATTGTAAATTATGTTATTTTATTTCATTTTGAAAAAAACTAGCCCTACTTGGTCCAGGCTGGCATCATAAACACTAAGAAGCTCAGGCTTGCCTAGAACTTGATTTCCTGCTGCTTCTTGTTTTCAAATCTGGGGATTAGACTTGACACAACTTTCATGGTTTACTTCTGTTTTGCTTCAGGGTATTATAAAAAATTACATACTGCATATATATTTGAAGTTTAGGAGATTAAATTACTTTTTCTTTGTGTGTCATTTTTCTTCATAATTAAATAATAATTTACATAACCACAAACAGTAATTACAGAGGTGTCTTACCGTATTTTCTGAAACCAAGTTTTATATATGATTTTATCTCCATTTTGAAAACACGATGTCATTCATAAGCCTCGGGGTCGTTTGGAACTTGCTATGTGTACCTGAAAATTCCATCCAACACTTTTTTTGTTTATTATTTATTCACTTCACATCCTGATTGTACCCTCCTCCCTCTTCTCATCCTGGCCCCACACTCCCTTTACCCCCATTTCCTTTCCTTAGTTCACAGAAAGGTGGAGACCTCCTCCCCACCCATCTGACCCTAGCCTATCAAGTCTCATCAATACTGCTTGGATCTTCTTGCTCTGTGGCCTAGGTAGGCCACCCTTTAAGGGAGAAGTGATCAAAGAGCAGGCAATCAAGTCCATGTCAGAGATAACCTCTGCTGCCCTTCTTATGGGACCCACATGGAGACTGAGCTGCCTATGAGATTCATCTGAGCAGGAGGGTCTAGGTCTTCTTGGTGTGCTGTCCTTGTTAGTGCAACAGTCTCTACAAGCACCCTTTGACTCAAATGTTGCTGGCTTTGTTGGTCTCTTTGTAGCACTCCTGTCCCCTCTGGGTCCTTCTATCCCTCCACTCTTCTTTTTTTTTGCATTTTTTCTTTATTATTATTATTATTAGTTACATTTTATTAACTCTGTATCCCAGCTGTGTCCTGCTCCCTCATTCCCTCCCAATCCCACCCTCCCTCCCTCAGCTTCTCCCTGCCCCTTTCCAAGTCCACGGATTGGGGAGTACCTCCTCCCCTTTCATCTGACCCTGTTTTATCAGGTATCTTCAGGACTGGGAGGTGCATTGGACATAGGAGAAAACAAGTAACAGGACAAGAGCCTACCGCAGAGGGCCCCTGAAAGGCTCTACCTAGCAGTGTATCAAAGCAGATACTAAGACTCATAATCAAACCTTCGGCAGAGTGCAGGGAAACATATGAAAGAAGGGAGAGTTTGTATGACTTGGAAAGGATAGGAGCTCCACAAGGACCAAATATATCTGGGCACAGGGCTCTTTACTGAGACTGACACTCTTCCATTTTTAATTGGATTATTTGGTTGGCTGCTGTTTAATTTCTTGAGTTCTCATATATTTTGGATATTAGCCTTCTGTTGGATATAGTACTGGTGAAGATCTTCTCCAAGTGTGTAGGCTGTCGTTTTGTTTTGTTAACAGTAACCTTTGTCTTAAAGAAGCTTTTCGGTTTCATGAGGTCGCATTTACTAATTGTTGATCTTAAAACCTGTGCTGTTGGTGCTCTATGTAGGAAATGGTCTCCTTTGCTAATGAATGCAAGGCCTTTCCCCACTTTTTTTTGTAACAGGTTTAGTGTGTCTGGTTTTATATTGAGGTCTTTGATCCAGATGGACTTTAGTTTTGTGCAGAGTGGTGCGAATATGAATCTACTTGTATTTTTCTACATGTAGACATCCAGTTACTCCAGCACTATTTATTGAAGATGCTATTTTTTTCTATTGTATACTTTGACTTCCTTGTAAAAAATTTACTGTCCTTGAGTTTGTGTGTTTATTCCTATGTTAATCCTACCGATCCATGAGCACAGGAGATATTTCCATCTTCTGATATCTTCTATTTCTTTCTTCAGAAACTTGAAATTTTTCTCAAACAGGTCTTTCACTTGCTTGGTTAGAGTCACACCAAGGTGCTTTATGTTATTAGTGGCTATTGTGAAGGGTGTTGTTTCCCTGATTTCTTTCTCGGCCCTTTTGTCTTTGGTATACAGGAGGGCTACTGAATTTTTGAGTTAATTTTGTATCTAGCCACTTTGCTGAAGGAGTTCTCTTAAATGTGGGGGGTCGCTCATGTATACTATCATATCATCTGCAAATAGTGATACTTTGACCTCTTCCTTTCCGATTTGTATCCTCTTGATCTCCTTTACTTGTCTTATTGCTCTAGCTAGGATTTCAAATACTATGTTGAAGAGATACGGAAAGAGTGGGCAGCTTTGCCTTGTCCCTGATTTCAGTGGGATTGATTTAAGTTTCTCTCCACTGAGTTTGATGTTGACTATAGGCTTGCTGTATATTTTCTTTACTATGTGCAGGTATGTGCCTTGTATCCCTGCTCTCTCCAAGGCTTTAAACATGAATGGGTGTCGGATTTTGTCAAATGCTTTTTCAGCATCTAAGGAGATGATCATGTGGTTTTTCTCCTTCCATTTGTTTATATAGTAGATTACATTAATGGATTTCTGTATATTGAATATGCCTGGGATGAAGCCTACTTGGTCATGGTGGATGATATCTTTGATGTGTTCTTGGATTCGGTTTGAAAGTATTTTATTGAGTATTTTTGCATCAATGTTCATAAGAGAGATAGGTCTGAAGTTCTTTTTTTGTTGGATCTTTCTATGGTTTATGTATCAAGGTGACTGTGGCCTCATAGAATGAGTTTGGTAATGTCCTTCTATTTTGTGGAATAGTTTGAAGAGAATTGGAGTTAGCACTTCTCTGAAGGTCTGGTAGAATTCTGAACTGATACTATCTGGCCCTGGGCATTTTTTTTTTTTTTTTTGGATGGGAGACTTTTGATGATTGCTTCTGTTTTCTTGGGGGATATAGAACTATTCAATCTTTCTACCTGATCTTGATTTAATTTTCAGAGGAGGGCTTTGCAGCGAGTCCTGAAGATACCTGATAAAACAGGATGAGATGAAAGGGGAGGAGGTCCCATCAGTGGACTTGGAAAGGGGCACGGTAGAGATGAGGGAGGGAGGGAGGAACTGGGAGGGAATGAGGGAGCAGGTCACTGAGTTAATAAAAGGTAACTGATAAGAAAAAAATAAAAAGTTCCTAGGTTGTTTCCTGTTTTCTTCTTCTTCTGATGTCCATCCTCTTTGCCTTTCAGGATGGGGGTTGAAACAGGAAACAACCTAGGAACCTTCTACAGAGGGCTTCTGAAAGCCAGAAGAAGAAAACAGGAAACAAACTAGGAACCTACCACAGAGGGCCTCTGAAAGCCTCTGCCCTGCAGACTATCAAAGCAGATGCTGAGACTTATGGCCAACTGTTGGGCAGAGTGAGTGGAATTTTATGTAAGAAGTGGGAAATAGTAAGAGCTGGAGAGGACAAGGTCTCCACAAGGAGAGCAACAGAACAAGAAAATTTGAACACAGGGAACTTCCCAGAGACTCATACTCCAACCAAGGACTATTCATGGAGATAACCTAAAACCCCTGCACAGATGTAGCCCATGGCAGTTCAGTATCCAAGTGGGTTACATAGTAATGGGAAGAGGGACTGCCTCTGACATAATCTGATTGGCCTGCTCTTTGATCACCTCCCCCTGAGGGGGGATCAGCCTTACCAGGCCATAGTAGAGGACAATGCAGTCACTTTTTATGTGAACTGATAGACTAAGATCAGAAAGGAGAGGAGAACCTCCCCTATTAGTGGACTTGGGGAGTGGCATGCATGCAGAAAGGGGAGGGAGGGTGAGATTGGGAGGGGAGGAGGAAGGGGCTTATGGGGGGATACAAAATGAATAAAGTGTAATTAATAAACTAAAAAAAATAAAAAAACAGAATTTTATAATAAATTTTCTCTTAATGTTAATGACTAAAATGCAAAATGTATTCAATATGTCAATTAGCATAAGAAACAGAATTTCTCATAAAGCACAATATTTTAATACATAAAAAAAAGAAAAAAGAAAAAAGAAATAAAATTAATAAAAAAAAAGCTGCATCAGTAAAAAAAAAAAGAAAAAAGAATCTTTAGGTCTTACTTCAAAAGCCTGTACTCTACAAAATTGGTTTATCAAACTGAAATGGAAATTTTTCTTGATAGATTCCACTTACCAAAAACAAATTCCTGTAAACAAGCTAAATATTCTTACATATTCTGAAGAAATAGAAGTAGTCATGAAAATTCTCTTTACAACAACAACAACAAAGTCCAGAGTCAGAGGGTTTCAAGTGCAGAATTTTAACAGACTTTCAAAGAAAAGCTAAAGCAATACTCCTCAAAGTATTCACAAAACAAAAACAGAAAGAATATTGCCAAACTCATTATATGAGGCCACTGTCACCCTGATACCTAAAGCTCACAAAGAATCAATAAAGAGAATTTAAGACCAATTTTCTTTATGAACTTTGATGCAAAAATATTCAACAAAATACTAGCAAACCAACTCCATGAACACATCAAAAATATCCATCTGGATCAAGTAGAATTCATCCCAAGCAAACAGGGGTGGTTGGCATCCATCAGTGTAATATGCCATGTAAACAAACTGAAAAACAAAACAAAACACATGATCATTTAATGAGATGCAGAAAAGATATGCAACAAAATCCAACAGCTCTTCAAGTTTAAAGGCTTGGAAAGATCAGAAATACAAGGCACGTACCTAAACACAACAAAGTCAATATATAGCATGCCTGTAGCCTGTTGTTATAAATAATGAAAATTCCAAATCACTTGATTTTATCAATGAAGACTCAGGAGTCAGATGCTGGGGTGAGAGAAAACACTCAGCTGATTTTCCTACTCAGCTCATATTCCTGAGGAAAAGCCTAAAGGCCCAAGACCAAAACTTGCCAGCTCAGCTGACAGCCCAGGAGAAACAGGCTTGCTAACTCACCCTAAATCCCAGAAGGAAAAAGTCAAAAGCTATAGAGCCAAATTGCTAACATGCCCAAAACTGCAGACCAAAGAGCTGAAGAGCTTTTTCTCCTTCTCAACACTGTCTTAAATAATCTTCAACTCAACTTCCCTCATTTCGACTTAGTCACTTTCAGTTGGTTTCTTGCTCCACCTCTTAATCTAGGGTTACTTGTATTAAATCCTGTGAACAGAAAACTGTTGGATTAAAGGTGTGTGCTAGGACTGAACATGCCATAATCACCTGTTGACAATAAACAGAAAGTTGTTAGATTAAAGGTATGATAGAGCTGAATTACACCAAACAAAAGACAGGTTTTTACAGTTCACAATCTCTGGGTTCAAAATGGGATCAAATATCCTGCAACAATAGACAACATTAAATTAAATGCAGAGAAATGTCATCTTTGCATTCCCTGGGAATTCAGACAAGGCCCCATACACTGTTGTCTAGATTTTCCTGGTGGAGAAGCCCCTTCACTTGTTTCCCTTGGGGGAGCATATGGTTATGAAAATACTATTCTGTTCATGTCTGTCAGTATATGTTTATAGTTTTGTTTAGTTCAATTGTTGTGTTTTATATTCAGAAAATGGGCCAAAATTCATCTTCTGCCTATTTCTTTACCATTTTCCTTGGTTTAGCTTATTTCAAAGATTTTCAGAGTAAAGCAGCTAAATTGGGACAGCAAAAATTGATAAACTGGCTCTGTCCTTGGAGCCCTGCACGTGCAGCTGGGAGTCTCCTACCTGCATCAGGCTGGGAGAGAGCCCAAGGATGCCTGATCTATGCAAGCTTGCTATTAAAGGATTACCAACAACTTTCCAGTTTCTCTGGCAAGGAAGCTGATGGCTAGTCCTCTGTACCCATGAAAACTAGTCAGTGAGTTTGGATATGTAGCTGAAAAGGCTTGATTGGTTCAGAATGCTCTAAGCTCTGCTGTGGGATGCTGTGGTCTGAGCTCTGGCAATCCCAGAAGCATCCACATGCTAAGTGAAGGGTCACTATACATAAAGGGGAGGAACAGATGGCTGAGCAATGGGAGCTCATATGGTAGGTCTTTCCCAGGACTCAATGAGAAACAGCCACAAATTAGGTCCCTTTTATCCCTAGTCACTCTCTGGACTTCTTGGTGATGGTCTCTGCAGAACTCTGGGGGCAGTAACAGCACAAAGCTTTTGCAACAGGAGCTTACATGTAGAAACATCCTGGGCAGGATTCCAAACTCAGAGAACCCTAGTTTCTCTATTTTCTTCTACAAGTTCTTCCCTTAGCATTTAACATTTAGGTGTAAGATCCATTTAAAATTAATTTTATGGAGGTGATAAAAGACATCTCATACACTGGGTAACACCCCAATATTAAGCTATGCTGTAAAAATATAAAATTAATGATGTAAAAGATTTGCCAATGCTTAAGAAATGAATTTTATTTAGATTACTTGGTTTGTTGGGGTTTAAATTTTTGAGCTCTTTATATAATCTGGATATTAGCCCTCTTTCAGATATAGGGTTGGTGAAGATCCTTTCCCAGTCTGTAGGCTGGCATTTTGTTCTGATGACAGTGTCGTTTGCTTTACAGAAGCTTTTCAGTTTCATTAGGTCCCATTTTTTTTGATTGTTGCTCTTAGAGCCTGTGCTGTTGGTGTTCTGTTCAGGAAGTTGTCTCCTGTGCCAATGAATTCCAGTATCTTCCCCAATTTTTCTTCTAACAGTGTTGGGAGCCAAATGATCGTCTCGCCAGCAGAAACGCACGCGGACTCAAGGATTCTCCCGCAACAAAACTTTTATTACAGTCACGCAATGAAAAGAGGAGAGGAGAGGGCCGAGGGCATTGGCCAAGAGACGCTGCGGCGTCCCGCATGTCGGCCCCGGCTGTGGAGAGGGGGAGGAGGAGAGGGGAGGAGAGAGAGCCCCGATGTGGCGCTGTTTATATAAGCCCGGGTCGCACCTAAGTGACGTGTCAATACCCTGATTGGCTGCTCACTCTTTACCCCGCCTGATGACTCGGGCCCAGCATGCTTAGCATGCTTACTCAATTCGCGCATGTGTACTGGAGGCTGTTTACAGTTTTGAGGGCGGGATGTCAGCGCCACCTAGTGGCGTCTGAGTCTCGGCTCTCCACATCCCCCTTTTGTTTTAAATAAATGAAAACTGCCTTAAAGCCTATATAAGCACGGTACAAGAGGGCCCTAAGCTCGATCAAGTGAACTCCTTCTTTGGGGAGTAAGCGATCAAGAGCTTTAGATTACTCCCTTACCCCACCAGGTGCAATGGAGACAGGTCCTCTGGGTGCAGGGGCTAAGGGAGAAGATTAAAGAAGGAGGTGACACCCATTCCCATGCAATGGAATAAAATTCCAGGGAGTGCAAGGGCTGTCATTCTCCTATTTAGGTACCATAGCCACTTAGGCAAAGGCAAACATTGAGACTTGGATCACTCATCAACTCAGTGCAATGGGTAAAACCCCTGAGGTGCATCGACTGAGTGTCACAGTCTGTTTTAATTTTTTAACATGGATAACCAAATTTTTGGGAGATGATCCTTGTTCCAAGGCTGCTAGTACTTGCACGATTGCGACCTAGTCACATTTGTTTTGGGTATTCAGTTTGCAGAACAACCAGAGTAAAAAACACTAAGCCACGACATAGCGCTGCACCAAACATTCCAACTCCCACCCAATCTTAAAGTAAGAAAAGGCAGAAGAAACCCAGGGTAAAGCCAATCTGTGGGCAATGAATCTACTCGAGTAGAATTAGTGGTCATCCTCGCCACCCTTGACTCTTTAAGCAGTAGCAGGTGTATCTGTTGAAAGATCATCTTCAGCTGTCACGAGCTTTCGCGTGAGGCGCTCCGGTACCCAGAATGGATTGTTTTCTTCCTGTGGGAAAACACAGACAGCTCCCCTGGATCTTATTAAAATAGGATCCGGGCCTTTCCACTGACCAGTTAAGACATCCTTCCATTTGATCATTTCCTTGGGCCTATTAGGCCCTGAGCAGTGGCGATCAGCCGCCGAATGGCCTTGACTGTCCAAATTTAAAAAATTGAGTGTGAAGAGTGCCAAGGAAACGGTCACTTGTGGCACTGAGGGCAGAGCCTCCTGGACTCCTCCCTTTTGTTTTATTAAGTAGGATTTTAGGGTGCGGTGAGCACGTTTAATAATACCCTGACTTTGAGGGTTATATGGGAGACCGGTTAGATGGGTTATTTTCATCTGATGACAAAACTGTCTAAATTTTTGAGAAGTATAGGCTGGCCCATTGTCAGTTTTTAGAATTTAGGGCTTTTTCCAGGCACTCCATGCCTCTAGGCAATGTTGAATAACATGGGCTGCCTTTTCTCCAGTCAGGGGAGAAGCAAACATAACTCCAGAGCAAGTATCAACAGAAACATGCAAATATTGAAGTTTACCAAAAAATGAAATGTGGGTAACATCCATCTGCCACACTTGTAGTGGACAGATTCCTCTGGAATTAATCCCAACATGAGGCATAGGTAAGAACTGACAACAATTTTGACATTGGGTAACAATATCTCTAGCTTTTTTTTTTCTAGTAATGTCAAATCGATGACGCAATGTCTCAGCTGTAACATGAAACCTTTTATGAAATTTCTTAGCCAATTCTAAATTTGAAAGGAGGGCAAATGCAATCATCTTTGTGGCTCGATCTGCCAGGTCATTTCCATGGGACATGAGCCCCGGTAGACCGGAATGAGCCCTAATATGTGTAATGAAAACAGGGGATCTTCTGGTAATTAAGGCAAACTGAATCCTTTGAAAAATTTTTGCAAGTTTGCTAGATGCTTTAATTAATCCAGCAGCCTCTAAGATTTTGGTTGCATTTACCACATAACTAGAATTAGAAACAATATTTAAAGGACCTGGAAATTTTTTTAAAACTTTTAGCACTACTAAACATTTCACAATTTGAGGCGAGGTCTCATGATTTTGCTTAGAAATAACTTTATTATTAACCACATAAGCTCCTATTCCTGTTTTTGACCCATCTGTATAAACTACCAATCTATCCCGAAGTGGTTTTTGGGACGCTACATGCGGGAAGACTACCTCCTGAGTTAAAGCAAATTGCAAAATAGGATGTCTTGGGTAATGATTATCAATTGAACCACTAAAGGAGGTAACTAGCACCGCCCAAGTATCAGAGGTAGCAGTTAATACCTGAACTTGGTGAGCCATATAAGGCACTATTAAAGACTTTGGCTCCTTCCCAAAGTATGTAATGGCTGTTTTTAACCCACGAAGTGCGAGTTGAGCGACTGCATCCGGATACCATTCAATAATTTTTGTAGAAGCATTGGGATGAACCCACACTAAGAGTCCATCTTGCCATAATACAGCAGTTGGTAAATGTTTAGTTTTAATGACACACAGGTCAAAGGTCTTAGTTTTATCTACACGTTTTAATTGGGCATCCTGTAAAGCGTTTTCTACCACTCGCAGGGCGTGGCTTGCAGCCGGTGTTAAGGCTCTGGGTGAAGAAATATTTTCATCCCCTTCCAAAATATCAAATAGGGTTTTAATTCAGCAGAAGGAATCTTTAAAAATGGCCTAAGCCAATTTATATCACCTAATAATTTTTGAAAATCATTTAAGGTATGTAAATGATCCCTGCGAATTTTTATTTTTTGAGGAACTATTTGTTCCGGATAAATAACAGTCCCTAGAAAGGAAACTACTTTTGAAATTTGGACCTTTTTAGTGGCAATATGTAATCCCCATTGTTGTAGGGTTTTTTGCAACAAAGGATATGGCATTAAAATTGAACAGTACCTGAATAACATGGTGGCAAACTTATAGCTCTACCCTCTTTATCTCCGGACCAGTATGGCAGCTGGCCACATGCAATTGAACTCAGCTGGAAACCCTAAACAAACATGGCAGCCAAACTACAGCTTTACATGCTTTTTATTGCTGAACCATCGTGGCGGCAGGCCATGTGTTAGCATTAGCAGGCTGCGACTGACAACACCAAGTATAGCCACTAGGTGTTGCTGATACAGTAAACACTGTGGAGCATCTATAATCCCCCACAACCAAAAGTTTTTAGTGAATAAACAAGCTTTAAAATTAACTGCTTAACAGAACAATTTTAAACTGTAAAAATTATTTTAGCCATACCAAACCTATTAGCTAGAATTTTTTTTTAAAAGAGCATGAAAAACATTTTGTAATGAACAATCACCAGTCCTTTAAATGAATTATGTGGAGAGCACATGGGAGGCAGGGCCTCTTAGCCCGAATTAAAGATGGCACCGGCCACATGGAAACCGCTGATATACCCAAGGTCCCGCCCATTTTTCCCAAAGCCAAGATGGCTGCGCCCAGTTACCGGCCACGTGGAAGCCTCTGATGAAAGCCAAGATGGCTGCGCCCAGGCATTTAGCGGGAATTCTAATCTTATTGGATAAAGGGGCCTTTTTATTGGGTCTTTTTTCTTTTACCTTTTATTCCCAGGGCGTTCTTTCCCTTATCTCTCACATCCGTGGCTTTAACATCCACAGAAGGGTCTTTTTTCTTAGAGACGTCTCTATTTCTATCCATTGGGGCTCCTAATTTCTTCTCACGTCCTGATTTTGGCATGTCGTCTCGCATCTCCCCTACCCTTAACCTTTTGCTAATCCCTTTCCTTCCGAGGCTGCCCTCAAGTTTGCACGAAACCAAAAGAAAGAGAACTATGGCAGCTATCACAGCAGGGAAGGCCATAAGGGCCTCTGCTAGCCGAAATGAGAAACGAGATAAATCGAGATCGAACATGTCTCTCAGGACAAAC
Source organism: Meriones unguiculatus (assembly GCF_030254825.1). Classification (NCBI taxonomy): domain Eukaryota; kingdom Metazoa; phylum Chordata; class Mammalia; order Rodentia; family Muridae; genus Meriones; species Meriones unguiculatus. The sequence continues at coordinate 39,193,638 of NC_083367.1, read as the reverse complement.
CTCAACGTTGCGGTTCTGAATCCCTCCCGGCGAACGGGTGCTCTCCTCAGTACCGGTGGTGTTCCCGGGTTTCGGCACCAGATGTTGGGAGCCGCGTGATCATCTCGCCAGCAGAAACGCACGTGGACTCAAGGATCCTCCCGCAACAAAACTTTTCTTACAGTCACGCAATGAAAAGAGGAGAGGAGAGGGCTGCGGGCATTGGCCGAGAGACGCCGTGGCATCCCACGGGCCGCGGCCAGGGCCGACAAGCCCAGGGCAGGGAGAGGGGGAGGAGGAGAGGGGAAGAGAGAGAGAGAGAGCCCCGATGTGGCGCTGTTTATATAAGCCCGGGTCGCACCTAAGTGACGTGTCAATACCCTGATTGGCTGCTCACGCTTTACCCCACCTGATGACTCGGGCCCAGCATGCTTAGCGTGCTTACTCAATTCGCGCATGTGTACTGGAGGCTGTTTACAGTTTTGAGGGTGGGATGTCAGCGCCACCTAGTGGTGTCTGAGTCTCGGCTCTCCACATAACAGGTTTAGTGTGTCTGGTTTTATATTGAAGTCTTTGATCCACTTGGACTTTAGTTTTGTGCAGGGTAATAAACATGGATCTATTTTCATTTTTCTGCATGTAGATATCCAATTAGACCAGCACCATTTGTTGAAGATGCTATTTTTTTTTCCATTGTATGATTTTGGCATCTTCATCAAAGATCACGTGTTCATAAGTGTGTGGGTTATTTCTGGGCCTTCTACCTGATTCCATTGATCCACCATTCTGTTTCTATGCCAGTACCATGCAGTTTTTATTATTGTTGCTCTATAGTACTGCTTGTGATCAGGGATGGAGATACCTCCAGTATATCTGTTATTGTACAAGATTGTTTTAGCAATTCTGGTTACCCTTGCTAGGCATATATCTGAAATATGCTCAAATATACAAGGACATTTGATCAACCATATTCATAGTAGCTCTATTCATAATAGCCAGAATCTGAAAACAACAGATGTCCCTCAACAGAGGAATGGATATAAAAATTTTGCTACATTTACACAATGGGATACTAGTCCGCAATTAAAAACAAGGAAAACACGAAATTTGTAGGCTAATGGTAGGGACTAGAAAGATCACCTTGAGTGAGGTAAGCCAAAAGCAGAAAGAGACACATGATATATACTCATTCATAAGTGGTTATCAGACATATAATACAGGATAAACATACTAAAATATGGAAGGAAGGAAGACCCTAGGGAAGATGCTCAATCCTCATTAAGAAGTGAAAATGCTATAAACATTGGAAGCAGGAAAAGACAGGGCATAGGACAGGAACCTACCCAGAGGGCCTCTAACTCTACTAATTAAGGTATCAAAGCAGAGGCTGAGACTCAAAGCCAAACTTTAGGCAGAATGCATAGAATCTTATGGAAGAAGGGGGCGATAGAAAGACCTGGAAGGGACAGGAGATCCAAAAGGAGAAGAACAGAATTTAAAAAAAAAACTGGGCCCTAGGGGCTCAGCCAAGACTGATATCCCACCCAAGGACCATGCATGGTAAGGAACTAAAACCTCTGCTCAGGTTGAGCCCATAGACTTGAAAGGGTTAGGCTAACTTTGTAACCTATATGTCTTCTAAAGCCTATAGTTTTGAGTTTTAGGTCCATGTTAAGCTAAAGCCTCTTAGTACCTTTCCAGAGAGTAAAGGAATGTGACCCTATCTGTGAGGACAAATATAAAAAAAAAAAGGGCAAGCAAGCAATGACCTTCACTCAGCAAAAGAACGACCAGACCCTTGTCCTTGAGATAGCGTTTCTTAGCAACAAACCTAGACTTCTTCTGAGTAGCTTTTTACCTCTAGCCAAGAGCCTGCAGCCCTAATCTTCAAGGATGAGCTAACCACCCCCACCTTAAATTGCAGCTGCATCCACACTTGGCAGGACTGGCCAAGCTTGAACACATAAGACTAACCAATTATCTTACTTTATAGCTTCCTCATCCAATCCTAAATTGCCAAAACTAGAACTTCAAATCTCCTGCAATTTTTCTTTTAAAAACCTAAAGACCTTTGTCTCCCGGTGCCACTCTTTGCTGACCGGCAGGGGTGACCCCGTTGTACAATGGTTAATAAACCTCTTGCTTTTGCAACGAGTCTTGGTCTGGGGGAGTTTCTGGGAAGGGCGTGATTGAACTCCTGAGCTGTGAGACCCCAGGTCTTACAGACTCAATCTCAAGTGAGTTCCCTAATAAGGAGAGCAGGGGCTGACTCTGGCATGAATTCAGTGGCAGGCTCTCTGATCACCTCCCCCTGTGGGGTACAGCCTTTCCAAGCCACAGAGGAAGACAAAGCAATCCAGGGAGTCCTGTGAAAGAGTGGGGTAAGGGATGGGTGGACCTGGAGGAAGGGAGCTCCCCCAGAAAATATTCTGCCTTTAACTTAACAAATTACAGCCATTATTTCAGCTCAATTGGAGTCCACCCAAGCTTCCAAGGTCATAAATAGATTCTAACAATCTCTCACTTCTTTTGTCTTCAGACAAGACTTCTGGTCTATTATCATCAATTTGGTAGTAAATCTGAGAATTGTGCTTATTTTGGTTTTTATCATTCCAGTCATTATGTGAGGATTGAAATGCCCTACATGCCATATAATGAGATCTATAGACTCTTATGTTAACAAATTTGCCAGAGCCTTCCAGCAGAGTCATACAGTTCTTGAGGGGGGAGTGAGGATTGAAAGAAAAAAAAAGACACTACACATGGGATCTGTTTGAGAGTGCTTCTGGTAGAAACTAGGTACTCCGTTTATTTCACAGTCCCTTTTTATAGTCAGAGCAAAGCACTTTGATACAGTGAAGTTCATAGAGAAGTCCAAATTGTTTACCTCGACCATCTGTCTCTGTGATCTGTGCACAAACAAAAGGAAGGGAACTTGGCAACACATCCTGCCTATCCCTGTCTCCAGGTAAAGGCCAGGGCGAAAACACATTTTGTGCAGAGCTCAATAACAAAGTAGACTGACAAACAAGTGGCTCTCCACAAGTGGTCTCATTTTGTTAACAACTAAATAATATTCTGTTGTATAAATGTATAAATGTATAAATGTACTACATTTTTAGTAGCCATTCATCAACAGACATTCATCTTGATGATGGACATCCAGGCTACAATTTTTGAAATATGTGTGTGTGTGTGTGTGTGTGTGTGTGCTACTATACATATACACATGTATATATAGTAGTATATATATATAGTAGTATATTTTAAATATTACATATATTATATATGTAACATATGTATAGTAATACATCCGGGTGATGGTGGCACAGGCCTTTAAACCCAGCACTTGGAAGGCAGAGGCAGAAAAATAGTAATAAACAAGTGTCTCTGTAGTAGTCATTTGGGTGTGTACCCAAGAATGGTATAGGTGGATCTTGAGGTAGATCTATCCCCAGCTTGCTGAAGAACTGAAACCCTGATTTCCATAGTGGCTGTTCAAGTTTGCATTCCCACCAATAATGGATGAGTTGTCATTTGTTTTATAGATCTTTGCCATTCTGACATACGTACAATGAAATCTCAAAGTCATTTTGATTTGCATTTTTCTTTTCCTGATCGCTAAGGATGTTGAACATTTCCTTAACTGTCTCTCAGCAATTTTTGTTTTATCATTTTAGAACTCTCTGTTTAGATCTGTAACACATTTTATAATTGGGTTATTTGTTTGCTTGATGGCCAGTATATCCCCCCATAAGTCCCTCCCTCCTCCCCTCCTGGTCCCACCCTCCCTCCCCCTTCTTCGCTCATGCCCCTCCCCAAGTCCACTGATAGGGGAGGTCCTCCTCTCCTTCCTTCTGATCTTAGTCTATCAGATCATATCAGGAATGGCTGCATTGTCATCTTCTGTGGCCTGGTAAGGCTGCTCTCCCCTATCTTTTTTTACAGAGCATCACAGTGTGTTTTTATTCTCAACTATTGTTTCAAAAACAAAATAACACAAGTAAATGTCCTTTATATTCAGGATAAATTAGTGTCTCTCTGGCTGTCTTAGCTGTTTCCTAATTGAAAATTCAGTGTCAATTGGCTCCACATATGTTCGAAGTAGAGATTCTGAGCAAAGGTCAGAAGCTTGTGTTCTTCAGCATGCGGAGCTAACGACTATATGTTTTGAAGAATTTGCTCTTGCTATTTTCAGAAACTTCAGTGCTAATGGGGTGTCCTGTCACAGGCTATAATTCCAGCACTGGGAGGTAGAAGCAGGAAGCTCAAAAACAACTTCAGTCACTCAGTTTGAACCCAACCAGTATTTTTAATTCTTTATATATTTTAGATATTAGTCCTATATCAGATGTATAATTGGTAAAGATATTTTCCCATTATGTAGCATGACATTTTGTCCAAATGATGGCATCCCTTACTGTGCAGAAGATTTTCAGTTTCATGAGGAATCGTTTATTAATTGTTACTGCCTATGCTATCAATGCCCAATTCAGAAACTCCTTTCCTGTACCAATGAGTTCAAGACCATTCCTCACTTTCTTATGTAACCTATTCAGGGTATCTGGCCTTATGAACTCATGGGCTGGTTCTTTGATCACCTCCACCTGAGTGCGGTGGCAGGGGGACAGCCTTATCAGTCCACAGAGGAAAACAATGAAGCCAATCCTGATGAGATCTGATAGACTAGGATGAGATGGAAGGGGAGGAGGACCTTCCTTATTATTGGACTGGTGGAGGGGCATAGGAGAAGAAGAGGGAGGGGGAGATTGGGAAGGGATAGAGGAGGGGTTACTCCTGGGATACAAAGTGAATAAAACTGTAATTAATAAAAATAAAATGAAAATTTGAACACAGGGAACTTCCCAGAGACTCATACTCCAACCAAGGACTATTCATAGAGATAACCCAGAACCCCTGCACAGATGTAGCCCAGGGCAGTTCAGAGTCCAATTGGGTTACATAGTAATGTGAAGAGGGACTGCCTCTGACATAATCTGATTGGCCTGCTCTTTGATCACCTCCCCCTGGGGAGGAGCAGCCTTACCAGGCCATAGTAGAGGACAATGCAGCCACTTTTGATGTGAACTGATAAACTAAGATCAGAAAGGAGAGGAGAACCTCCCCTATCAGTGGACTTGGGGAGTGGCATGCATGCAGAGGAAGGAGGGAGGGTGGGATTGGGAGGGGAGGAGGAAGGGGCTTATGGGGGGATGTAGAATGAATAAAGTGTAATTGATGAAAAATTTCCAAAAAAGGGAAAAATATTAAAAAAATTTAAAAATAAAATAAAGTAGGTTTGGTGAAAAATCTAAGCCTATAGTGGGGAAACATGTTTGTGCGGACTCAATCCCTGAACATGCTTACCAGCCACAGCATCACCATGCATCTGAGCAAGGACAGGATGAAAATGATGAACAGTTCATTTTTCTGGTTGGTCCCCTTTGAAAGACCTCTATGGTCCATCTTGCCCCTGGAGGACATGTTGGTATTGGTGGTCCATTTCCCCTAGTTCATCTGACGTCTATGCTCTGTGCTGCCACTGGAGGCAATGTGAATGCCTGAAATCTATGCTATTGCTATTAGCCATGTCTTGGGTCCATGATCCTACTGAAGCCAGGGGCCATGTTGATGGCCATCGCCTGTGTTATCACCAAGACTAGATGGATGTCTGTGGTCAGTGCCAGAGCCTGAAACCATGTTGATGTCCTTGGGACATGATGCTTTTGATTGCCATGTCTAGGTCCATAGTCCTATTAAAACTGTGGGCTATGTTGATGTACATGGGCCAAGTTACCACTGAAGGCCATGTGGATATTTTTGGTCTGTGGCTGCCATCTGAAGCCATGTTAATGTACATGAGCCATACTGCCATTAGAGACTCTATTGTGTTTATAGCCTGCATTGATATCCTTGGCCTGTGCTTTCAAAAACTATGTTGATGTTCCTGGTCTTTACTGCCACCAGAGACCATGTTGAGGTCCATGGCATATGCTGAGGCAGGGAACCATGTGAATATTCATGGTCCCCACACTTGCTGACTCTAAAGGTCAAGGAAGGTATTTTTGCAGTGGTATCAATGACTGCATATTCACAATTGAGAAAGAGGAAGACAGAAGTCTTCTCTGAAAATCTATACTCCCACCTCTGCCCCAGCCCCCAAAAGTATCAGCCTAGAGAGAAAGACATCCAAGAGAACTCTTAAAAATTGTGGGAAGGATGCTAAGGATCTAAACATAAGGCCAGATACCCTGAATAGGTTACATAAGAAAGTGAGGAATGGTCTTGAACTCATTGGTACAGGAAAGGAGTTTCTGAATTGGGCATTGATAGCATAGGCAGTAACAATTAATAAACGATTCCTCATGAAACTGAAAATCTTCTGCACAGTAAGGGATGCCATCATTTGGACAAAATGTCATGCTACATAATGGGAAAATATCTTTACCAATTATACATCTGATATAGGACTAATATCTAAAATATATAAAGAATTAAAAATACTGGTTGGGTTCAAACTGAGTGACTGAAGTTGTTTTTGAGCTTCCTGCTTCTACCTCCCAGTGCTGGAATTATAGCCTGTGACAGGACACCCCATTAGCACTGAAGTTTCTGAAAATAGCAAGAGCAAATTCTTCAAAACATATAGTCGTTAGCTCCGCATGCTGAAGAACACAAGCTTCTGACCTTTGCTCAGAATCTCTACTTCGAACATATGTGGAGCCAATTGACACTGAATTTTCAATTAGGAAACAGCTAAGACAGCCAGAGAGACACTAATTTATCCTGAATATAAAGGACATTTACTTGTGTTATTTTGTTTTTGAAACAATAGTTGAGAATAAAAACACACTGTGATGCTCTGTAAAAAAGATAGGGGAGAGCAGCCTTACCAGGCCACAGAAGATGACAATGCAGCCATTCCTGATATGATCTGATAGACTAAGATCAGAAGGAAGGAGAGGAGGACCTCCCCTATCAGTGGACTTGGGGAGGGGCATGAGCGAAGAAGGGGGAGGGAGGGTGGGACCAGGAGGGGAGGAGGGAGGGACTTATGGGGGGATATACTGGCCATCAAGCAAACAAATAACCCAATTATAAAATGTGTTACAGATCTAAACAGAGAGTTCTAAAATGATAAAACAAAAATTGCTGAGAGACAGTTAAGGAAATGTTCAACATCCTTAGCGATCAGGAAAAGAAAAATGCAAATCAAAATGACTTTGAGATTTCATTGTACGTATGTCAGAATGGCAAAGATCTATAAAACAAATGACAACTCATCCATTATTGGTGGGAATGCAAACTTGAACAGCCACTATGGAAATCAGGGTTTCAGTTCTTCAGCAAGCTGGGGATAGATCTACCTCAAGATCCACCTATACCATTCTTGGGTACACACCCAAATGACTACTACAGAGACACTTGTTTATTACTATTTTTCTGCCTCTGCCTTCCAAGTGCTGGGTTTAAAGGCCTGTGCCACCATCACCCGGATGTATTACTATACATATGTTACATATATAATATATGTAATATTTAAAATATACTACTATATATATATACTACTATATATACATGTGTATATGTATAGTAGCACACACACACACACACACACACACATATTTCAAAAATTGTAGCCTGGATGTCCATCATCAAGATGAATGTCTGTTGATGAATGGCTACTAAAAATGTAGTACATTTATACAACAGAATATTATTTAGTTGTTAACAAAAATGAGACCAATGGTGCTGGCACACACACTTTAATCCCACAGAGGCAGATAGGTCCCCAAGATAGAGGCCAACCTGGTCTACAGAGCAAGTTCCAGAACAGCCAGGGCTACATAACAGAGAAACTCTGTCTCAAGGAAAAAAAAAAGAAATCATGAAATTCACAAGTATATAGATGGAGTTAAAAAAAAATGATCTTGAGTGAGGTGATTATACCCAAAAGACAACATGGTGTGTATTTACTTCTATGTAGAAATTGGATTTTGTGTCTTTAATAGGCATACCAAAATTCATATAACCACAGAAGTTCTTTGTAGAGTAAGGGACTAGTGGGGAGGGAAGAATTTCATGAGGAAGGAGAAATAGAGTATATATTTATAAAGATATGAAGAAGCAGAGACTAGAATGGGAAGATTTTATGCGGAGGATGGTTAGGAAGGGAAAATAGGGAGGGACAGTTAAAACTACAGGCCATATAAGAAGTCATATAGAAATCTACTACAAGAGGAACTTCTTAAAATATGTATAAAACCTAAGGAAATCTAAATAGAATCACCAAATATTGGAGAGGCAAAGCCCCCCAATAGACATTTCTCATCACCAAATGGGTTTCAGTGAGTTTTTGGCAACCAGGAAACCATGGAAAACCCAAACAACTCTGGCTTTTGCCAAGGCTATTGGTTGCTAAGATTTTCTATATGAAAGCCACTAACAAAAAACATCTTAATTTATAATCTTCTCCAAGTTCTTTCTAAGGGTGGTGGTTGCTGCTAACAACCTACATCTCTTGAGTTCTTTCTGAGGGTGGTGGATGAATTGTTAATCTGCTCCAGCAGGAATGCTTGAAAAAGATTAGTCACTGTTATTGTAAGTGCCAATGATACTGCCCAGCAAGAGGCTGAAAACCCCCTTTGAGAATTCATACAATTCATAGATTATGAGGGATGTGCTGACTATGAAGGCAACAAACAGAGCAAGAATCCAGATAGCATGAAGTTCACAGGCCATATAGTACTTGGGATTCTATCTCTACAAGGCATATTCATCATCATCATATTAACTTGTGGGCTGTGTTCCATGAACTCTAAAGATGTTTTGTTGTCCCTTTCAAATGGGCCTTGACACAGCTTCTGTTTCTTCTTCACTTGAGTAATATTCTCTATGAAAGAACTCTCCTTTGGTCAATGTTATGCCCTGTGTCTTTTCTGTCTGAACACACCAAAGGCTGAAATTGCCAAAGATTTTTCTATTTCTAGAAAATTTGTGATATAAATTTAAAAGGACTACTCTATTTCTAATGAAAAAATAAATTCTCTGTGATTCTTGAACCCAGTTATTCCCTCTTCAGTATTTAATAGTCAAGGAGTTTGGATTTGAACTAATAGGGAAGAAACAGGCTGGAACAAATACAGATTAAGAGGGCCATAGTGTGGCCTTTAAATTGTGGCCAATTAATGTCCCACACATGTCTTATCTCAAAGATCCTAATATAACTGGTTTTCTATTCTTTCTTACAAAGGACTAAAAACTGATTTTCTTCTGTTGACATAGATAATTTTGCAAGAAACTAACCATGGTGCTAGATAGATGGTTCAGTGATTAAAGGCACTTTCTCCTCAGTTGAAAAAAAATCAGTGAAGATGGGAGTTTGGATCCCATCCCCATACAAGTTGAGCATTCTACAAAGACCTGTAACTTCAGTTCTGCAAAATCCTCTATAGTCTCTTCTGGCCACTGTGCTGTGCTCAACCAGAAACTTAGACACACACACACGTGCGTGTGCGCACACACAAACTGACACAGACACATATACATGCACATAAACATGCATACTCACGTATGCACACTCATGCATGCTCACATGCTCACACACATGCACACACACCTTGTTGTTGTAAATAACTTGTTGAGCTATGTAATATGTGTTGTTAGCCCTACAATTATCACAGTGGTATTATAAAATAAATAAATATTATTTATTATTATAAATAATAAAATACAGACATGTGTTAGATTTTAAAATTGCCTTATTTACCTTGAGCTGGGTAGATATTTTGCCTACACTGTCTCAATACTTTCACCATTCACCTCCCAGCCCCCATCCATGCTATCCACCTTAATCCTCTTCATCTGGTCTATCTTCCATCCATAATCCCATGGCACATTTTTGTAGTTTTTTTGTTGTTGTTGTTTTGTTTTTGTGTTTGTATTTTATTTTAGTTTTTTATAATTTCTTCATTTATTTTATTAATTACAGTTTATTCACTTTGTATCCCAACTGTAGCCTCCTCCCTTATCCCCTCCAAGCTCACCCTCCCTCCCTCTTCTCTACCCAGTCCACTGATAGGGGAGGTCCTCCTCTCTTTCCATCTGATCCTAGTCTATCAGGTGTCATCAGGAGTGACTGCATTGTATTCCTTTGTGGCCTAATAAGGCTGCACCCTCCCTCAGGGGGAGGTGATCAAAGAACAGGCCACTGAGTTCATGTCAAAGACAGTCCCTGTTCCCCTTACTAGGAAACCCACTTGGAGACTGAGCTTCCATTTGCAGCATCTGTGCAGGGATTTCTATGTTATCTCCATGAATGGTCCTTGTTTAGAGTATCAGTCTCAGAAAAGACCCCTAGGGCCAGATTTTTTGGTTCTGTTGCCCCCCTTTTGGAGCTCCTATTCGCTCCAGGTCTTTCTATCTCCCCCTTCTTTCATAAGATTCTGTGCACTCAGCCCACCACTGTAGGGAAGTCAAGGCAAGAACTCAAGCAGAAACCATGGAGGAACTGTGCTGGCTGGCTCACTCATAGGCTCATGCTTAGCTAGCTTTCTTGTACAGTCTAGAACCTCTGACCAGGAAAGGGTTCTTCCCACAGTGGGTTGGGCCACTTCATATTAGTTACAATAAAGACAACCACCCAAAGACATACAGGCCAATCCGATCTAACCAATCTCTCAATGTCTACTCTCTTCTTTGTAATTATGGACTGTGCTAAGTTAACAGTTAAAGCTAACTAAGATAGTAGGGTTGTTTTGGGGTCACTTGAAAACAAAGACATGTTCATCTATCTTATTCTGAAAAATATACAATGCCTTGCAAAAAAAAAAAAAGATTCTGTGCACTCTGCCCAAAGTTTGGCTATGAATCTCAGGACATGTTTTGATACCCTACTGGGCAGAGTCTTTAAGAGGCCCTCTGTGATAGGCTCCTGTCTTGTTCCCTGTTTTCTCCCTCTTCTGATATCCATCTCATTTGCCTTTCTGAGTGACGATTAATCATCTTACCCAAGGGTCCTCATTCTTGATTAACTTCCTTAGGTATATAGATTTTAGTATGTTTATCCTATATTTTATGTCTAATATCCACTTATAAGTGAGTATATGCCATGTGTGCCTTTCTGCTTCTGGGATAGCTCACTCAGGATGATCTTTTCTAGTCCCCACCATTTGACTGCAAATTTCATGATTTCCTTGTTTTTAATTGCTGAGTAGTATTCCATTGTAAAAATGTGCCACAATTTCTGTATCCATTTCTCCGTTGAGGGACATCTGGGTTGTTTCCAGCTGCTGGCTATTACAAATAAAACTGCTGCAAAAATGGTTGAACAAATGTCCTTATTGTATACTTGAGCATATTTTGAATATATGCCTAGTAGTGGAATAGTTGGATCTTGAGGTAGCACTATTCCTAATTGTCTGAGAAAGCAACAGATTGATTTCCAAAGTGGTTGTACAAGTTTACATTCCCATCAGCAATGGAGGAGGGTTCCTTTTTCTCCACATCCTCTCCAGCATGTGGTGTCACTTGAGTTTTTTATTTTAGCCATTCTGATGGGTGTAATGTGAAATATCAAGGTCTTTTTAATTTGCATTTCCCTGATAACTAAGGATGTTGAGCATTTCTTTAAGTGTTTCTCTGCCATTCGATGTTCCTCTATTGAGGATTCTCTGTTTAGCTCTGTACCTCAGTTTTTAATTGGGTTACTTGATTTGTTGCTGTTTAACTTCTTGAGTTCTTTATATATTCTGGATATTAGCCCTCTGTCAGATATAGGGTTGGTGAAGATCCTTTCCCAATGTGTAGATAGTCATTTTGTTCTGATGACAGTGTCCTTTGCTTTACAGAAGCTTTTCAGTTTCATGAGGTCCCATTTTTGGATTGTTGCTCTTAGAGCCTGTGCTGGTGGTGTTCTGTTCAGGAAGTTGTCTCCTGTACCAATGAATTCAATGCTCTTCCCCACTTTTTCTTCTAACAGGTTTAGTGTGTCTGGTTTTATATTGAATTCTTTGATCCACTTGGACTTTGATTTTGTGCAGAGTGTTAAGTATGGATCTGTTTACATTTTTCTACATGTAGACATCCAGTTAGACCAACATAATTTGTTGAAGATGCTATCTTTTTTCCGTTGAATGGTTTTGGCATCTTTGTCAAAGATCAGGTGTCCATAAGTGTGTGGGTTTATTTTATTTCCATTGATCCACCATTCTGTTTCTATTACAGTACCATTCAGTTTTTATAACTGTTGCACTATAGTACAGCTTAAGAACAGGGATGGAGATACCTCCAGAAGATCTTTTATTGTAGAGGATTTTTTTTTAGCAATTCCGGGTTTCTTGTTATTCCATATGAAGTTGAGAAATTTTCTTACAAGGTCTGTAAAGAATTGTGTTGGTAATTTGATGGGAATTGCATTGAATCTGTACATTGCTTTTGGTAAAATGGCCATTTTACTATGTTAATCCTGCCAAGCCATGAGCATGGGAGATCTTTCCATCTTTTGATACTTTCTTCTCTTTCTTTCTTCAGAGACTGAAAGTTTTATTCATACAAGTCTTTGAATTCCTTGGTTAGAGTTACACCAAGGTACTTTATGTCCTTTGTGGCTATTGTGAAGGGGGTTGTTTCCCTAATTTCCTTCTCAGCCCAATTCTTTGTACACAGGAGGGTTACTGAGTTTTTTTAGTTGATTTTGTATCTAGGCACTTGGCTGAAGATGTTTATCAGCTGTAGAAGTTCCCTGGTAAAAAATTTGGGGTCACTCATGTATGCTATCATATCATCTGCAAATAGAAATACTTTGACTTTTTCCTTTCCAAACTGAATCCCCGTGATCTCCTTTAATTGTCTTATTGCTCTAGCAAGGACTTCAAGTACTATGTTAAAGAGGTATGGAGAGAGTGGGAAGCCTTTCCTTGTCCCTGATTTCAGTGGGATTGCTTTAAGTTTCTCTCTGTTGAGTTTGATGTTGACTATAGGCTTGCTGTATATTGCCTTTACTATGTTTAGGTAAGTGCCTTGTATCCCTGATCTCTCCAGGACTTTAAACATAAACATATGTTGGATTTTATCTAATGATTTTTTGGCATCTAAGAGATTATCATGTGGTCTTGTTCTTTCAGTTTTTTTATATGGTGGGTTAAATTGATGGGTTTCCATATATTGAACCAACCCTGTGTGCCTGGGATGAAGCCCTCTTGATCATAGTGGATGATATTTTTGAAGTGTTCTTGGATTTGCAAACCTATTTTATTTAGAGTTCTTAAGCACCTTTACCTCCCTTCCAACCCCTGACTTTAGGTAGAAGACTAATAAGGAAAAGAGCTGTAGACATCTTTTATCTACCTCCAGTGATTAAGGTCAATGGGTCTTTAGGGGATTACCAAACTCAGGATAACAGCATCCCAGGGCAAAGGCCATGACAAGCAGCAACAGGATTCAGATAGAGACAAGTCAGCAAAAGCTGCAAGAGTCAGTGGGATTGCCCTGAGATGTTCTCTGGAACATTTTTCTTTGCACAGTCAAGTATTGAAGCATGAAGATCAGCACAGCGATGTCCATCCAAAAAGCAATATAGAGTTGGCCTCTATATATCTCCTCTCCTCAAAGTCAACCTGTAGATATTCTCAGTTTGCCAAAGTCATGCCCCTAGCATGAGAAAACAATGCCCACATGCCCTCTCAGAAGCCAAACTTCAGCAAAACCTCATGTGCCCCTCTTGCAGCAAAATATCACATGAAAAAACTGAGGCTTCAAGCAAACAGAAACTTCCACTTCACCCAACTGACCAAAAGCTTCTCTCACCCTGTCACCACCATTGAATCTCTAGTTCTGCTTCTCTCCACCAAGCATGCATCACTCTGTTACATTTTTTTCTATGTCTCCCTGTCCTATCCATTCATCATAGTGGCATTGGAAACCACAATGTGTTACAGAATATATTTTTTGCCAAACAGCCTTACATGAAATTATTCATTGCAAAAAGTAATTGTTCTGGTCCAAGGCTTCTGACTTTTGACATACCATCAATACTGGATTATTGCTGAGATTTATCTTGATTATGCTGCTGTTGCAGAGGCAGGATTGCCTTGTGGCTACGCAGGATACTTGAGGGCATGTTCCATGCGAGCCCCAACCTGCCACACACTGCCCTGCCCTCAGTGTAAGCCTCCCTGGGCTCTCCAAGCTCGACATTTGTTCATGTAGCCTACAGGCAGCACCAATGGCCTGTACTCTGTCTTCAAGTAGGGCAATCAGTGCAGACTGCAGCCATACTGAGGCTACATATGGTTTCATGCTAAGTGCCAGCCTGTGGGCCTATGATGGGCTCTGTTTAGTAACGTCTGATTCTGCAGGACCAGCTCCTCCATGAGCTCATAAATGGAGTATATATTGAGATGGATTGACTTAAAGTACTGGATTGGACAAAGATGAAAGTGGAGTTGGCTCTTCCAGGTGAAACCTGCCCCAGTGGGCCTCTACTGGGGTCTTCTTCAACTTCTTTGTTCAATATCTTAATGTTTTTATTATACATGTTTTCACTTGTTTGCTTAGAGGATATATATGAGGGTATTGTGAAAGGAATTGTTTCCTTGATTTTTTTCTCAGTCCACTTATTATTTATATATAGGAAAGCTACTGATTTCAGTGAGTTAATTTTATATTTTGGTACTTTACTGAGAGAGTGTTTATCAACCATAAAAGTTTCCTGGTGGAAATTTTTAGGCTCATTTATGATACAATCATGTCACTTTTTTTTGTATTTTTTTTTTTTTGGAAATAAAGATACTTTGATTTCTTCTTTTAAAGTGTATCTGCCCTATACCCAAAATTTGCTCAAGTACACAACAAGGACATTGGCTCAACCATGTTTGTAGCAGCTTTATTTGTAATAGCCAGAACATGGAAACAACCCAGATGTCTGTTAACTGAGGAATGGATACAGAAATTGTGGTATTTTTACACAATGGAATACTACTCAGCAAGCAAAAATGAGGGAATCATGAAATTTGTAGGCAAATTGTGGGACCTAGAAAAGATCATTCTGAGTGAGGTATACCAGAAGGAGAAAGACACACATGGTATATACTCACTTATATAGATCTGTAAGATATGGTAAACATAGTGAAATCTATACACCTAAAGAAGATAAAAAAGAAAGAGGACCTGGGGAGAGATGATCAGTCCTCACTTAGATAAATTGGATGGGCATTGGAAGTAGATGAAAACAAGTAACAGGACAGGAGCCTACCGCAGAGGGCCCCTGAAAGACTCTACCTAGCAGTATATCAAAGCAGATACTAAGACTCATAACCAAACCTTCAGTAAAATGAAAGGAGAAGTTAGTATGACGTGGAGAGGAAAGGAGCTCCACAAGGACCAAATATATCTGGCACAGGGGTCTTTTCTGAAACTGATACTTCACCAAGGACCATGTATGGCTATAACCTAGAACCTCTGCTCAGATGTAGCCCATGGTAGCTCAGTAACCAATTGGTTTTCTCTAGTAAGGGGAACAGGAACTATTTCTGACATGAACTCAATGGCAGGCTCTTTGACCTCCCCACCTCCCAAGGGAGGAGCAGTCCTGCTAGGCCACAGAGGAGGACTTTGTAGCCAGTCCTGAAGATGCCTGATAAAACAGGGTCAGATGAAAGGGGAGGAGGTCCTCCCCAATCAGTGGACTTGGAAAGGGCCAGGGAGGAGGTGAGGGAGGGAGGGTGGGATTGGGAGGGAATGAGGAAGCAGGATACAGCTGGGATATAGAGTTAATAAAATGTAACTACTAATAAAAATAAAAGGAGAAAAGCTGGATCTGCAAGCACGTTCATCAAATCACCAGGGAATGAAGACAAAGGAGGACAGACCCCTGCAACTAATATGCCACAGGGATAGGTGTGAGACTGTGGAAGTTGCAATGTAGGATGGAAAAGACATTATGTACTTGCTTTGCAGGCCTGCTTGGCCACCAGTTTCCTGGTTGGGAATGTCTTCAGGTGTTGGTGGTTAACACAAAGGATGAGATGAGGGAGAAAAGCTGAATATACAGCAGGTTCAATGAAGTCCCCAGAGAGAAAGGGAGGACAGGCCCCTGCAATGTCTGCTCCAGGTGAAAACTTTTGAGAATCATGTCTTTTCTTGACATGTGAATTCCAAGGATCAAACTTAGGTTGCCAGCATTGGTGGCAAGTGCCCTTACCCACTGAAGCACCTTGCTAGCTCCTCTTTAGGGCTTTTCTTACAAATTTTGCTTAATTCTATCTTTGTTTTATCTGGGGTTTTTTATTTATTTATTTATTTTTTAAAAGTGCTTTTCAGGGGGCGGAGCCAAGATGGCGACTAGCACACACAGTTTCTGAGCTGTGGAAGAGCTAAATGTCTGAGTTGGTGCGTGGAAGGACCTCTAACCCAGGAAAACAATGGTGAGGCTTTCTAAACAACAGGGAACATCGCAGGAGGTGAAAACTTTGGTCTCAGGTCACCCGGGGACTTTTTGGAGGAGAGAAATGAGCCTTTGATCTGCCGGCACTCCCCTCCCCCAGACCTCCCTCCTCCTCCGCATAGTGGACTCATCTTTCTCAGCGCAGACCTAACTGCCTGAGATCTGCAGCTGCTGAGGTGGAGCTCCAAGCCCTTTAGCGGCAAATGCCTTCGGTACCCATCTTGGAGTCGCAGATCTGCCTGGCAGCTGCACCATCCTCCCAGGGCCGAGTCTGCTAGATGCCATACTAGCTCCCCTGGATTGCGATCACTGACAGTACGGCCCGCCCAATCCCACAGTGACAAAGAATATGCTATATACTCGCCAAAACCAGGCAGAAACGCCATACAAGCTAGGCACACCAGGCACTGGGCCTTCCAAGCTTGGAGAGCACAATGGAGAGACCCCAGGACTTCCCAGAAAGCATCTGGACTAGCAACCCTGTCTCCAGTTACAATGGGACTTCATAACCTGGCGGCGGAGCAGCACTGAGCTGGCGGGGCAGATCAGCCCTCCAGTTTAAGACTAACCGGGGCCAAACCAGAGAACAGAGATCCTGGTTACCCCGATCCCTACTGACGTGACCACCTTGAAATGCCAGCTGCAACAGGACCTCATAACCGGGCAGTGACAGCAGCACGGAGCTGGCAGAACACATCAAAGAGGCAGGGCCAAACCAGAGAGCAGAGAGCCCAGATATCCCAATCTCTGCCAAGTGACCTGCCTGTAAGTGAGTGCACCCTTGAGAATCTACAAATCCCCAGATCCTGGGTCCTTCTAAAACAGAAGCCAGGCATTGAACCCCTCCCACCCACATACCCACTTTGGGAAACAGAGGGTCACCTGGGACTTTGAAGCCCCTGCTCTGTGGGTCCAATTGAGGAGTTAAGGCAGTTAATGCCAGAAATTGCGCCACGACCATCACTAGCGCCTCTCGCACACTCAAGGGTTCAACATTATCTATCACTCTGTCCCCCGAGACACACTCCCATGCACACTTTCACACACACACACAAACATACACAAATACACACAAACACACACACACACACACACACACACACACACACACAAGCCTGCATTTGATCCATTTGCGCCTTCGTACTTTTTTCCCACAGGCACAGCTAGTCCTCAGCACACACTGAGGACACAGGATCTCTCTCAGCTTCCTGAAGAACTCTCCAGACACCAGAGAGAGACAGTACCAGTCTGAACTGCAGAACCCAAAAACAAACAGGAAAGGTTTCAAATAAGCCAATGGCCAGGGGTAGGCGAAAGAACAATTCCAACATAAATCAGGACATCATGACGTCACCAGCAACCCCCAAAATTGACAGATACTCCAATTCAACAGAAGCACAGGAAAATGACCTTAAAGCAATGCTTACCCAACTATTTAAGGCTCATAAAGAAGAAACAAACAGCTCTCTCAGAACAACAACCATGCAAATTCAGTCAGTTAAAGAGTAAATGAACAAATATTTCAAAGACTTGGCCAGTCAATTGGAGGTAAAGAAAAAAGAAATAGACAAAATTATTAAAGAAACACAGGCAAACATAGCCAAACAAATAGAGGCACATGTAGAGATAAAATTAGTGGCATATAGAAAGGAAATGAACAAAAAAATAGAGACCATCATAGAGAGACAGGAATCCACACTCAAACATGAAGGAAATGGTGCAAGGCATGAAAACAGAATTAGACTCAATAAAGAAAACACAAACTGAGAAAACCCTTGAGCTGGAGAACGTGGAGAAAAGATCAGGAACCACAAAGATAAGCATCACCAATAGAATACAAGAGATGGAAGAGAGAATCTCTGGAGCTGAAGATATACTAGCAGAAATTGATACTTCTCTCAAAGAGAAAGTAAAATCAGAAAAGTTCCAAACACAAAATATCCAAGAACTCAAGGACACCATGAAAAGACGAAATCTAAGAATAATAGGAATTGATGAAAAACAAGACTCCAGGCTCCAAGGTCCAGAAAACATTTTCAAGAAAATCATAGAAGAAAATTTTCCCAACTTAAAGAAAGAGATGTCCATAAATATACAAGAGGCCTACAGAACACCAAATAGTCTAGACCAGAAAAGAAACACATCATGTCACATCATAGTCAAAACATTAAATCTACAGAACAAAGAAAAGATATTAAAAGCAGCAAGGGAAAAAGGCCAAGTAACATATGAAGGTAGACCTATCAGAATCACACCAGACTTCTCATCAGAAACTATGAAAGCCAGAAGGGCCTGGGCAAATGTCATGGAAACTCTAAGAGATCACAAATGTCAACCCAGACTACTATACCCTGCAAAGCTTTCAATCAACATAGATGGAGAAAAGAAAATATTCTATGACAAAACTAAATTTATGCATTATCTATACAGCAAACCAGTCCTACAGAAGATACTAGAAGGAAAACTTCAATCCAATGAAAACCACTTCACCCAAGAAAACTTCGCATACAGATAATATCCCAACAAAAATGAAAAGAAAACAAGCAATGAAACACAGTAAGATCACCGACTCCAATACAAAAGAAACTAACATTTATTGGTCAATATTATCTATCAACATCAAATGGACTCAACTCACCAATAAAAAGACACAGACTACCAGAATGGGTGCAAAAACAGGATTCAACATTCTGCTGCATCCAAGAAACACACCTATGGAACAAAGATAAACACTACCTCAGAGTAAAAGGCTGGAAAAATGTCTTTCAAGCAAACCGACCCACAATACAAGCTGGGGTAGCTATCCTAATATCTAATAAAACAGACTTTCAACCAAAATTAATCAAAAAAGATGAAGAGGGACACTACATTCTCATTTCAAATGGGAAATACAACAAGAAGACATCACAATTCTGAACATCTATGCCCCAAATACAAGAGCGCCTACATTCATAAATGAAACATTACTAAAACTTAAATCACACATCGATCCCAACACTTTGATAGTGGAAGACTTCAACACTCCACTTTCACCAAGGGACAGATCATCTAGACAGAAACCAAATAAGGAAATAAAGGCACTTACAGAGGTCCTAAATCAAATGGACCTAATAGATGTCTAAAGAACTTTCCACCCAAATGTAAAAGAGTAAGATTGAAATAATCCCCTGTATTCTATCTGGCCACCATGGAATGAAGCTGGACATCAACAATAATGGAATTAGAAAAAAGCCTAAAAGCACATGGAGACAGAACAACTTGCTGCTCAATGATAGCTGGGTTAAGGAAGAAATAAAGATATAAATTAAAGACTTCCTAGAATTCAATGAAAATGAAGGTACAACATACCCTAATTTATGGGACACAATGAAAGCAGTGCTCAGAGGAAAATTCAGAGCACTAAATGCCTTCAAGAAAAAATTGTGACATCTCATACAAGCAACTTAACGGCCGAACTGAAAGCCCTAGAGAAAAAAGAAACAAATGCACCCAAGAGGAGCAGATGGCTGGAAATAATCAAACTCAGGGCAGAAATCAATCAACTAGAAACAAATAAAACTATTCTTAGAATCAATGAAACCAAGAGCGGATTCTTTGAAAAAATAAACAAGATAGGCAAACCTTTAGCCAAACTAACCAAAAGGCAGAGAGAAACTATCCAAATCAGCAAAATCAGAAATGAAAACGGGGACATAACTACAGACACTGAGGAAATCCAAACAATCATTAGGTCATACTACAAAAGCCTACATGCCACAAAATTTGAAAATCTTAAAGAAATGGACAATTTTCTTGATAGATTCCATTTACCAAAATTAAGTCAAGATCAGATACAAATATTGAATAGTCCTATTTCCCCCAAGGAAATAGAAACAGTCATCAACACTCTCCCTTCCAAAAAAAAGTCCTGGGCCAGATGGATTCAGTGCAGAATTCTAAGAGAACTTCAAAGATGTGCTAACACCAATTCTCTCCAAACTATTCCACAAAATGGAAACAGAGAGAACATTACCAAATTCATTCTATGAAGCCACAGTCACCTTAATACCTAAACCACAAAAAGACCCAACAAAAAAGAGAATTTCAGACCTATATCTCTAATGAACATTGATGCAAAAATACTCAATAAAATACTTGCAAACCGAATCCAAGAACACATCAAAGATATCATCCACCATGACCAAGTAGGCTTCATCCCAAGCATGCAAGGGTGGTTCAACATACAGAAATCCATCAATGTAATCCACCACATAAACAAACTGAAGAAGAAAAACCACATGCTCATCTCCTTAGATGCTGAAAAAGCATTTGACAAAGTCCAACACCCATTCATGTTTAAAATCTTGGAGAGATCAGGGATACAAGGCACATACCTAAACATAGTAAAGGCAATGTACAGCAAGCCTATAGCCAACATAAAACTCAATGCAGAGAAACTTAAATCAATGTCACTGAAATCAGGGACAAGACAAGGTTGCCCACTCTCTCCATACTTCTTCAACATAGTA
Source organism: Meriones unguiculatus (assembly GCF_030254825.1). Taxonomy (NCBI): domain Eukaryota; kingdom Metazoa; phylum Chordata; class Mammalia; order Rodentia; family Muridae; genus Meriones; species Meriones unguiculatus. The sequence goes on along the minus strand of NC_083367.1, from coordinate 39,172,707 downwards.
CTTGAAGTCATAGCCAGATCAATTAGACAACTAAAGGAGATCAAGGAGATACAAATCAGAAAGGATGAGGTCTAAGTGTCAGTATTCGCAGATGATATGATAATATATATGAGCGACCCCAAAAATTCAACCAGAGAACTCCTCCAGCTGATAAACACCTTCAGCCAAGTGGCAGGATACAAAATCAACTCAAAAAAATCAGAAGCCCTCCTGTACACAAAAGACAAAAGGGCCGAGAAAGAAATTAGGGAAACAACACCCTTCACAATAGCCACTAACCACATAAAGTACCTTGGGGTGACACTAACCAAGCAAGAGAAAGACATGTTTGAGAAAAACTTCAAGTCTCTACAGAAAGAAACTGAAGAAGATATCAGAAGATGGAAAGATCTCCCATGCTCCTGGATTGATACATGACTAATATCCAGTATATATAAAGAACTAAAGAAGCTGAAAAGCAACAAACCAAGTAATCCCATTAAAAAATGGGGAACAGAGCTAAACAGAGAATTCTCTGTAGAGGAATATCGAATGGCAGAGAAAAACTCAAAGAAACGCTCAACGTCATTAGCCATTAGGGAAATGCAAATCAAAACAACCCTGAGATTTCACCTTACAACCAGCAGAATGGCCAAGATGAAAAATACATGCTGGAGAGGTTGTGGAGAAAGGGGAACCCTCCTCCATTGCTGGGGGGAATGTAAACTGGTACAACCACTTTGGAAGTCAGTCTGGTGCTTACTCAGACAATTAGGAATAACGCTTCCTCAAGACCCAGGAAGTTCCACAGAGGAGGACAGATAAAACAGATTACTGATAAAACAGGGCCAGACAAAAGGGGAGGAGGTCCTCCCCAGTCCATGGACTTGGAAAGGGGCAGGGAGAAGCTGAGGGAGGGAGGGTGAGATTGGGAGGGAATATGGGAGGGGGATACAGCTGGGATACAGAGTTAATAAAATGGAACTAATAAAAACAAACAATACAAAAAATTATAAGCTGGAGAAGTTCTCTGGTTGAATTTTTGGGGTCGCTCATATATACTATTATATCATCTGCGAATAGTGACACTTTGACCTCTTCCTTTCTGATTTGTATCCCCTTGATCTCCTTTAGTTGTCTTATTGCTCTGGCTATGACTTCAAGTACTATGTTGAAGAGACATGGAGAGAGAGGGCAGCCTTGTCTTGTCCCTGATTTCAGTGGGATTGATTTAAGTTTCTCTCCATTGAGTTTGATGTTGGCTATAGACATGCTGTATATTGCCTTTACTATGTTTAGATATGTGCCTTGTATCCCTGATCTCTCCAAGACTTTAAACATGAATGGGTGTTGGACTTTGTCAAATGCTTTTTCAGCATCTAAGGAGATGATCATGTGGTTTTTCTTCTTCAGTTTGTTTATGTGGTGGATTACATTGATGGATTTCCATATGTTGAACCACCCTTGCATGCTTGGGATGAAGCCTACTTGGTCATGGTGGATGATATCTTTGATGTGTTCTTGGATTCGGTTTGCAAGTATTTTATTGAGTATTTTTGCGTCAATGTTCATAAGAGAGATAGGTCTGAAGTTCTCTTTTTTGTTGGGTCTTTGTGTGGTTTAGGTATCAGGGTGACTGATGCTTCATAGAATGAGTTTGGTAATGTACCTTCTGTTTCTATTTTGTGGAATAGTTTGAGGAGAATTGGTGTTAGCACTTCTTTGAAGGTCTGGTAGAATTCCGCGCTGAAACCATCTGGCCCAGGGCTTTTTTTGGAGGGGATACTGTGAATGACTGCTTCAATTTCCTTACGGGATATAGGGCTGTTCAGTCTTTCTACCTGATCTTGACTTAATGTTGGAAGATGGAATCTATCAAGAAAATTGTCCATTTCATTTAGGTTTTCAAATTTTGTGGCATATAGGCTTTTGTAGTATGACCTAATGATTGTTTGGATTTCCTCAGTGTCTGTAGTTATGTCCCCCTTTTCATCTCTGATTTTGTTGATTTGGATAGATTCTCTCTGCTTTTTAGTTAGTTTGGCTAAGGGTTTGTCAACCAGAGAACTCCTCCAGCTCATAAACACCTTCAGCAAAGTGGCAGGATACAAAATCAACTCAAAAAAAAATCAGAAGCCCTCCTGTATATCAAAGACAAAAGGGCCAAGAAAGAAATTAGGGAAACAACACCCTTCACAATAGCCACTAATAACATAAAGTACCTTGGGGTGACACTAACCAAGCAAGTGAATGACCTGTTTGAGAAAAACTTCAAGTCTCTGAAGAAAGAAATTGAAGAAGATATCAGAAGATGGAAAGATCTCCTGTGCTAATGGATTGGTAGGATTAACATGGTGAAAATGGCCATCCTGCCAAAAGCAATCTACAGATTCAATGCAATTCCCATCAAAATACCAACTCAATTCTTTCCAGACCTCAAAAAAAAGATTCTCAGCTTCATATGGAGAAACAAAAAACCCAGAATCTTCAAAACAATCCTGTACAACAACAGATCATCTGGAGGTATCTCCATCCCCGATCTCAAGTTGTACTACAGAGCAATAGTAATAAAAACTGCATGGTATTGGCATAAAAACAGAAAGGAGAATCAATGGAACTGCATAGAAGACCCAGAAATAAACCCACACACTTATGAATACTCGATTTTTGACAAAGAAGCCAAAATCATTCAATGGAAAAAAAGATAGCATCTTCAACAAATGGTGCTGGTCCAACTGGATGTCCACATGCAGAAAAATGAAAATAGATCTATATTTATCACCCTGCACAAAACTAAAGTCCAAGTGGATCAAAGACCTCAGCATAAAACCAGATACTCTAAATCTGTTAGAAGAAAAAGTGGGGAACAGCCTAGAACTCATTGGCACATGAGACAACTTCCTGAACAGAACACCACCAGCACAGGCTCTAAGAGCAACAATCCAAAAATGGGACCTCATGAAACTGAAAAGCTTCTGTAAAGCAAAGAATACCATCATCAAAACAAAACGACTGCCTACAGATTGGGAAAGAATCTTCACTAACCCTTTATCTGACAGAGGACTAATATCCAGTATATACAAAGAACTAAAGAAGCTGAAAAGCAGCAAACCAAGTAACCCAATTAAAAAATGGGGAACAGAGTTAAACAGAGAATTCTTGACAGAGGAATATCGAATGGCAGAGAAAAACTTAAAGAAATGCTCATCCTCATTAGCCCTCAGGGAAATGCAAATCAAAACGACCCTGAGATATCACCTTACACCCATCAGAATGGCCAAGATGAAAAACTCAAGCGATAACACATGCTGGAGAGGTTGTGGAGAAAGGGGAACCCTTCTCCACTGCTGGTGGGAATGTAAACTGGTACAACCACTCTGGAAATCTATCTGGCGCTTCCTAAGACAATTAGGAATAGTGCTTCCTCAAGACCCAGCTATACCACTGCTAGGTATATACCCAAAGTTTGCTCAAGTACACAAAAGGGATACTTGCTCAACCATGTTTATAGCAGCTTTATTTGTAATAGCCAGAACCTGGAAACAACCCAGATGTCCATCAATGAAGGAATGGGTACAGAAATTGTGCTATTTTTACACAATGGAATACTACTCAGCAATCAAAAAGGAGGAAATCATGAAATTTGCAGGCAAATGGTGGGATCTAGAAAAGATCATTCTGAGTGAAATATCCCAGAAGGAAGAAGAAAAACATGGTATATACTCACTTATATAGACCTATAAGATATGATAAACATAATGAAATCTATACACTTGAAAAAGATAATCAAGAGAGCGGACATGGGGTAAGATGATCAATCCTCATTTAGAAAGAGAGATGGGATGTGCATTGAACATATGACAGGAGTCTACTGAGTGCATCTGAAAGACTCTAACTAGCAGTGTTTTCAAAGCAAAGACTCATAACCAAACCTTTGGCAGAGTACAGGGAATCATAAGAAAGAAGGGGAGTTAGTCTGATGGGGAAAGGATAGGAGCTCCACAAGGACCAAATATATCTGGGCACAGGGTCTTTTCTGAGACTGACATTCAACCAAGGACCATGTATGGATATAACCTAGAACCTCTGCTCAGATGTAGCCTGTGGTAGCTCAGTAACCAGTTGGTTTCCCAAAGTGAGGGGAACAAGGACTATTTCTAACAGGAACTCAATGACTGGCTCTTTGACCTCCCCACCCCCAAAGGAGGAGAAGTCCTGTTAGGCCACAAAGGAGGGCTTTGCAGCCAGTCCTGAAGATACCTGATAAAACAGGATCAGATGAATGGGGAGGAGGTCCCCCCTATCAGTGGACTTGGAAAGGGGCACGGTGGAGATGAGGGAGGGATTGGGAGGGAATGAGGGATTGGGACACGGCTGGGATACAGAGTTAATAAAATGTAACTGATAAGAAAAAAATAAAATTAAAAAAATATTATAAAAGAAAAAAAAGTGCTTTGCAGCAGTGCAAGGTCCCTGAAGGTGGGAACTGAGCAAATTTATTCATTTTCCTCTGTTTCTCTCCTCAATGATGCCCTTCCAGTACTGTTTGTTCCTATTTTTCAAATGTACATATCATCAGGATTTTGTTCCCTACAATAAATGGTGTGTGTGTGGGTGGGTGGGTGTGGGTGTGCCATTTTAAAATGTTCTATTATCCGTTGACCATTCTCATCTCCTGTTACCCACATAAACCACTCTTAAGTAATGATTCTCAGGTTTCCACAAATTATTTCATGGTCAGAAACTAGGACATAAAGTAAGGGTACCTTACACTGCGTAAACATTGAACCTGCCCCCATGTTGCAAGCTGGCAAACTGAGGTAATCTTTGTAAAGTAATACATGACATGTTGTAAGAACAGTGAAGTTAAAATGTGGAAATCAATGACAGTAAACTACTTGTGGACGTAAACAGACAGCCAAGAATTTCTGATTTTGTAACATGGATTTTCTCACAACTGAATATTTTAAGGGTTACTTTAGGTGCTTGGATCTTCCATTTATGTAAGGAGACAGATGAATAAAAAGAAAAAGAATGAAATTGGAACACATGGTTAACAACTCACGATATGATAGTGGGTCAAGGGTACAAACAAATTTCTTCTTCTAGTAAGGAGACTTTTACTAAAGTGTGAAATTTTATAAAGGTGAAGAGTTTTAGGACAGCGCAATTGATGTCATTCAGAAAGATTCAAGGTCAACACGAAGATATTTAATAAAAATTTAAATTTTATATGATTTGTGTGTGGGGTGTACATGGACACAATACTGTGTGATATGGAGTCCAAAGCACAACTTTAGTTCTCCCCTTCTACCTTTACATAGAGTCAAGGATTCAAACTCTTGTCATTAGGCCTATACAACATATACTTTTACCTACATCTCACTGGCCCTGTGTATGAATACTGGTTTTTACTTTGTTTTGTTTGTTTTTAATTTTAATTTTTACTTTTTTGTATTAATTACAGTTTATTTGCTTTGTATCCTAGCTGTAGGCTGCTCTCTCCTTCCCTCCCAATTCCACCCTCCCATCCTCATTTCCTCCCATGCCCCTCTCCAAATCCAATGAGAGGGGAGGACCTCCTCTTCTTCCATTTGACCCTAGCCTATCATGTGTCATCAGAACTTGCTGCATTGTCCTCTTCTGTGGCCTGGTAAGGCATCTAACCCATCAGGGGGAGGTGATCAAAGAGCCAGCCACTGAGTTCTTTTCAGAGAGAGTCTCTGTTTGCCATACTATGGAAACCACTTGGAGACTGGGTTGCCATGAGCTACATCTGTGCAGATGTTCTAGATTATCTCCTTGCATAGCCCTAAGGTGGAGTATTAGTCTCAGAAAAGAACCCTTTGCCCAGATTTCTTGATTCTGTCACTCTCCTTGTGGAGCACTTGGCCCCTCCAGGTCTTTCTATCTCCCCTACTTTCATAAGGTTACCTGCATCTGCCCAAAGTTTGGCTATGAGTCTCAGCATCTCTTTGATACTCTATCAGGTAGTCTTTAGGAGGCCTTCTGTGGTAGGCTCCTGTCCTGTTCCCTGTTCGCTAGTTCTCCCAATGTCCATCCCATTTGCCTTTCTGAGTGAAGATTGATTATCTTACCCAGAGTTCTCCTTCTTGATTAGTTTCTTTAGGTGTAAAGATTTTAGCATGTTTATCCTATATTATATGTCTAATAGTCACTTATAATTGAGTATATACCATATGTATCTTTTTTTTTCTGGGATATCTCATTCAGGATGATCTTTTCTAGATTCCACCATTTGCCCACAAATTTTATGATTTCCTTGTATTTAATTGCTGAGTAGTATTCCATTGTGTAAATGTACCACAATTTCTGTATCCATTCCTCCATTGAGGGACATCTGGGTTGTTTCCAGCTTCTGGTTATTATGAATAAAGCTATTACAAACATGATTGAGCCAATGTCCTTGTTGTGTACTTGAGCATATTTTGGATATATGCCTCAGAGTGGTATAGTTGGATCTTGAGGAAGCAGTATTCCTAATTGTCTGAGAAAATGCCAGATTGATTCCCAAAGTGGTTGTACAAGTTTACATTACCACCAGCAATGGAAGAGGGTTCCCCTTTCTCCACATCCTCTCCAGCATGTGGTTTCACTTGAGTTTTTGAACTTGGCCATTCTGATGGGTGTAAGGTGAAATCTCAGGGTTGTTTTGATTTGCATTTCCCTGATAACTAAGGATGTTGAGCATTTCTTTAAGTGTTTCTCTGCCATTTGATGCTCCTTTATTGAGAATTCTCTGTTTAGCTCTGTACCCCAGTTTTTAGTTGGGTTACTTGATTTGTTGCTGTTTAACTATTTGGTTTGAACTATTTTATTTGTTCTGGATATTAGCCCTCTGTGGGATATAAAGTTGGTGAAGATCCCTTCCCAGTCTGTAGGCTGGCTTTTTATTTTGATGACAATGTCCTGTGCTTTACAAAAGCTTTTCAGTTTCATGAGGTCCCATTTATTGATTGTTGCTCTTAGAGCCTGTGCTGGTGGTGTTCTGTTCAGGAAGTTGTCTCCTGTGCCAATGAGCTCAAGGCTCTTCCCCACTTTTTCTTCTAACAGGTTTAGTGTGTCTTGTTTAATGTTGAGGTCTTTGATCCACTTGGACTTTAGTTTTGTGCAGGGTGATAAGTATGGATCTATTTGCATTTTTCTACATGGAGACATCCAGTTTGACCAGCACCATCTGTTGAAGATGCTGTCTTTGTTTTTTCACTGTATGGTTTTGGCTTCTTTGTCAAAAATCAAGTATCCAGATGTGTGTGATTATTTCTGTGTATCCTATTTGGTTCCATTGATCCACCATTCTTTTTCAAAGCCAATACCACACAGTTTTTATTACTGTTGCCCTGTAGTACAGCTTAAGATCAGGGATGGAGATACTTCCAGATGATCTCTTGTTGTACAGGATTGCTTTGGCAATACAGGGTTTCTTGTTTTTCCATATGAAGTTGAGAATTTTTCTTCCAAGGTCTGTAAAGAATTGTATTGGTATTTTGCATCTGTAGATTCCTTTTGGCAGAATGGCCATTTTCACTATGTTAGTCCTAAAGATCCATGAGCATGGGAAATCTTTCCATCTTCTGATATCTTCCTCAATTTCTTTCTTTAGAGACTTGAAGTTTTTTTTGTTTGTTTGTTTGTTTTTAATTTTTTTGTTTTTGTTTTGAAATTTTTTTAAACAGGTCTTTTACCTGCTTTGCTGAAGTCACCCCATGGTACTTTATGTTATTAGTGGCTATTGTGAAGAGTGTTCCCCTGATTTCTTCCTTACCCCTTTTATCTTTTGTATACAAAAAAGCTTCTGATTTTTTTTTGAGTTAATTTTGTATCCAGCTACTTTATTGAAGGTGTTTATCAGCTGAAGGAGTTTTCTGGTTGAATTTTTGGGGGTCACTCATGTATACTATCATATCATCTGTGAATAGTGAAACTTTGACCTCTTTCTTTCTGATTTGTATCCCCTTGATCTTCTTTAATTGTCTTATTTTTCTAGCAAGGACTTCAAGAACTATGGTGAGATATGGAGAGAGTGGGCAACCTTGCCTTGTCCCTGATTTCAGTGGGATTCATTTGAGTTTCTCTCCATTGAGTTTGATGTTGGCTATAGGCTTGTTGTATATTGCCTTTACTATGTTTAGGTATGTGCCTTGTATTTCTGATCTCTCCAAGATTTAAAACATGAATGGATGTTGTATTTTCTCAAATGTTTTTTCAGTATCTATGGAGATCATCATGTGGTTTTTCTCCTTCAGTTTGTTTATATGGTGGATTGCATTGATGGATTTCCATATATTGAACTACCCCTGTGTGCCTGGGATGAAGTCTTCTTGGTCATAGTGGATGATATTTTTTATTTGTTCTTGGAATCAGTTTGAAAGTATTTTACTGAGTATTTTTGCACCAATGGTCCTAAGAGATATAGGTCTGAAGTTCTCTTTTGTTGGGTCTTTGTGTGGTTTAGGTATCTAGGACACTGTGGCTTCATAGAATGAGTTTGGTAATGTTCCTTCTGTTTCTGTTTTGTGGAATAGTTTGAAGAGAATTGAGGTTAGCCCTTCTTTGAAGGTCTGGTATAATTCTGTGCTGAAACCATCTGGCCCTGGGCTTTTTTTGGAAGAGAGCCTTTTGATGACTGCTTATATTTCTCTGGGGGATATAGGACTATTCAATCTATTTACCTGATCTTGATTTAATTTTGGTAGATGGAATCTATCAAGAAAATTGTCCATTTCTTTTAGATTTTTGAATTTTGTGGCACATAGGCTTTTGTAGTAAAACCTAATGATTATTTGCAATTCCTCAGTGTCTGTTCTTATGTCCCCCTACTCCTTTCCGATTTTGCTGATTTGGATAGTTTCTCTCTGCCTTTTAGTTAGTTTGGCTAAGGATTTATCTATCTTGTGATTTTCTCAAAGAACCAGCTCTTGGTCTCATTGATTCTTTGAATTCTTAAAGTTTTCTGGCTCTTTGTTTCTAATTCATTGATTTCAGCTCTGAGATTGAATATTTCCAATTTTCTACTCCTCTTGGGTGTGTCTACTTCTTTTTTTTTTTTTTTTCTAGAGCTTTTAGGTGAGCCTGAAGTTGCTTGTATGAGATATCTCTAACTTCTTTCTGAAGACACTTAGTGCTATGAACTTTCCTCTTAAGCACTGCTTTTATTTTGTCCCATACATTTGGGTAAGTTGTGCCTTCACTTTCATTGAATTGTAGGAAGTCTTTAATTTCTTTCTTTATTTCTTCTCTAACCCAGCTGTCATTGAGTAGGGAGTTATTTCGTTTCCATGTGCATGTAGACTTTTTGTTATTTCTGTTGTAGTTGAGGTCCAGCTTTATTTCATGGTGGTCAGATACAATACACAGGATTATTTCAATCTTCTTATAACTGTTGAGGCTTGCTTTGTGCCCAATTTTTGAGGTGCTGAAAAGAAGGTATATTCTTTTGAGTTTGGGTGAAAAGTTCTGTAGACATCTCTTAGGTCCATTTGATTTAGGACCTATGTAAGTGTCATTGTTTCTCTATTTAGCTTCTGTCCAGATGATCTGTTCCTTGGCGAGAATGGAGTGTTGAACTCTCCCACTATTCAGGTGTTGGGATGTATGTGTGAATTAAGCTTTAATAATTTTTCATTTAGGATTGCAGGTGCTCTTGTGTTTAGGGCATAGATGTTCAGGTATGTGATGTCCTCCTGGTGGGTTTTTCCTCTGAGGAGAATGAAGTGCACCTCCTCATCATTTTTGTTTAATTTTTGTGGAAAGTCTGTTTTATTAGATATTAGCATTGCTATGCCAGCTTGTTTTCTGGGTCCATTTGCTTGAAAAATATTTTTCCAGCCCTTTCTTCTCTGGTAGTGTTTATATTTGTTGCAGAGGTGTGTTTCTTGGATACAACAGAATGTTGGGTCCTGTTTCCACAACCATTTTGTTAGTCTGTGTTTTTATTGGAGAATTGAGACCATTGATGTTAGTAAATAATAGTGACAAATGACTGTTAATTCCTTTTATTGTGGACTTGGTGATGTTACTGTGTTTCTATACTTATTTTCTTTCAATTTTTTGTTGTGAAGTTATCTATGTCCTGTGGGGTTTTTTTTGGGAGGGGGTGGTAGTTGTTTTCATTGGATTGGAGTTTTCCTTCTAGTATCTTCTATAGGGCTGTGTTGCTGTGTAGATGTTATATAAGTTTAGTTTTGTCATGAATATTTTGTTTTCTCTATCCACGTTGATTGAAAGCTTTGCTGGGTATAGTAGTCTGGGTTGGCATCTGTGGTCACTTGGAGTCTGCATGACATCTGCCCAGGCCCTTCTGGCTTTCATAGTCTCTGTTGAGAAGTCAGCTATAATTTTGATAGGTCTGCCTTTATATGGGCTGCTCCCTTGAATAGATACTCTGCTACACATATTTCCACATTTTGCCCAGTGTTGCCCTCAAAAAAATGAGTTATTTTGCAAGCATTGCTTTCATTTGCAACATTGTGTACAAGGGGACATCCTGGATGTTCAGAACCTTAAATCACCCTCAGATCATGTCCTGTTCCCTTACCCGGAAAAATTTATGCAATGAATAGATTAAGAATCTCTCTGGTGTCAAATTCTGTGTTTGGTGGGAACTTGAGAATCATCATTACCTAGGAGCAGCTCATGTGGGAAACAGAAGACTGAAGAATAGACTAAGAAATGAGAGAAGATGGTGGAACAGAACTGAGACAAAAGCCTATTATTGTAGGCAACAAAAGACATTTTATATCTACCAATAAGAAAATAAATAAGATTTAGAAGAGGATTGCTAAGAAAAGACACTTTGAGCATTAAAAAAAATGAATGCGGAGCTGGTTTCTGCCTTCCACCTTCCCGATGGTGAGTGCTCTCTGTCAGGAACAACTCCACATTTGGCTAAGGCCGAGGATCTGGCTTGCTTCCATGTATGTGGACCTATCTGCATTGCCCCCGTGGCATGCCTGGGTTGGCTACCCAGAGGCTATTTAAGCTGTGGGCTGGCTTTCCCCGGGGTCCGAGGATTGTTCAATGTTCCTGAATAAACTGCATTGAAAAAAAAAAAAAAAAAAAATGAATGCATTTACTCAGCAAGGTTATAAAACCACTGATCCTTCTATTGCTACAAATTGGTTTTGTAGAAGAAACAAGCTAGATGGACAGCAGGTCAGGGACATGGGATACTGAGGAATCCTTAAAACCTTGAGGAATAGAGCCAGCCTCCCACCCCCAGACAGGCTTAAAAGGGATTACCTTTTATACAAGGTGTTCACCAAAGATCATGGTAGCTGTCACTTTCAAATACATCTTTCTGTTTGTGTAATAATTTCTGGAACTGAGTAAATACGAACTTTGTCTTCCTGAAATTCTTTGTAGTCTTTCCATAAATAAAAGCGTTTGAAGCTTTTGTATTATTATGATAAGTTTTTACAAAAGTCAACTTTTCCCAACTCATCTAGGTTGAACCTCTTTTTGTCTTCCCAATTACACTGCTCATCTGCCCAAACAAACGATAGGAGACTATTTGTACCTCAGCAAGCTTTCACTGATATTCTTCACATTTTAGCAGACTTGGTTTTGTTTCCACAGCTGATCTGCAACTGTAAGTAGTCAAATGGTAAAATTTACTATCTTTCACACATTAGTTTCTCCTCTGCATGATTCATCTATTATTTTTCCTCAAATTGTATGCCTTTCCCTACCTCTTTTTTTTACTTAAATAATAATGAGGAACTACAGACCACCTTACAACACTAATGTCAAGGTTATATGAGTCTTTCGCTCACCTACTTTTCTCCATTTTTAGTAAAAGGCAGACTATTTGAATGGCCAAGAATAATAAAAAAGAATGAGAAATGAAACAAAGGTATTTTTTTTTCATGTGTTTTTAGAGGCAGCCTGAAATTTGCTCAGCAATCAGAGTTTTTGGAAATCACAGTGGTAATTTAGGAATTAGGTGGATAACTTGGTGGGAAATTTATGGTGTCAGTGTAAGACTATTGCTCCACCTACTATCTTGAAACCATTATTTGTGAACAGAGCCCAGGTATTCTGTTCCCATTATTCAATAGTCAGGCTGCCTGGACTTAAGACTGGCAGAAAAATAACCACTAGAGGTATAAGACACAAATTATATCTTTCAGTTGTCTTCAGGAAACAACTTCCAAAGGCTTCACACAGGTAACTCTAAGGTAAAATATATATATATATATATTTTTTACTCCTTGGCAGAAAGCTGAACTTTGACTTGTATTGATCAAATGGATAGATGGGTTAAAAGAAATTAAATGTGGTTTGCTGGCTTGCAATTTGGACAGAACACATTATTTTTAGACTTCAACACATTTAATTTCTTAATATACTCTGAAATTCTTTTTGGAAGAAACAACCAAAATATATAGTTCTTATGACATCTTCTGACCTATTTAAGCACTAAGGAGAGATTACTCTGACAGGTCCTCCATAGATACTTTTCTGGACTGAATTTTTAAGAGATGTAATCTGTCTTTAAGTTCTCTCTCTCTCTCTCTCTCTCTCTCTCTGAATGAGAGCAAATGTATTGAATTAGTTTAACTATTTTTATTGCTTTCTTGAGGTTAATTTCAGATAAAAGCTAATAATTAAGGCAAAAATCTAAGCAATATTTAAAACATTTTGTTCTCTGTAATTGTTAATTGAAATTTTACAAGTGATTACTAATAGGTGAATTTTATCTAGTCTGGTTTAACATATAATATGTTTACATATTTTATGTTAATATTTTATATTCATTGTATGTCTTACTATTCTATACCTATTCATTTTTTATGGCAATATATACTTCACTGAGATGTTAATACATTTACAACTGGCTGCTATTTTATTTTTTTATTTTATTTTATTTTTAATTACACTTTATTTACTTTGTATCCCCCTCTAGTTCCCACCCTCCTCCCTTCCCAATCCCTTCCTTCCTTCCCCTTCTCCACACATGCCCCTCCCCAAGTCCACTGGTAGGGGAGGGTTTCTTTTTCTTCCTTCTGATCCTAGTCTGTTAGGTCTCATCACGAGTAGCTGAATTTGTCTTCCTCTGTGGCCTGCTAAGGCTGCTCCCCCCTCAGGGGGAGGTGATCAAAGAGCAGGTCAATCAGTTCCTGTCAGAAGCAGTCCCTATTCCCGTTACTATGGAACCCACTTGGACACTGAACTGCTGTGGACTACATCTATGCAAGGGTTCTAGGTTATCTCCATGCCTCATACTTGGTTGGAGTATGAGTCTCAGGAAAGACCCCTGTGCTCAAAATTTTTGGTTCTGTTGCTCTCCTTGTGGACCTCTTGTCCTCTCCAGATCTCACTATTTCCCACTTCTTTCATAAGATTCCCTGCATTCTGCCTGAAGGTTGGCCATAAGTCTCAACATCTGCTTTGATAGTCTGCAGGGCAGAGACTTTCAGAGGCCCTCTGTGGTAGGCTCCTAACTTGTTCCCTGTTTTCTCCTTCTTCTGATGTCCATTCCCTTTGCCTTTCTGGATGGCAATTGAGCATTTTAGCATTTTAGGCAACTGAGTCTTCCCTCTTGATTAGTTTCTTTAGGTGTACTGATTTTAGTAGGTTTATCCTATATTGTATGTCTATATGAGTGAGTATATACCCTGTGTGTCTTTCTATTTCTGGGATAGCTCGCTCAGGATGATCCCTTCCAGTTTTCACCATTTACCTGCAAATTTCATGATTTCCTTATTTCTCATTGCTAATATTCCATTGTGTAGATGTACCACAGTTTCTGTAACCATTCTTCAGGTGAGGGGCATCTGAGTTGTTCCCAGCTTCTGGCTATTATCTGGAAAGGACAGGAACTCCACAAGGAGAGCAACAGAAAAAAATCTGAACACAGGGGTCTTTCCTGAGATTCATACTCCAACCAAGTACCATTCATGGAGATAACCTAGAACTCCTGCACAGATCTAGCCCGTGGCAGTTCAGTGTCCAAGTGGGTTCCATAGTAATGGGAACAGGGACTGCCTCTGAGATGAACTCATTGCCTGCTCTTTGATCACCTTCCCCTGAGGAGGGGAGCAGCCTTACCAAGCCACAGAGAAAGACAATGCGGCCACTCCTGATGAGACCTAATAGACTAGGATCAGAAGGAAGGAAAAGAAGACCTCTCCTGTCAATGAACTTAGGAGGGGAGGGAGGAGGGAGCTATAGGGGGGGATACAAAGTAAATAAAGTGTAATTAATAAAAACAATTAAAAAATTTTTTTAAAAAAATTCTTTAAAAGGAAAAAACCCTCCCATGTCACTTCAAGGCACTTGAGCTTTAATTCTACTATAAGAGCAGAATACTATGGAAATAGCCAGACCTCATGGACAGGTCCATATATGACTATGCAGTAACAGCTAATTAAAAACAGGTAACCCTCTCAACTCAGAGAATAAGGGTGAATAAAGGAACAAGGCTGGTAGAGGTATTCTAAGTTCAATTACTAAAAGGAAGAATGGAAAGGAGATAAACAAGTAGTGCTAATAATTCATTTTTGAGAAACAGAAAAATAGAAGAAGAGAAAAGTCAAAGGAAGCAGGGAAAAAGTAGAGATGAAAGAAGAAGTAAGTCAGCACCAGCAAAGGGTAAAATGGAAGAAAGAAGTTAAAAACAAAACACAGAGAACTTAAATAATCCTAGAAGTCAGGATGAAGCAGGAGATTCCCATGCTCAGGCCAAGCTGTGTTCCTTAAGAATGCCTATAAACATAAGAACAAAGCAACAGTAAAGAGAGAAAGAGCACGAGGCAGAACAAAGCTGATATACTAAGTTAAAATTGTATCTTAGGGGAGTGGTCCGTACATGGTCCTGTAAGGTTCAAGCTCCCATGCCAGGAAAAGAGGATGTTCATAGTAGACCAAGAGGTAGAAGAGAGTGTAAGGAGCCATACATTATTCATTGGCACTCAAGGCTGTTTGGAGCCATACACACAGGGAAAAGACACACACAGGTAGACTATCACATGGTATGGAGAAGATGAAACCTCAGGCCTCTTGAGGACATGTTTATACAGAATCACACAAAAAATGTTGGTTTTGCACAATATGATTTTATAACAGCTTCCATCACTGTTTACAGGTTCCTGGCATCATTGGGTTTGTGCTAACTCATTACCTCCTGGATGTACAGCACTATCTATGTTGGCCATGCTATATCTATATCTGTCTGAACATAAACTGGTCCTTATGGCCCTCTGTTCCTACAGGTTTCTTGCATGGGCACAGCTTCCAAACCTGGCTCTCTCTAGTCCACCACAAGCTATTGTTCATACCAGATTTTCATATCACAGAACATTGCAACATTCTTACTCAAAGTTTTCCGCCCTCTAGCTAGAACTATTCTGTAAGTCAGACAGTTCCATGGCTCTTCTTCTGACTCCCAGGATAAGCCATGCAGGAAGAGAGCTTTGCCTCTAGAATGGCCTAACCTACAAATCAGTAATATTCTTTTTTTTTAATTTTATTTTTTTATCAGTTACATTTTATTAACTCTGTATCCCAGCCGTATCCCGATCCCTCATTCCCTCCCTCCCTCATCTCCACCATGCCCCTTTCCAAGTCCACTGATAGGGTGGGACCTCCTCCCCATTCATCTGATCCTGTTTTATCAGGTATCTTCAGTAATATTCTTACTAACATGTTTTTTTTTGTTCGTCCTCTGTTAGCATTTCCTAGCAGTGCCCTATCCCCTGCCATAACCAGTACCTACTCCTTGTGATTTTGTTCTTGCCTTCTCCCTCTTCCTCTCTCCCTGTCTTTAAAATGCACTACTATTAAAAAGCACACTACAAATATTCTGAGGCTTTCTCCTTGTTTTGAGCTGTGGTTCCAACTCCACAGCAATAGCACTCATGCTGAAAGGAAAGAATCCTTCATTGAAGCTGAGCTACCCTGAACACACTCTGGAATCTTGTGTTTTGTTTGTTCATTTGTTTTTTCTACTGAAACTAAAGATTTTCCACCATGGCCTACATCATAGATGGATGCTCTCCAGTTTTGGTTATTTTGCAGAGAGTTGAGCAGTCCATTCATGTATTCTTCACCATGTTCCTCTTTATTTATTTATTTGATTCTTTGTTTGTTTCCTTTCTTCATTTCTTTTACTTTACCATATTACTACAAACACTAATGAGAATGTTAGGCAAGAAGGGCCTTTATTAACTGTTAGTGGGAGTGTAAGCTGGTGAACTTTCTATGGAAATGAGGATGAAGTCTCCTCAAAAAACTAAAACTAGAACTATAATATGATCCAGTTCTATTCCTCTTGAACACATACCCAAGAGAATCTATATCTTCTTATAGAGATACCTTCATCTGGATGATAACAGAAATTTTGGGGAGTTCACCAGAACAGGGGACTGCCAGAAAATAGGGCATGTTACTGGGGAAATCAGAGTCCTCTCTTCAGAGTCTTTGTCTCAGTAATAAAAGAATTTGAGATCAGACTGAAATGTAATCTTTTCTAATTAAATTTTTATTTTTTATATTAATTACAGTTTATTCATTTTGTATGCCAGATGTAGCCTCCTCCTTCATTCCCTCCCAATCCTACCCATACTCCCCAATTTCCTCCCAAGCCCCTCTCCAAGCCCACTGATAGGGGAGCCCCTCCTCCCCTTCCATCTGACCCTAGTTTATCAGGTCTCATCAGGAATGGCTGCACTGTTTTCCTCTGTGGCCTCCAAGGCTGCTCCCCCCTCAGGAGGAGGTGATCAAAGAGAAGGCCGATCAGTTCCTGTCAGAGATGGTTCCTGTCCCCATTACTATGGAACCCACTTGGACACTGAACTGCCATGGCTACCTCTGTGCAGGGGTGCCAGGCCATCTCCAATGAGTGGTCCTTAGCTGTAGTATCAGTCTCAGAAAAGACCCCTATGCCCAGACTTTTTGGATCTGTTGCTCTCCTTGTGGAGCTCCTGTCCTCTCCAGGTCTTACTAGGGGGAGGTGATCAAAGAGCCAGCCACTGAGTTCATGTCAGAGGTAGTCTCTGTTCCCCTTACTAGGGAATCCACTTGAACACTGAACTGCCATGGGCTACATCTGAGCAAGAGTTATAAGTTATCTAGGTTATATCCATGAATGGTCCTTGGTTGGAGTATCAGTCTCAGAAAAGTCCCTTGTGCCCAGATTTTTTTGGTTCTGTTGTTCTTCTTGTAGAACTCCTGTCCTCTCCAAGTCTTACTATCTCCCCCTTCTTTCATAAGATTCCCTGCACTCTGCCCAAAGTTTGGTTGTGAGACTCAGAATCTGCTTTGATGTACTGCTGTATAGAGTCTTTCAGAGGATCTCTGTGATATGGACATTGGAAGAAGGAGAAAACAGGAAACATGACAGGAGCCTACCACAGAGGGACTCTGAAATGTTATCTTAAGAACAAATTTATTTTTTTTTCAATGCAGTTTATTCAGGAACCTTGAACAATCATCTGACCCTAGGGAAAGCCAGCCCACAGCTTAAATAGCCTCTGGGTAGCCAACCCCACTGTGCCACGTGGGCAATGCAGATAGGTCCACATACATGGAAGCAAGCCAGATCTTCAGCCTTGGCCAAATGTGGAGTTGTTTGTGACAGAGAGCACTCACCATCAGGAAGGTGGAAGGTGGAAACCAGCTCCATCTTTAAGGCACGGTATTACGCAGCTCTCTGCAGTTCCCCCTTTTTGTTTTAGACACATCAGGCAAGAGTAGAGGTCTGATCTCTGATATTAGAAATAAATTGGGACTTTGTACCGATGTTCATTTAGGTGTCATCCACCCAAAGAGCATCAGACCCGTCCGATACCTTTTTCTCAGAGGCGGGACCTGGGGCATCAACCCGAAGAACAAATTTATTAAATGGGTTTAAAATGAGTCTATCAAAATATCAGTTGTTGGTACTTGGTACTTTATTAATAGGTATAATTCTTGATTTATGTATACATTCAATAAATAAAAAAATTAAAAATGAAAAAAAAAAAGAAAAGAAAAGTTCAATGGCAGGAAATCTGTAAATCTCAGCAGCTACTTGTAGAAGGGAGACAGAGAAGAGAAAGAGAAAAAAAGAGTACCATTTGAGTTCAGCAAGTATGGAGAAAAAGCTGGGAAGACTAAACAGGAACTCTTGGTAGCTTATAGGGTCTACACTAGAGAGCTAGATTTCTGGGAAGGACAAGTACATTATCTCAATAAAGGGCAACTGTTCCACTTATTTCTTCAGTGTGACTTAAGGTAAGCCTGCCTTCCTATGCTGTCCCAGAGTCAGCTCATTGTACTGTCCAACTGCAATGTCAGGTATTCACCCAGGTCAGAGATTCTATTTTCTTGACCAGAAATAAATTCTTTATTTTAATAATAATCAGTATTATTATTTCTATATTTGCAATAACAAGAAAATGGAATCAGCCTCAATATTTGCCCACTGACGAATGCATAAAAATTAAATTATGGAATTTGAAGGAACATTGATAAAGCTAGAAAATAATATATTAAGTGAAGTAACTCAGGCTCACCAAGACAAATCATCACAAGTACTCTATCATATGCAGATCCTAGCTTCCAGATTTTACATATGGGTAGTTACATGGAAATTTGAATATAAGTCATGAAAGTAGAAAAGAGACAGTAAGAGAGAAAAAGACATTTTAAAAAAGAAAGACATCAGGGGTAATAAAACATTTATAACATGTAAGAAAAATGAGGGTGGTGAGGAGATCTGGAGGTGTGTGAGAGGATCACCCCAAACAAGTATGTACGAAAGTGCCTTCTGGAAACATAGTACATTGTATGGTAATTTTCATAAATATTTATAAGCACATTTTTACTTTAAATTCTTATTTTGAAAAGTATATTGTTAACATTTTCATACAATGTTTGTGATTATAAAAGAACAATGTTTCTAAAAACCATGGGTTTTAATCAGGTAATTTTTTTTCATTAGAAATGACCTTTCAGATGCTAACTCCCAGAAGTATCACCCAGAGATGGAAGATTATTTATACTCTAGGAAAAGAAGAATAGAAGCATATTCTTTAAGGATTATTTTTGTTTGTACAACAAAAGTATAAGTAATAAAAACATAATACACAAAGAAACTTTTCAGTTATAAATATGAACTCTGTAGCCAAATTGTTGTCAAGTCTTTCTAAGCTGACCAGCTAGACAACCTTGAAAAAATTATTTTCTGAGCCCTAGTTTCCTCTTCTGTATGTTTAGAATTAAGACCATTTTTCCATATGTAATTAAAGAAAAATCTTTCAAAATTCTTGCTATCTTTGTTTCCTCATATTTAATATAGTAACAATAAAAATGTAGTAATACCATTGTAAATTTAAATGACATAATATATGTAATATGTTTATTATAGTAAGTACTAATTCATGAGAGACATTAAGTGGTGCTTGGCACATGTAGACCACTCAATAAGTATTGCTTGCTATTGTAAATAGTAGGATTGTAAATAGTGAAGAAAATTTTATATTTTTTATTTCTAGGTGAATAACTATGGACAATGAAAATGAATGTTTACTTAAATTCAAAGGCTATAATTTTGAAAAATCTTTAGTTAAAATGGAGATAGTGAAAAATATGGATAATTATGAATTTAGAGATGATGATGTCTTCATAATCACATATCCAAAATCTGGTAAGTGGTGCAAGTAGGCCATATGACTCTGGACTGTGTTTTGTTTTGATAATAAGTGCATACTTTCCACATACCAATGTCAATTCAACTGTATTAGTTTCTTTTCTTGTTGCTACAATAAAAGACCTCTTCATGTCAGAGAAGTCACACTGGCAGAAGCTTAAGGTTTCTTGTCACCTTACATCTGCAGTCAGGAAGCCCAACACTATGGACTAGTCTAGATAAGCCTTCACATTCACTCCCAAGGATTTGTCTCCCTGATAATACAAATCCCATCAGACAACCAATATCAGCTACCACAGAAAGCTACATTTTAGAGCAACTCATGATCAAAAAAGGTTAAACGAAACTCAAGTCTCTATGGCATATATTTTCGTGCATATATTATAATTTATTGTGGAAAAAGAGGGAAAATAACAAATACGGATGGAGCCAACAGCAGCTACTTCATAAATTATGTCAGGCTGCTTCTCCCTGTTGAGCAGGTCTGGGATAGTGCAAAACCTTTATCTGCAAAATATAAATGCTTTATTATTTAGAGGCTTTATCTAAAATAATGATTAAATTTTCAATACATTTAATTTTGTTGACCAGATTTCCAAGACAACTGTTGTATACTTCAAATTCTCAAAAACAAGAAAAAAAAAAAAAAAAAAAAAAAACCTTGAGTGGTGTGGTTTCCTAGAAGGATTATTCTTGAGGTTTGTGAAGCCAACCAAGACATGCAAGTTATAAGTACTCCTGTTTTATTATGCAGTCCTATTGGGCATTAAGATGGACTCAAATTCCTTTTGTGAAGGTAACTTCTACTTCAGCAGAAAGTGGAACTTGAAGGTCTTAGCTTGAGTTCTTGCAGTGGTTAACAAAAACTAAACAGTAAAGCAATAGCTATTAAGATCTTACATGATTTTTACTCAGTATTGTTATCTATGTGCAATTATACCAAGATTTTATGTCCATATTTGACCATTTCAGTAAAGTTACTTTGCAAAAAAATATTTGTTTTTATCAAATCCTGCTTTGCTTTCCATCTTTGCAATGTTTAATTTGTCACAAAACTTGAAGGGTTCTCTGAGGAAATCACTGATTCACTGTAGATAATAACTAAATAACTCAACCACTAAACACTATGTGCTTCTGATAAGATTGAAATGAGTTATCAGTATTTATAGTGTGCCAATTAGGATACCAGACACATTCATTGTTACAAGGTCTGGAATCTGACGTCTTGTTATGATTAGTTCTTTCAAAACCTCAGGCTCTGCTTCATGAGATATTATCACTCTTCATTGGAAGTAGTGACTGAGCAATCAGTTCCACACTGCCACCAGTGAGTTACCTGGGATAACCATTAATAAATAAGGCTAAACCTCAGCACTATGGAACTTGATCAGATCTCGGTACATCCTTCAAGGAAATAGCATTGAAATTTTGCATCTATTTCCCAAATACTTCTACTGTGTAACTCGGTCAAGGGAGAAAATATCAGTAAGAACACAAATCTTTGGTGGCCCTTTTTTTTAACTTTTTTATTTTTTATTAATTGCACTTTATTCATTTTGTATCCCCCCATAAGCCCCTCCCTCCTCCCTTACCAATCCCACCCTCCCTCCCCTTTCTGCATGCATGCCCCTCTCCAAGTCCACTGATAGGGGAGGTCCTCCTCTCCTTCTTTCTGATCTTAGTCTATCAGTTCTCATCAAAAGTGGCTGCACTGTCCTCTTCTGTGGCCTGGTAAGGCTGCTCCCCCCTCAAGGGGAGGTGATCAAAGAGCAGGCTAATCAGATTATGTCAGAGGCAGTCCCTCTTCCCATTACTATGTAACCCACTTGGACACTGAACTGCCATGGGCTACATCTGTGAAGGGGATCTAGGTTATCTCCATGAATAGTCCTTGGGTGGAGTATGAGTCTCTGGGAAGTTCCTTGTGTTCAAATTTTCTTGTTCTGTTGCTCTCCTTGTGGAGTTCCTGTCCTCTCCAGCTTTTACTATTTCCCACTCACTTCTTACATAAAATTCCATTCACTCTGCCCGACAGTTGGCCATCAGGCTCAGCATCTGCTTTGATAGCCTGCAGGGCAGAGGCTTTCAGAGGCCCTCTATGGCAGGTTCCTAGGTTGTTTCCTGTTTTCTTCTTCTTCTGATGTCCATCCTCTTTGCCTTTCAGGATGGGGATTGAGCGTTTTCAAGTGTGTGTTATGATCTGTACTGGGAATATGCCAAAGAAATGTTTGAGCATACAAAGCAAGAGACGGGGTAGAAACTGGATATATTTGGCTCTATTAGTTTTTCTACAGACAAACAAATAGGAAAGCAATTTTATAAATGAGTCAGAGTTCCCCACAAACAACAATAAAGCAGCATTCAGTAGCCAGCTATATATTTTATGAAACTCAAGAAGAAATGAGGTAGAAAGCTCCAAACAGAAAAACTTTGCAGTAAGTGGAAGCACCACTCGCTCTGGTGTGATCCACACCATACTGTGTCCATGTGTAGTAATACTTCACTTTACCTGTGATTACTTGCAAATGTTATATGTCAATAACAGTTAAACGTTCCCAAAAGGAGGCCATAGGAAACACAGAATACACAGACACTACAAGGATACTCTGGATCACCACTACTAAATCACTACATCCATTCAACTGAGAAAGGAATGAAGAATCATTTATTTCAACCTTACCAACTTGAGTGTTAAATACAGACAATAGGAAATGAAAAGTGGGTGTAGCCAAGCATGGCTGGGTTGCTAAAGGGAAACAAATCCCTGTTATTGTTGCTTTCATAAATGTGTGTTGTAGTCTCTCTCTTAACCAAGCTAGCACCCAAATAACTGAGATGAACTCTGTTGTTTACTTAAATTAACATGCTTTTCAGCACAATATTGACCAGTTAATACTCTATTCTTCCCAGAGTAAATCCCTGAAATAATTGAAATTTATCATTTTCTCTGCTCTAGCTGCTCTCTCCATATATCATCTCCTGGACCTCTGCCTGTGACTGAATCCTCTACTTGCCCTCTCTCTTCTCCTCCCCTGGCTGGCAGGAAGTCCAGCCTTATTGATTTCCCTGCTTGGGGATTGGCTGTTGAGCTGCGTTATTGGTATATCAGGCGACAATTGGGGAGCAAAGTTTAGACAGGAAATCCACAGAACAAGGATTGCAACCAAATATGGTGGGCACAAAAATTAGCATTTGAATCTTACACAGTGCACAATAACATTATGCCTAAAAAGCCCCAAATTATTTTTTAAGATGGATGGCACTACTGTTGGTATTCATTATTAAAACCTACCTCAGGATTCAGGATTCAAAACAAGATTGTTATTTATTTTTACAGGTACCATCTGGACTCAGCAGATCCTCAGCCTGATTTATTTTGAGGGCCACAGGAATAACACCGAAAATATGCAAACAATGGATAGAGCACCATTCTTTGAGTACAATGTTCATAATTTGGACTATGCCAAAATGCCATCACCTCGCATCTTTGCTTCCCACCTCCCATATTATTTAGCACCAAAAGCACTCAAGAACAAAAAAGTCAAAGTATGTCAAAGAGCTTAGCCACTTATTGTATCCATAAAATGCCTTCTCTAAGTACTGTATATTAGGTTATTTCAATGTTCTGCTATTATAATGCAGCTGCTGTGATCATTCTTGAGTATGACTTGTGGGCACTTTTCCACCAGCTTCCATAAAATATCTATTTGCATGAATACGGCTGTAAAGCCAGAATTACTGAAGTACTCACCGACGTGGTGCAGTATTTCTGAAGAAAAATAGATTTATCATTTCTTGGTGAAATATTCAATGAAGGGGTTCTTATATTTTTTCTCTAGTAACTTGACATATCACATTTTTAAATACTTATCAACATGGTAGCTACCAAAAGGTGTCTCAATGATATCTTAATTTGCATACCCATATTGAGAGTAATCGTGTTTGATGTTTATAGACAATATTTTTTTTTATTTTGTGAAAAGGCGTTAGCCCAACATTTTATTACATTCATCCTGTCAGATTGCTTTTATATCACTTCTACATATGAATTTATTTTAGCTCATCTGCATTGCTTTTTCTATGTATGCTTTGATTAGCCATGTTCTTAATTTTAGTGTTATCAAACTGATTTATTTTTCTTTTGAAAAAATTCATACTTAGTAATTCTTTCCTTGATTTAAGGCTAGAGGTATATTCTGTCTTTTTGCTTTTTGTTTGTTTGTTTTTCTTATTCATTTCCTTCCTCTCTTCCTTCATAACCATTTTTCCATTTTCCTTTTCTTTTTTTTTAATTTTCCTTGCTGTATAGCCAAAGTTAACATGAACAACTTCCTAGACTCCCAGGTGCTAGGATTGTAGGCAGACACCTCATGATTGTTTTGTGTGCGGGGAAATTTTTATACTACTTATACCCTTAACCTATATTTAGGATATTTTTCTGAAATATATGAAGAAAAAATTCATTTTTCTTTGAAGAATATATGTGGTTTACTCTTTGTATTGATATGATTAATAGTTATTTTTGTTTTTTAAACTTATCTCCTCCACTGTTCTTGTTATACATTTAATATATCTATCATTGACCCTCATGACAAATTAATTTTTTTAATTAAAATTTTAATACTATATAATTTGATCATATAAAACAACTTAACTTTCAGTATTTATGAATTACAAATAAAATTACTTTTTGAGAACTGATCTACATTCTTGGACATGTATGAAATGCTGTGGAGAAAATATGTTTATTATAATACTCTCTGTAATAACAAAAAAAAGACAACCATTTGACTTTCCATATCTCAAAAACTAGAAGAAATAATTGTACTTATTGTCATAATCACATATTATAAAATTGTTTTTAAAACCTATAAGCCAAACCAAGGTTTGCTGAGGGAAATAATTGAATAATTCTGTCAACAGATTCTTTATATCTACAGAAATCCTAAAGATGTTTTGACCTCCTATTACTATTTCTCAAATTTGATCGCTGTACTTCAAGATGCAAATTCTATAGAAAATTTTATGCAAAGATTTCTGGATGGAAAACGTAAGTGTTGGTTCATCTACCCAGACACAAATAAGTTCATCAAGATGCCAGTTAGGCAACTTCTTAAAGTTACAGAACACAATTTAAAGAAATGGAACAGGGCAAGAAAATGCAAATCAGTACATTTCATTTCTGAGAAAGGAGAAAGGAAACAAGAAATAAAAACAATGCCAGACAAAGAACAAACCCCAAAGAACTTATAGTTAGTGACAATTGTATGTCAGCTCCATCTGCCAACATCTGGGCTTTCTATCTTGGAGGATAAGGTCACAAAGACATATCATGTAGGAAGTATTTTGGTTTACAGATAGTCTATCAATTCCTTTCATCTGACAAAGTTAAGAGTAATCCATTCCAGCAGAGTGAATGCTGAGGAAGAGTGTGCGCTTACATGGGCTTGTGTAAGGCCTTGCACTGCAGCTGCGGAACCATTCATTCCACTGCTTAGAGGGATTAATTATTGCAAGAGTCTCATAGGGTGTGGATTCAGGGTCTCACTCATTTGTAAGATGATAGTCACAATTGTGTGCCACTAAAGACAGTGAACATTGTTGCCCAGATAACTTAGCGAACATGAGGAGAAATAGAGACATGTGCCCTCTGTGGAGAAAGAAGAAAATGAAACAGTGTGCTTTAAAGCCACCTTCAGCCTCAGGCACTTAGGTTCCTATATTGCTTTCTTCCTATGAATGTCAGTTAATTGTTTCCCAAACCACTAACTATTTTAAATCATGATATGGATGTCTGTTTCAAGGATTCTGTTATATTTCCCAAAATCCCAAACCAGAAAAGAAAGATTGTTTACCACGTGCACACACAGCTTGACATTCTTACTCATTGCCTTTCTCCCCAGTGGTAGGAAGCCTTTGGTTTGACCACATAAGAGGCTGGTATGAACACAGACATGATTTCAACATCCTGTTCATGAGCTTTGAAGATATGAAGATGGTAAGATGAGAAAGTTGCATTTTTTTAGATGATTTGTCTTACAACATTTTTCTCTTGGTTGAAACCACATTCTCCCAGTTATCTTCACACTTAATTATTCTTGGGGCTTTTTGTTGGAGAGGATTCTTAATATCCTGCCCCTGCCTCCTTGACTGGATGTCCTCAGTGCTCTCTTCTCTCTGTACAGAATCCTTTGTGGTCCCTTCTTGTGTGACCACCTGTGTAAAAGCCAACCTCAAACGTTCACAACAGCAATGGCTTTCATGATTAAAGAACTTTAATATCGCACAATAATTGCATATATGAAGGGTGCTTGGTGTGGTGTCCCTGCATATGAATAGAGTGTACATTGGTCTTCTCTAGCCATCCTTCCTTCATTGTCACTCCATTCTTTTCCCTAGGAACCTTGTTACTGTTAACAGCCCTAATCACTATTCATCTCAATCGCTATTAATCACAATTCTACTTTAAGATTGACTTTTTTATTAATTAATTCAATTTATATCTTGACCATAAACCCCCTCCCTCTTCTCCTCCAAGTCTCACCCTCTCTCTCTCATATCCCCTCTCCCCTATCATCTATTCTCATGAGAACTGGGTTTATCTTCCCCCTCTAGCCTGATAGGGAAGTCCCATCAGGGGAAGTGATCAAAAAGCAGGCAACATAGTCCTATGTCAGATATGTCCTCCACTCACCTAACTAGTGGGTCTACATGAAGTCTAAGATGCCCATTGGACTTCTAAGATTGACATTGTTAAGTTTCTACATAGGCAAGAACACAAGACATTTGTTCTGGCTTATTTCACTTAACCTGATATCCTTAGCTTAATACATTCTACTGCAGATGACAGAAATTCATTTCATTTTTCTGTGTCTGAGTAATAATCTATTTTATAAATACCATGTATGAAATATATCATAAATTCTTTACCCTTCATTCTGTTGTTGGACTGTAGGCTGAGTCCATGTCTTGTGATGGAAAATGTACAGCTGTAACACTAAATAACAATAAGGTTTTGATTGATTACTTCCTTTCCATTTTATCCTCAGAGATGGTATAGCTGACATGATAATCCACTTTATTATAGTTTCCTATATGTATACACACACATATATGTATGTCATTCTCATCAGTTAGGGCCCTTGTTGCTGGAAAAAGGATAAGGCTCACGGTTAGAAAGGGATTAGTTTGGTGGAGTTAAAAAATAATGTACATTTCAGTTTCCTTAATGCCTGGTAGAATTATGATTCACATCCTAATAGCTTCTTTTTTTCCTAATAACTTCTTATTAGGAAATCTTTGTCTATTCCATATACTAAAAAAGGAAAGGCAAAGATGTTAGCTTTAAAATATAGTGTTTTCCTTTAAAATGTTAAAAAGACAGAAATTTTAATTTATCTTAAAAGACAGGAGAATCCATTTGATGGCAAATGCTTCTGGGAAGTGAGTGATTTGATTTTTCCTTCCTGTGTGCTTTTATTTTTCCTTTGTATATTACAATTGGCCAAAGTCTTCAGTAAAGAAATGCATCACTATTTTATGCCCTAATGTAGTAATCTCTGCAGAATGAATATAGAGGAAAGCAGAAAGGTCTTCCTTTTTTATAGTAAAAGAAACGGTTTACTCTTTGGTAAAATATGTCTCCAAATTATGAAGAGAGAAAAGTGGTGGATTGAGGAAGTGACTCTTTTGCTGAAAAACTGTCCCACACATAGACTGCTAAAGACACAGGAATCTAGTGAATTGTATCATATACAAATTCTCTGCTGTGTTTTGTTTCTTTAGTTGTTGCTTTCTTGAAATAGTATTTCATTATGTAGTCCTGGCTTGTCTAGAACTCTTTTTTTTAGACCAGGCTGACCTTGAACTCACAGAGGTCCATTTGCTTTTGCCTCCTGAGTGCTGGGATTATAGGTATGGGACTTACCCAGGACAGGCAAAGTTATCCTTAAAGAAGCCAATATCTTTGTCTTTCCATTCTGTACTATGCTGAGTGTTTCCTCTTACTCCTGGCTCCCAGTTTGACTTTGCTGAGTTTATCTGGATTGAAGTTTCTCCTAAAATTATTCACTGAGATTTACTTTTTATTAGTTAAAAACAGTCTGTTTTTTTAATTTGTTCTTGTTTATAGTATTGGGTTGGGGGACAATTCAAATTTTTGTCTCATCTCCTTGAATATAGTATTATGATTATTTCTAATATTCCATTATTGGCAACATACAAAGCCCTATTGTCTTTCTTCTCCTACTTTTGGCTGCATTGTTCTATTTTTCATGTTCTTTTGGACCTTGCTTTTGTTTGGTTTGGTTTGGTTTTTTGTTTTGTTATCAGTCGTTGTGCATCAAAGTCATTTGTATAAATGACTTAGCACTGGAATCCTATTATTTTATTCACCACACCACACTAAATTCCTTTCACAGATGATCGCTTATAAAAATGGAGACTAACATAGTTAAGCCAGCTTAGCCAGGCCCAAATCCTCTGGTCCGCATATGCAAACCCATCTTTGTTTCGTTAATCTCATGTATAGACTCCACTGCAATTCAGCTTTCATTAAAGACTGAGGGATTTCAAGCTTCTCAAAATTCGTATTTTTTTTACACGTAGAAAGTAAATTGATGCATTTATTTTTTTATTTCTATTTATTTTTTGTCCTTGAGTCAAAGGCAGTACTTCTCCATCATGAAGAATGTTGTAACTTCTCTAGGTAATATTAATCTGTCATAAACAACTACTATCATTGTTAACGACTAGCCTCCATAATAGGTTACAAGTAGTATGTCCTTATTGTCGGTTTCCATTTCCCAAACGACCAGGGATATTGAGCATTTTCTCATATGCTTAATGACTGTTCCCAGAATCATTTTGAGGATGATTTTAAGGTTTTACCTGAGTTTATTTTATTATTGTTGATTTCCTGTAGCTGATGAATGACTTATATTATCTTCATTCCATAGGTAAATTTTTCACTTTGTTGGATATGTCCCCTTATATACATAGGAGTTCTAAAGTTTAGCATAATCAGTTGAATAAATTTTTCTTTGGCTATCTGTACTTGTAGAAGCACTTCCAAGACACCACTGTGAAATCCTTCACTGTAAATCATCCCTCTTCATTCTTTCTTTATGAGCATAATTAAGAGATTAAATTTTCAGTTCAGTTCAGTTGTTTGACATCCTCTGTAAGGTGAGAATATAGCTTTATTCTTTTGAAGTTGGACATCCAATTTACTTAAGAACATTTATTGAAATGAACGATCTTTCCCATGTAAGGTTCTTGGCAATCATATCAAAAGTCATTTAGCCATTATAAGTGCGAGATGATTCCTAGGAAGCCTATTCTGTTCTCTCAGTTCACATTGATGTATTCAAGTCATTGCAATTGCTCTGTTGCAATTACACTGTTGCAGTTACTATGGCATTGAAGTAATATTTCAGTGTGGAGATGGTTCATCAGGTAAACCAGCTTGATGCCAGTCCAGATGACCTATATTCAATCCTCAAGAGACCCACGGTAGAAGGAGAGAAACAACTTCTAAAAGTTGTCGTGTGAGAGAGAGAAAGAGATAGAGCATGGGTAAACACACAAAAATACATAAATAAAAAATAATAAGTAAAATGTAATGAAGTAATTTTGAAATCTGAAAGTGTGACTTCTTTAAATTTACTTTTGCAAGACTGGCTGTTCGGTGTCTCTGAGATTTCATGTGAATTTCTGATAGATTTCTCTTTCTTTTTTCAAAAATGAAAAAAATCCTTTAAACTTTAATAACAACTGCACTAAATTTGTAGGTCAGTTTTGTGTAACATCTTAAAATAACTACCCTCTAATCCATTTTTGTAGGATACTCTACTGTGTATTTCTGTTTTCTTTTTCTTCCATCAATATTTTGTTGATTTCAATAGATCATAACTAGTATTTAGAATTTCAACTAATACTTGTGTGTTGGCTTTGATTTTTTATTTTAGAACTTGTAAACTCACAAAACTCACAAAAAACCTCCTTTTTTTTGTGCTTTACTAGTTTTTCATATATGTGGTCATACATCTGCTTTATGAAAGTAATTTTACTTCTTCCTCCCTAATTCAGAGGCTATGTTGCTTTTTGCTGACTAAATGTTCTGCCTATAATTTCCCAGTAACATGTTAAAGAGAAGGGAAATGTGACTTATTCCAGATCTCAGATGAAAATGATCATATTCCTCTCAACCGGGCGTGACTTTAGCTACAAGTATTTAATGCACAGTGTTTTGCACTGAGGTATTTTCCTTAAGTTCCTGCTAGTTTTTCAGTGTTTTCATTCCACAAAAGATGTTGAGACAAGTATAGTACCGCCTGTAATCCCAGAAAGTAGGACAGGAAGATCACCCTAACTCTATGAGCAGCCTAGAGTACATGCTTAGTTCCAGTCCAGCTTAGGCCACAGTCTCAAAAAAGTTATGTTTTATTAAAGGCTTATTCTGTAACAATGGCAATAAATAATAATTTTAATTTTTCTTTACCCTGTTTCTGTGACATTTTATGTGTTGAACAATCTTTGCATTCCAAAAGTAAATCCTACCTGTTCATGTTATATGTTTGCCTGTAACTCATACTTCCATTATAAGATCAATAATTTCTCAGCTCATGACTTTTTCAGAACCTCAAAAGCTCAGTGCTTAAAATCTGCAGTTTTCTGGAGAAAGAGCTGAGTGAAGAAGATATAGATGCTGTTGTGAGACAAGCTATGTTTCAGAACATGAAATCTGACCCACGGGCAAATTATGACGACATTATAAAAAATGAAATTGGGGTAAAAAATGATGAGGGAAGATTCCTTCGCAAAGGTAATATTCAGTAGCCTGTG
This sequence comes from Meriones unguiculatus, assembly GCF_030254825.1. Taxonomy (NCBI): domain Eukaryota; kingdom Metazoa; phylum Chordata; class Mammalia; order Rodentia; family Muridae; genus Meriones; species Meriones unguiculatus. The sequence continues at coordinate 39,142,229 of NC_083367.1, read as the reverse complement.
GCAGCAAAACTGCTGTGTGTTCTCTGTAGTCCTTGGATGTAGGAGAAATAACCAGTTTCTAAAGTATTTCTCTAGGTGATAAAAGCATTTGAAAGACTCAAATATTTTAGCTGAAAGAGGTTCTGAAGAGTTTCTAGTGGTGTTTTAATACAAAATCTGACGCTTTCACTTACTAAATAAATATGACTTTCCTTCATTTTGAACCACACAAATGCACCTTTGAAAGTATGTCAGCAGTTTTGTCCTAGGCAATAGATGTGTGAGAAGTGAAAATTCTAATTCATCACGTGCTGTTGCTTTGTTATTTTAGTTTGTTCTAGTTTGTTTGCTTTTCGTGGTTGGTTGTTGTTGTTGTCTGCTTGAGAAACAGAGATAGAAAGAGAAATGAGGGAGAAAGAGGTTGATTCCCAGTGTAACCCAGGCAACCAACGCTGGCTTAAATTAATAACCTTGTCTCTTCAGTACACCCCTCTTCGAATACTAGAATTACAGGCATGAAACAGCATTTACTGCCTAGACAGGAATAATTCTATTCACTATTTTCTCTACAAGTAAACTTACAGTATGTTTATTTTTGAAGACAAAGTTTAAAATCCTCTTTCCGCATGTGTGAGGTTTTTTTTCATCATAAAAATTAGAGTGATGACTTAATAAATTTATCGGATATGAATTGAACTCAATTAAGTAAAAAGGCAACAAACTCCCTAAATCTCATTATAAGCCGGGAGATGTAGTTAAGAATGGGCATTTTCCTCTTAATATTCTTTTAACATCATTATTATAAACACTAGCTTATATTTTAATATCTTGATTTTTATATCTTTCTTTTTTAATATTTTTAAAATAATTTTATATATTCACTTGTATTTCAAAAACTCTTCTTTTTGTCTCTTCTGCCAATCAATATCATCTCTCACATCTTATTCCTTAACAAGACCAAAGGTTTTACCCATGATAGCTTGCCATCTGTTCCAAATGCAAATAATAAGTTAATATAATCGTCTCTGAGAGCTGAGGATCACAGATGGCTATTTTCGTTTTAAACAATGTAGTGATAATTTTAAATTTTTTTCCAGTAAATATAACACTGGCTATTCTGACACTCCACGTCACTTTGACTTTACTTGTTGAAAACTTTTCAGACTCTTTTTTTTTTTCTGTTTAAAAGTGAAAAATAGAGAAAGAATCTCATAAGGTTGTGTTAAATATATTGTGTTTGAACTATAAAAGTTTTTTTAGTATAATGATCATTACATAGTAAAATGTACCTTTAAAATTCTAATAATTGTTAACTTTTAAAAGATATTTCTTTTTAAATTTTTTAAAAAAAATCTTTTACTCAGAATGATCTTTCCTAGATCCCACCATTTGCCTGCAAATTTCATGATTTCCTCCTTTTTGATTGCTGAGTAGTAATCCATTGTGTAAAAATATCACAATTTCTGTACCCATTCCTCCGTTGATGGACATTTGGGTTGTTTCCAGGTTCTGGCTATTACAAATAAGGCTGCTATAAACATGGTTGAGCAAGTATCCCTTTTGTGTACTTGAGTAAACTTTGGATATACACCTAGTAGTGGTATAGCCGGGTCTTGAGGAAGCATTATTCCTAATTGTCTGAGTAAGCACCAGATAGATTTCCAGAGTGGAAATACTCACTTATATAGACCTATAAGATATGATAAACATAATGAAATCTATACACCTAAAAAAGATAATCAAGAGAGGGGACATGGGGTAAGATGATCAATCCTCGTTTAGAAAGACAGATGGGATGTGCATTGAACATATGACAGGAGTCTACTGAGCACATCTGAAAGACTCTAACTAGCAGTGTTTTCAAAGCAGATACAAAGACTCATGACCAAACGTTCGGCAGAGTTCAGGGAATCATAGGAAAGAAGGGGAGTTAGTATGATGGGGAAAGGATAGGAGCTCCACAAGGACCAAATATATCTGGGCACAGGGTCTTTTCTGAGACTGACATTCAACCAAGGATATAACCTAGAACCTCTGCTCAGATGTAGCCTGTGGTAGCTCAGTGACCAATTGGTTTCCCATAGTGAAGGGAACAAGGACTATTTCTAACAGGAACTCAATGACTGGCTCTTTGACCTCCCCACCCCCCAAGGGAGGAGCAGTCCTGTTAGGCCACAGAGGAGGGCTTTGCAGCCAGTCCTGAAGATACCTGATAAAACAGAATCAGATGAATGGGGAGGAGGTCCCCCCTATCAGTGGACTTGGAAAGGGGCACCGTGGAGATGAGGGAGGGAGGGAGGGACTGGGAGGGAATGAGGGATCTGGACACGGCTGGGATACAGAGTTAATAAAATGTAACTGATAAAAAAAATAAAATTAAAAAATCTTTTAAAGATTTTTTTCTTTTTAAAAATTGGTTTGGGATTGGTATTAGCTAGTGATATTTATTTACTATGCTCAGAAACTGAACTTTATTTTATTGATCAATGACAAAAGGAGAGGTATCCATTCAGACCCTACTGAGAATGCAGTGATGTGTGGTGTGAGTTAAAAACAGTAGTGTGGGTAGGGTGCACTTTTCCGTGATGGCTCTGCTTACTTTGGTACTGTGCTTCTCCCCTTAGGTACTATTGGAGACTGGAAACATCATTTTACTGTGGATCAGAACGAACGATTTGATAGGGTATTCCACAGGAACATGAAAAACATTCCCTTAAAGTTCATCTGGGATATAAATGAGGAGTAGACTTTTAATTACCATTATCATTTTATTCTTGTAATTAAACTTTAATTCATCTGTTTCAAAATCAGTAAGATTTATATGTGCTATGTGAAATAAAGACAATTGTCATATATAAACATATGCCTTTTAAAAGCAATGTAGCAGGCTTCAATTTGCAGTAATGACATAAAAATCAATGATTAAACATTTGCTGGTTTAATCACAAAACATAGTTCTATGTGTAAGATATCACTCATTAAACCCATGTCATATCAATTTTAATGGCTGAACATTTGACATGAAGTCACTTTAACAACTAGAAGAAAACTTGGTGAATCTAAAATTTTCAATGAAGAAAGATTTTAATTAAAAAAGCAATTGATAAAAAGTTTAATGAACTTAGATGTGAGCATATATGGCAGCAACATCCATAACAGTCATCAAATGGAACCACTGCAAGTTCGTCAGCTTTGAATCACCATAACAAGTACACAAAATGGCTAACTTATAGAGATCAAAGGTTATTTTGGTATGTTGTTTCAACTGTCCAACTGTTGTTTTACAGCCTGTGGCAAGGCAGTGCATGGTTTAGAAGGTGGCAGAACAAAGCAGTTCTCACAACCACTGGATGCAAAGAGAAGGGAGGAAAAAAAAAAAGGAGGATAGGGTTGAATATCCCATTCAAGGGCATGCCTCCATGTGTATGAGTTCCTCTCATTAGCCACCCTCCCTACCTGCCACAAGTAAATCCTAATAGCACCAGGGTCTGGGGTCAATCCTTTACCATACGGCCATTTGTGAGAAACTTGTTAAGATAACATACATCACACTGCCTGTGTATGCTGAAATAAATTCATAAATTAATAGCATTTCAAATGATAGCGGTATGTGTCATATTCTTGTTGGGGGGGTGGTGTTGTTTTTGTTGTTATTTTGAGACAAGGTTAATATACAGAGAAACCCCATTCCAAAAAACAAAACAAAACAAAAGATTCATTTTGGTTCCTGAGTTCGGAGATTACAGATCATGAGTAGCTAGCTTCATTGTTTCAAGATCCATGATAGCAACGAACATCGTGATGGTTTGAAATTTTTGCAGGAGTGTCTTAGTCACATATTTTGTTGCAAATAGGAATAATTCAATTCTAATCAGCTAATACAAAACATAATATTTCATTAAAGTGATTTATGGAGGACTAAAAAAGATTTTAAAAGTTAACAATTATTAGAATTTTAAAGGTACATTTTACTATGTACTGATCATTATACTAAAAAAAAACCCAACTTCTATAGTTCAAACACAATATATTTAACACAACCTTATGAGGTTCTCTCTCTGTTTTTCACTTTTAAACAGAAAAAAAAAAAAAGAGTCCGAATTATCAACAAGTAAAGTCAAAGTGACGTGGAGTGTCAGAACAGCCAGTGTTATATTTACTGGAAAAAAATTTAAAATTATCACTACATTGTTTTTTTAACCTATGCAGAACAATAAGCAAGAAATATGAAGCAAAAAAAAAGGGATTTTATAGTTTACCGCCTTTCTTTTCCCATTTCTTTTTTTGGTGGGGATTTTATGCTCTCTCCTGTATGCTTACTGTTCATAAAAGTTATTTGAATTACATCCATTAAAATATTGTAGGAAAGACCATCCTGATAGGTGTGGGGAACACTGCAGTAAGATTTTGTAATGAGATTGAGCTCAGCTCAGAATGTATTATGGCCAACTGAAGATTTATAGCCAAGTTTAGGACAAGTGCAAATGAAAACCCATACGATTAGTGAACAACTCAGAAACACAAGAGTGAGGGAAAGACCTAGCCAGACCAGGGTGGCCTGTCATTACATGCAAGAAGAAGAGAATAAGGAACAAAGTAAGATGTTCATGCCCATCTGAAAATTGAGATATCCTTGTTAAATAGACTTGGAAAGAATTTTTGTAATAAGCTATGTTTGGGGATATACAGGGAAAGACCTAAACTAAGATCTCTAATATTCTGTGAAGCACAGAATATTTCAGTCCTCTCCCTTTTTCAAGTAATAAAGAGACAATCTCTTTCACTTGGATATGTACAGTTTCTCAACTTTTGTTCACTAAGAACCAACTGGGTGGTCATTTAGAGCGTGGTGGCAATATATGTCTGCTGGGTAGGGTTAGTAGTTAATCATTTCGTGAGGGGAAAATCTATGAATATAAAGAAAGAAAAATGGGATGTGCATTGAACGTATGACAGGAGTCTACTGAGCGCATCTGAAAGACTCTAACTAGCAGTGTTTTCAAAGCAAAGACTCATGACCAAACCTTTGGCAGAGTACAGGGAATCATAAGAAAGAAGGGGAGTTAGTCTGATGGGGAAAGGATAGGAGTTCCACAAGGACCAAATATATCTGGGCACAGGGTCTTTTCTGAGACTGACATTCAACCAAGGACCATGTATGGATATAACCTAGAACCTCCACTCAGATGTAGCCTGTGGTAGCTCAGTAACCAATTGGTTTCCCAAAGTGAGGGGAACAAGGACTATTTCTAACAGGAACTCAATGACTGGCTCTTTGGTCTCCCCACCCCCGAAGGGAGGAGCAGTCCTGTTAGGCCACAGAGGAGGGCTTTGCAGCCAGTCCTGAAGATACTTGATAAAACAGGATCAGATGAATGGGGAGGAGGTCCCCCCTATCAGTGGACTTGGAAAGGGGCGCGGTGGAGATGAGGGAGGGAGGGAGGGACTGGGAGGGAATGAGGGATCGGGACACGGCTGGGATACAGAGTTAATAAAATGTAACTGATAAAAATAAAAATTAAAATTAAAAAAAATAAATAAATAAAAAGAAAGAAAAAAATCAATGGTTGAAAAATCACTTTTTAAGGACAGAGTACTGGCTGATGATTGATTAAAATATTGAAGCATCTTTAGATAATTGAATAAACCAAAACAGTGGGCTCAACTTTGAACATACCATTGTAAAGTGAGAATTTGTAGCCAGATTGCAGGGTTGGGAAAGTTACTGAGAAAAATCCTGAAGAGTGAGGGGGATTCTGGTTTAATAGACTTAACAGATTTTTGGCTAAAGTAGGACAGAGTAACCAGACATCCATGGAACACAGATGAAGGTTAAGGGGCTTGCAGCTGAGTATAATATGAGATAGCTTGCTAAGCCAACCACATAAGGAAGTGACAGGACACTGTTGTTCTCAATAGATGATAGCCAGCTCTCAAGAAAAATACTCTTCACCCTTCAGGATCATGTGTAAAACATTGCTGCTCTTTTCCTTAGGAAACTTAACTCTGTGGGCAGTTATACCTTTGTACATATTTTTGCAGTCTAACAGGCTGAAATGTGGGTAAGGATGACTTTGTTGTTGTTAATGTTGTTGTTCTTTTTGGTTTTGGTTTTCAGTCTTTCGTGACAGGGTTTCTCTGTGTAGCCTTGGTTGTCCTGGACTCACTTTGTAGACCAGGCTAGCCTTGAACTCAGAGAGATCCTCCTGGCTCTGCCTCACCAAGTGCTCTGGCTAAGAATGACATTTAAGAAAGCCTCCACCTATTCCAGGAAAGAGACCACCCACACTGCCCATGGATGGGCAAGATAAATAGAAATGGTAGGCCAAGGGTTGTAAGTCTAGATGCTGGAAAACAGTCTTTGAGGTTCATCTTAGTCTGTCCTCCACTCTGGAAGATATACTTACCCTCGCCTTTGCTCTCTTGACTGCTGTTAAAAGAGATCTTAACTACTTGCACACTCTACATGTCCCCAGTGTAAATTTCTTGCCTTAAGGAGCACAAGAACCAAGAGTATTTTGAATTTTGTTGAAGACTACCTAAAATCTGTAATAAACTGCAAAATTAATCCTGCTAATCACATGAGATTGCATTCTATCCCTTAGTGCTTTCTTCAGTTTCTTTATTTGTTCTTTGTAGAGGTATTTCACTTTCTTGGTTAGGTTTATTCTTTGGTATTTTTTGAGGCTATTGTGAGTAGGCTTGTTTTCCTGATTGACATTTCATTTTCCAAATCTTCAATTTTTTTTTCAGTTTTTCTATATTTTTGTTGAATTACGTATTCCTGTCCTGTATTGCCTTGCTTATGTCATCCAGCCGTTTGTACTCTTTTTAATTTGAGAGTTAATTCATATCCTCTGACTCCTTTCAAAATTCTTATAATCCTTTGAATTATTACTCTGGAACTGTATCTACTTCACCCACATTGTAATGCATTGCTGTGAAATTTTTTTAAGTTTTGGTGAGTTATATTGATTTCATTTTTTCATGTTCATGTGTTTCTTTACAGAGACTTCTGGGACAATCTTTTGTTGGATGTTCTTAGCATCTTGCATTCTTTCAGTTGAAATGTTTTCACTAGGCAATACTCTCTTCTTTCAAATATTCCTTAGATACAGAATTCTGAACACCAAATAACTCATGTTTTCATGTAGTGATAACAGCAGTTTATCTGGGAGAAAAACACAAAGAACGTTTATACCACTTTAAAGTTACTTAAAATTATTATGTTGTACACTTAAATATTGTTATGAAAGTAAGCTATACACTAAATGTTTTGACCATAATTTCAAGAAAATAATTCTTCATCCTTTATATCTTAAAACAGCTTAGAACTTACCACTTTTTTCATAGCTTCTTTGCCTTGGTTTAGATTCTGAAATTCTAGGAATTTGGGAGCAAACAAGTCTTCATTCAAGTGTTACTTCTCTGAAAAAAATAATTAGTTTATTTCAAGTATTTCATCTACTTATCGTCTTATTATTTCATATATTTTATATTATACACATTGCAATAAAGTGCTACAGTCTACGTCTATTTTTATTAATATCTCTCATTTTCTCACTCCTTTATTAAGATTAAATAAGCTATGAGAAAGGAGACTTTAAAGATGTTTAACCAATCGTGAAGAAACATATTAATTTGGCAATATAAAACAGGAAAATTATTCTTAGGATACAATAAGACTTGGGGACATTTTGTGAATTGCCAAATAGATTAAAGTACAACTTGGTATGCATTCTGTAAAAGAAAAATATGGAGAAAATGTTGATTGGATGATGCTTTCCAGAAAAATCACATAAGGAATAAAATAAGAAAGGTGAGTCAGTACAAAAATGAATAACTACAATGTGAGCAAAGTAGATGCAAGCTCTAAGAAATAGTTCAAAGGGATTATAAGAACTTTTTCATTTTTATTTTATTTTACTTTTAATTACACTTCATTTACTTTGTATCCTCCCTCTAGTTTCCTCTCTCCTCCCCTCCCAATCCCTACCTTCTTCCTCCTTCTCCACACATGCCCCTCCCCAAGTCCACTGGTAGGGGAGGGTTTCTTTTTCTTCCTTCTGATCCTAGTCTGTTGGGTCTCCTCAGGAGTGGCTGCATTGTCTTCCTCTGTGGCCTCATAAGGCTGCTACACCCTCACGGGGAGGTGAACAAAGAGCAGGCCAACTTGGACACTGAACTGTCATGGGCTACTTCTGTGCAGGGGTTCTAGGATATCTCCATGCATGATACTTGGTTGGAGTATGAGTCTCAGGAAAGACCCCTGTGCTCAAAATTTTGGTTCTGTTGCTCTCCTTGTGGACCTCCTGTCCTCTCCAGATCTCACCATTTCCCACTTCTTTCATAAGATTCCCTGCATTCTGCCCAAAGTTTAGCCATAAGTCTCAATATCTGCTTTGATAGTATGCAGGACAGAGACTTTCAGAGGCCCTCTGTGGGAGGCTCCTAACTTGTTTCCTGTCTTCTTCTTCTTCTTCTTCTTCTTCTTCTTCTTCTTCTTCTTCTTCTTCTTCTTCTTCTTCTTCTTCTTCTTCTTCTTCTTCTTCTTCCTCTTTTTCTTCTTCTTCTTCTTCTTCTCCTCCTCCTCCTCCTCCTCCTCTTCCTCCTGCTTCTCCTCCTCCTCCTCCTCCTCCTCCTCCTCCTCCTCCTCCTCCTCCTCCTTCTTCTTCTTCTGATGTCCATCCTCTTTGCCTTTCCAGATGGGGATTGAGCGTTTTAGCCAGAGTCCTCCCTCTAGATTAGTTTCTTTAGTTGTACAGATTTTAGTAGGTTTATCCTATATTATATTATATTATATTATATTATATTATATTATATTATATTATATTATATTATATGTCTATATGAGTGAGTATATACCATGTGTGTCTTTCTGCTTCTGGGATAGCTCACTCAGGATGAGCCTTTCCAGTTCCCACCATTTACCTGCAAATTTCATGATTTCCTTATTTTTCATTGCTGAGTAATATTCCATTGTGTAGATGTGCCACAATATCTGTATCCATTCTTCAGTTGAGGGGCATCTGGGTTGTTTCCAGCTTCTGGCTATTACAAATAAGGCTGATACAAACATGGTTGGGCAAATGTCCTTACTGTGTACTTGAGCCTCTTTTAGATATATGCCTAGGAGTGGTATGGCTGGATCTTGAGGAAGCACTATTCCTAGTCATCTGAGAAAGTACCAGATTGATTTCCAGATTGCTTGCACAAGTTTACATTCCCACCAGCAGTGGAAGAGAGTTCCCTTTTCTCCACATCCTCTCCAGCATGTGTTGTCACTTGAGTTTTTTATCTTGGCCATTCTTATGGGTGTAAGGTGAAATCTTAGGGTTGTTTTGATTTGCATTTCCCTGATGGCTAATGACATTGAACATTTCTTTAAGTGTTTCTCTGCCATTCGATATTCCTCTAGTGAGAATTCTCTGTTTAGCTCTGTTCCCAATTTTTTAATTTGATTACTTGATTTGTTGCTTTTCAACTCCTTTAGTTCTTTACATATACTGGATATTAGCCCTTTGTCGGATATAGGATTGGTGAAGATTCTTTCCCAATCTGTAGGCAGTCGTTTTGTTTTGATGACGGTGTCCTTTGCTTTACAGAAGCTTTTCAGTTTCATGGGGTCCCATTTCTTGATTGTCGCTCTTAGAGCCTGTGCTGTTGGTGTTCTGTTCAGGAAGTGGTCTCCTGTACCAATTGAGTTCAAGGCTCTTCCCCACTTTTTCTTTTAACCGATTTAATGTGTCTGGTTTATGTGAAGGTCTTTGAATGACTTGGACTTCAGTTTTGTACAGGGTGATAAGCATGGATCTATTTGCATTTTTCTACATGTAGACATTCAGTTAGAACAGCACCATTTGTTGAAGATGCTATCTTTTTGCCATTGAATGGTTTTGGCATCTTTGTCAAAGATCAGTTGTCCATAAGTGTTTGGGTTTATTTCTGGGTCTTCTATTTGATTCCATTGATCTACCATTCTGTTTCTATGACAGTACCATGCAGTTTTTATAACTGTTGCTCTATAGTAGAGCTTAAGAACAGGGATGGAGATACCTCCAGAAGATCTTTTATTGTAGAGGATTGTTTTAGCAATTCTGGGTTTCTTGTTATTCCATACAGAGTTGAAAATTTTTCTTTCAAGAATTCTGTTGGTAATTTTATGGGAATTGTATTGAATCTGTAGATTGTTTTTGGTAAGATGGCCATTTTTACTATGTTAATCCTGCCAAGCCATGAGCATGGGAGATCTTTCCATCTTCTGATATCTTCTTCTAATTCTTTCTTCAGAGACTTGAAATTTTTTTTTCAAACAAGTCTTTGACTTCCTTGGTTAGGGTTGCAGCAAGGTACTTATGTCTTTTGTGGCTATTGTAAAGGGTGTTGTTTCCCTAATTTCTTTCTCAGTCCTTTTTTTTTTTCTTTTGTCTACAGGAGGGCTACTGATTTTTTTTTTTTTTAGTTAAATTTGTATTCAGCCACTTTGCTGAAGGTGTTTATCAGCTGCAAGAGTTTCCTGGTAGAATTTTTGGGGTCAGTCAGGTATACTATCATATCATCTGCAAATAGTGATACGTCAACTTCTTCCTTTTCAATTTGTATCCCATTGATCTCCTTCAACTGCGTTATTGCTCTAGCAAGAACTTCCAGAACAATGTTGAAGAGATATGGAGAGTGGGCAGCCTTGTCTTGTCCCTGATTTCAGTGGGATTGCTTTAAGTTTCTCTCCATTCAGTTTGATGTTGGCTATAGGCTTGCTGTATATCGCCTTTACTATGTTTAGATATGTGCCTTGTATCCCTGATCTCTCCAATACTTTAAACATGAATAGATGTTGGATTTTGTCAAATGCTTTCTCAGCATCTAATGAGATTATCATGTGGTTTTTTTCTTTCAGTTTGTTAATATGGTGGATCACATTGATGGAATTCCATATATTGGAAATCCAGTGGTGCATACCTGGGATGAAGCTAACTAGGTCATAGTGGATGGTATCGTTGATGTGTTCTTGTATTCAGTTTGCAAGTATTTTGTTGAGTATTTTTGCATCAATGTTCATAAGGGAGTTTGGCCTGAAATTCTCTTTTTTGTTGGGTCTTTGTGAGGTTTAGGTACCAACATGACTGTGGCTTCATAGAATGAGTTTGGTAGTGTTCCCTCTGTTCCTATTTTGTGGAATACTTTTAAGAGTATTGGAGTTAGCTCTTCTTTGTAGGTCTGGTAGAATTCTGTGATGAAACCATCTGGTCCTGGGCTTTTTTTTTTTTTTTTTTTTTTTTTTTTTTTTGCATGGGAGAGTTTTGATGACTGCTTTTATTTCCTTAGGGAATATAGGGCTATTTAACTGATTTACCTCCTCTTGATTCAGCTTTGGCATGTGGAATCGGTCAAGAAAATTGTCAATTTCATATAGATTTTCAAATTTTGTGGCATATAGACTTTTGAAGTAAGTCCTAATGATTGTTTGGATTTCCTCAGTGTCTGTGGTTATGTCCCTCCTTTTGTTTCTGATTTTGTTGATTTGGATAGTGTCTCTTTGCCATTTAGTTAGTTTGGCTAAGGGTTTGTCTATCTTGTTGATTTTCTCAAAGAACCAGCTCTTGGTTTCATTGATTCTTTGAATTGTTTTATTTGTTTCTAATTGATTGATTTCAGCCCTGAGTTTGATTATTTCCAGCCATCTACTCCTTTTTGGTGTGTCTGCTTCTTTTTTTTTCTAGGGCTTTTAGGTGAACCATTAACTTGCTGCCATAGATGTTTCAAATTTTTTCTTGTAGGCACTTAGTGCTATGAACTTTCCTCTTAGCACTGCTTTCATTGTATCCCATAAGTTTGGGTATGTTGTGCCTACATTTTCATTGAATTCTAGGAAGACTTCGATTTCTTTCTTTATTTCTTCCCTGACCCAACTGTCATTGAGAAGCTAGTTGTTCAGTTTCCACGTGTGTAAGCTTTTTGTTATTTCTGTGTCGTTGATTTCCAGCTTTAGTCCATGGTGATCAGATAGGATACAAGGGATTATTTCAATCTTCTTGTATCTGTTGTGTCTTGCTTTGTGACCAAATATATGGTCTATTTTGGAGAAGGTTCCATGAGGTGCTGAGAAGAAGGTAATTCTTTTGTGTTTGGGTTAAAGGTTCTGTAAATGTCTGTGAGGTCCATTTGATTCATGACCTCTGTTAGAGTCATTGTTTCTTTGTTTAATTTCTGTTCTGTTGACCTGTCCTTTGTTGAGGGTGGGGTATTGAAGCCCCCCACTATTAATGTGTGGGGATCTATGTGTGTTTTAAGTTTTTTTTTTTTTTTTCAATGCAGTTTATTCAGGAACATTGAACAATCCTCGGACCCCGGGGAAAGCCAGCCCACAGCTTAAATAGCCTCTGGGTAGCCAACCCAGGCGTGCCACGGGGGCAATGCAGATAGGTCCACATACATGGAACCAAGCCAGATCCTCAGCCTTAGCCAAATGTGGAATTGTTCATGACAGAGAGCACTCACCATCGGGAAGGTGGAAGGCAGAAACCAGCTCCATCTTTAAGGCATAGCATTCCACAGCTCTCTACAGTTCCCCCTTTTTGTTTTAGACGCATCAGGCAAGAGTAGAGGTCTGATCTCTGATATTAGAAATAAATTGGGACTTTGTACAGATGTTCATTTAGGTGTCATCCACCCAAAGAGCATCAGACCCGTCCGATACCTTTTTCTCAGAGGCGGGACCTGGGGCATCAACCCGCATGCAATCAGACATGCTCTTCTCTGGGTCCAAAGCGGCTGACCCTGAGTGCAGTGCTTAGCCTCGCATCCTGAGCGTATCATTTTAGCTTTTTATGGTATCCAACCATGCTTGGGGAGAATGTCCTGCTTCAATGGCTGTAAAGTCCTGAATGATCATGGCTGCATCACACTGTTGTGAGACTCTAATCTTGCATATATACCACAGGCAAACCAAGGAGACCAACACCAGAAGGCCTGCTAACACTCCCATGCCCACCCATTCCTTCAGATGATTCATGGCTGCAGCAATCCATGTTGATAATCCTGTGGCTAGTCCTGCGTCCACTCCGGTAGAATTTACTGTGACAATGGCCACTCTCAGCTGCTCCATCGTAGTATCGAATTCTCCAGTCCAATTACCTAAAATATAGCTCGACAATTGTTTAGACAGATTTGCAGCACAGGAAAAATTCTCATGTTGTATGCTAGTGACACAAAGTCCAGCATACTTTCATTGACAGCCAGGTTGAGCGATTTGCCATAGGGTTATTAATGTTTCTTTTACAAATGTGGGTGCTCTTGTGTTTGGGGCATAGATGTTCAGAACTGTGGTGTCTTCTTGGTGGAGTTTTCCTTTGATGAGTATGAAATGACCTTCCCCATCTCTTTTGATTAATTTTGGTTGGAAGTCTATTTTATTAGATATTAGAATGGCTAATCCTGCTTGCTTCTTGGGTCCATTTGCTTTGAAAACCATCTTCCAGCCCTTTACTCTCAGGTAATGTCTACCTTTGTGACTTAGTTGTGTTTCTTGTATGCAACAGATTGTTGGGTTTTGTTTATGTGTCTATTCTGTTAGTCTGTGTTTTTTTTATTGGAGAGTTGAGTCCATTGATACTTAGGGAGATTAATGATCAGTGGCTGTTAGATGCTTTGATTTTGCTGTTGGCTATGGTGGTGTGTTTGTGTGCTTGGCTACTTTTGGTTTTGCTGTAGTGAGGTTATTTTTTTTCCTGTGTTTTTCTGAATGTAGTTAGTTTTCCTGGGTTCTATTTTTCCTTCTAGTATCTTCTGTAATGCTGGATTTGTGGGTAGATATTGTTTGAATTTGTTTTTGTCGTTGAAAGTCTTGTTTTCTCCATCTATGATGACTGAGAGTTTTGCTGGATATATTAGTCTGGTCTGACATCTGTGTTCTCTTAGGTTCTACATTATATCAGTCCAGGCCCTTCTTGCTTTCATAGTCTCTGTTGAGAAGTCTGGTGTGATTCTGATGGGTTTGCCATTATATGTTACTTGGCCTTTTCCCCTTGCAGATTTCAGTATTTTTTCTGTATATTTGCTGTTTTGATTATTATGTGGTGGGAGGATTTTCTTTTCTGGTCTGATTTATTAGGTGTTCTGTAGGCCTCTTGTAATCTTATAGGCCTCTCCTTTAAGTTGGAGAAATTTTCTTCTATGATTTTGTTGAAGATATTTTCTGGGCCTTGGAGCAGGGAATCTTCTTTTTCATCTATTCCTATTCTTCTTAGGTTTTGTCTTTTTTATATTGTCTTGGAGTTCTTGGATGGTCTGTGTCAGGAATTTTTTGGATTTAACATTTTCTTTGATGGATACATCGATTTCTTCCATTGTATCTTCTAGAGCTGAGATTCTTTCTTCCATCTCTTGTAGTCCATTGGTTATGCTTACCTCTGTAGTTCCTGTTTTCTTCCCTAAATTCTTTCTCTCCATGATTTCCTCCGTTTGTGTTTTCTTTAATTTTTCCAATTCTATCTTCAGATTTTGAGTTGTTTTGTTGATTTCCTTCACCTGTCTGATTGTATTTTCCTGTTTTTCCTTTAGTTCCTTCAGCTGTTTGTTTGAACATTCCTCCTTTTCTTTTATTTCTTTCAGCGATTTAATTATTTCTTCTTTGAAGGCCACAAAGTGTTTGGCTGCATATTCCCATATTTCTTCACGGATGGCCATAATCTGCTTGTCTTCAACTTCCTCCAATTCTTTATGGATAGCCATGATCCTCTCTAGGCTGTTTTGATTTTATCTGTTTGATTCATCTTCCTCTAATTCTTTACGTATTTTATTTGTTTTCCCTATTATCCTCTTCATCAGCATAGATGTAAGGTCATCTTCTTGAATTTCAATTATGCTGGGGTGTCCAGGGCTGCTCGCCCCTGGATGGCTGGGTTCTGGAGATGCCATATTGCTCTGGCGTTTGCCGGTTGAGCTTTTTCGCTGACCTCTACCCATTGGGCTGTTTTAGGTATTGGCTCTTAGTTTCTGATGCTTCCTGGAATCCTGGGGTAGGGAGAATCCCCTTGGCAGGAAGATGATTTTTCCTGAAGGAGGCCTCCTCTGCTTTTTGAGTATGGTCACTGTATGGTCAGTGTTTCTCAGGAATTGCCACTGCTCACCTCAGCCGTATAGACCTGAGTAGTAGCTATGCTCTTTGTTAGTCAGGGGGGCTCTCCTCTCACCCATAGAAGTTCTCAAGACAGCTGCCCCGCTGCTGGGTTTCTCATTCTGAATTTAGTGAGCTGCTGCTGTCGTTACACTGTTTTCCAGGTACAGCCCTCTTGAAGAATCTGCTGATTCCCTAGCTGTGGGGTTTTTCTCCCAAAAGGGAAACTCAGTCTGGTACCCTGGGGCACACAGTTCTGTCTGGGAAGGTGAGAGGAGTGCCCAGCAAGTCTCTGGGCCAGAGGCTGAGTGCTCTGCTCTGGGCCACGAGACTGTGCGCCCAAGTTTGAGATGGCGGCTGGGGGCACCACTCTGGTCCGGAGGCTGTGCACTCCTCTCTAGGCTGGCAACTGAGGGCTCCACTTTGGTCTGGAGGCTGGGCGCCAAACTCTGGCCCGGAAGCTGTGTGTCCCCATCTGGGATGGTAGCTGGGAGCGCCGCTCTGGTCCCCAGGCTCTGTGCTCCGATCTGGGCTGGCGGTGTGTGTCCCCTTCTGGGCTCGAGACTGTGCACACCCATCTGGGCTGGCAGAAGTGCGCCCAGCTTTGGGGCCAGAGGCTGTGCACTCCGCTCTGGGCTGGCAATTGAGGTCTCCGCTTTGGTCTGGAGGCTGAGCGCTTCATTCTGGGCCAGAGGCTGTGTGTCCCGGTCCTGGATGGCAGCTGGGGATGCCACAGGAGGCTGTGTGCGCCGATCTCAGGTGGCGGGAGCGTGCGCAGGTACACTGGATCTTTTCCAGGTATTGACTGGGTGACCTGAGGTCAGTCCCAATTGATTTCCACACCATAGGCTTTCCTCTCACCTGGCAATCACAAACGCTGGTGTTTTAGGTCCCAGAGTTCAGTCTCCTGGTCGCTGTGCCTACACTGCTGTCCTGCTCCTCAGGCACAGTGTCCTCCTGGAGTCACCATCTTGTCGACTCCCTGATTATGAGAATTTTTAATGGAGTCAAAGGAGTGGAATAAACTCTTGAATGAATTTAAAAAAGAACACAAAGGTCTGGATGAAATAAGCAAAACAACACAGGACAGGAACGAATAATTCAACAAAAAGATACAAAAAACTGAAGAAGATAAAACTGAAGTTTTGGAAAATAAAAAGTTTAGTAAGTTGATCAGGAAAACAACCCAACTCACAGTAGCCTCAAAAATCACCAAAGAATAAACTTAGTCAAGAGAGTAAAAGATCTCTATCAAGAACAAACAAAGGCACCAAATAGGAAACTGAAGAAGACACTAAGGTATAGAAAGCAATCTCATGTGATTAGCAGGATTCATTTGGCATGCAAAAGAGGAAAATTATTCTTGGGAGACAAATAGGGCTTGGGGAGATTTTGTGAATTGCCAAATATTTTAACTCAGTGTGCATTCAAAGAAACTTTTTTAAAGAAAGAAGCATTCATATTTCTGTTTACATTTGAAAAACTGTGAATAGATTTCCACTTGAATAGCATATTATATAGACTGTGTGGTACAAATAAAAATTATTTAAATTGTTTAAACTCAAATAATTCTGGCAAAATGACTGATGTAAGATTAATCTATGTTCTTCATTATAATTAATCCTAAATGGGAAGCATCTCATTAGACCTTCACTTTTTACAAAATTATGAACAAATAAAAACTTAGCATTATTTCTGATTTCTTTTTCTGTAGAAAGTTCTAAATTTATGTTTTGTCACATGATGGTCTTGATAATGGAGGTCAGCAGGGAACTATATAAATAATCTAACTCTATGAGCTAACTATACATGAAGGAATAACCAGATTAAGCCAGGTTCAGATGACTCAATGATGACATTTAAATTCATACTTTTCCACAATGAAGAATTAATTGCTACTGCATAAGAGATTAACATGAAGCCACTGGAACAAAAAAAGATGAAAAAGAAACACTGTAAGGACACAAAAATAAGCTCTGGTCCTGAAGTCCTTTGGAAGGACAGTTCACACAGTCACCAGTGGATCCTGTTGTTTTGTAGGGTGAGAAACATTTTACTTTCCCAACCAAAAAACAGAAAGTCAGAGGGAAATAGGATATCAAGAGAACAGTATGCTGTAGCCTAAGAGACTACATTCACCAAAAGCATTATCAAAATGGCTTTTCAACAATCTTTGTATTATATGAGGTTTTTTTTTTTCTCCCTTAATCAACTAAGCATAAGGAGTAAAACATAACTAGTGGGTTAGAAACTGGGAGCTCTTGCTCCACTAAACAGACAAATACAACATTCACACACCAAACTGAGAAAAGAAATCTGAATCTAAGATGTAACTCAAATGACAAAGGAATTAACTCTAGGCAAAAAAAAAAAAAAAGGAACTATAAAATGGAATTGCTTCATATTTGTGTAATACCAATATATAAATTTCTAATATTTTTTTCTGCCTTAACTTCAACTGTCTTTAATAATAACTGGAGAAATTTAATGGAAATATCTTCTCTCATGTTTCTTAAAACCTGTCTCATGGTGAAATACTATTTCATGACCTTTTCCAATTTAAAATCATGCCTAAAGGGAGGAAATATAAATAAGTTTATCAAAGTATTACCATGCAAGTTAAACAGGTACAACCACACATTATTCACTGGAGAAAACCCATAGCTCTTTAGAATTATTTCTCTTGCTTAAAAATGCATGGTATACATGTTAGTAATACATGATATGGCAGTGATTTTTTTTATTTTTTTATTAATTAAAGTTTATTCACTTTGTATCCCAGCTGTAGCCCCCTCCCTCATCCCCTCCGAACCCCACCCTCCCTCTCTTATCTTCTCCCATGCCTCTCTCCAAGTCCACTGATAGGGGAGGTCCTCCTCTCCTTCCATCTGACCCTAGGCTATCAGGTCTCATCAGGACTGTCTTCATTGTCTTCTCTGTGGCCTGGTAAGGCTGCTCCCCCATCAGGCAGAGGTGATCAAAGAGCCAACCACTGAGTTAATGTCAAGGACAGTCCCTGTTCCCCTTACTAGGAAACCCACTTGGAGACTAACCTGCCATGGACTACATCTGTGCAGGGGTTCTAGGTTATCTCCATGCATGGTCCTTAGTTGGAGTATCAGTCTCAGAAAAGACCCCTGGGCCCAGACTTCTTGGTTTTGTTGCTCTCCTTGTGGAACTCCTGTCCCCTTCAGGTTTTTCTATCTCCCCCTTCTTTCATAAGATTCCCTAGACTCTGCCCAAAGTTTGGCTATGAGTCTCAGCATCTGCTTTGATACCCTGCTGGGTAGTCTTTCAGAGGCCTTCTGTCCTGCTCCCTGTTTTTGTCCCTCTTCCAATGTCCAACCTGTTTGCCTTTCTGAGTGAGGATTGAGCCTCTTACCCAGTGTCCTCCTTCTTGCTTAGCTTTTTTTAGGTGTATAGATTTTAGTATGTTTATAGATTTAGTATATTATATATATATAATATCCACTTATAAGTGAGTATATACCATGTGTGTCTTTCTGCCTCTGGGATACCTCACTCAGGATGATCTTTTCTAGATCCCACCATTTGCCTGCAAAATTCATGATTTCCTTGTTTTTAATTGCTGAGTAGTGTTTCATTGTGTAAATGTACACAATTTTTGTATCCATCCCTCAATTGAGGGACATCCAGTTGGTTCCAGTTTCTAGCTATTACAAATAAAGCTGCTACAAACATGGTTGAGCAAATGTCCTTGTTGTGTACTTGAGCATATTTTGGGTATATGCCTAGGAGTGGTATAGCTGGATCTTGAGAAAGCACTATTCCTAGTTGTCTGAGAAATTACCAGATTGATTTCCAAAGTGGTTGTACCAATTGACATTCCCACCAGCAATGAAGGAGGGTTCGCCTTTCTCCTATGATGAGGGCTCATGAGAGACAACAGAAGCAAGGCCATTTCCAAGTGTGTTTTTCTCTAGCTCAACTTTGCTGACAGCCTTCAAATCTCCTAAACAATTTTACTGCTCCCTGGGAACTTTAGGAACTTTGAAGGTATTTGTAAGTCAGGCTTACGGAGTATAACACTTTCCAGGTCCTAGGTTATAACTAGCCTAGTAGACGATGATCTCAGTGTAATTCTGATAAAAATCTTTTAAAATAAATACTTAGTTCTTTGTGAATATGTCTGTGCTGAGCAGTTTCATGTCAACTTGACATATGCTGAAGTCTGAGAGGAGGGAACCTCGAATGAGAAAATGCCTCTGTAAGATCAGGCTGTAGGAAAACCTCGAGGTCATTTTCTTAGCCAGTGATAGGAGAGGGCCCAGTCCTTTGTGTGTGGGGCCACCCCTGGGCTGGTGGCCCTATGTTCTATAAGAAAGAAAGCTGAGGAAGTCATGGAAGCAAGCTAGGATGCAGCACCTCACCAGGGCCTCTGCATCAGTGCCTTTCTCCAGGTTCCTACCCTGATTGAGTCCTATCCTGGTTTCTTTTGATGGTGAACAGGGATATGGAAGTACAAGCCAAATAAACCCTTTCCTCCCTAACTTGCTTGGTTATGGTGTTTTACCATAGCAATAGTAACACCTGCTAAGAAAACATTTAAAATTAAAGATCATTTACTTATATATAAATCAAATGAATAGCTTCATTATGTAAGCAAAAAATATGGCATGACACACTCTAATTATACCCAGCTGATATGATTAGTACAGTGGTGTTGAATTATATGTCCATTTTCATAATGATATATCAAAGTCCTCTGTGCAGAATCATTATAGAGTCATTTCCTATAGTTTATTCTCTGTTGCTTTTTCCTTTCCCTCATTTCCCAGGAAAACAAGTACAACTTTATGTGTAGGTTTCCTTACTGCTGTTCAGGATCTCACAGAAAGAGGGTAACCTTGGGGCTTAGCCCATTTCATTGCAGAGCCCTTTTCTTTCAGAATTTACCTTTCTTTTCTCATCCTAACTCTTGTTCTCTTTCTTAAGGCAAAAGTATACCCTCAAAAACTGATTCAGTTAGGACTGAGGTCAGCAGCAGCATCTGTGACCTATTTATTACAAAATGACACCATAAGCATACAAGATAGGGTCATATGAAACCAAAGATTATCTCCTTTACACAATGCCTCCCTCCAGATATTTACAGAGGGACCTTACACATTTTAGTCATTTGTAGCTCTAATAGTATTCAGCTGTGTGGCACTAAAGTCAAACAAAGTCAATATTCTATTTCTGAGCTCTGTTAGAGGGAAGGCTTTGTATATTATAAAATATGCAAACAAATTTAAGATTTTAATTTTCATATTAAACATAAGTGGTTATAGTTGTAAAGAATTGCAAAGAAAATTCTCTCCCGTGCTTTCATATTAGTAAACTTAAAAAGAAAAACCAGGTTTGTAGGAAGCAAAGAATTCTAGAATCTCAGTCTAAGGATATATCGGAAAACCATTACTTTCCTGGAGTTTATATTCTTCTTTGGATAATAAGGTAATGTCTGGCACAAAGGAATAGATCTCAGAGGTTAGATCTAAAATTCCTATTCCCAGTGAAGGTAAGATGAATCCCGTGTCACAAACAAATCCCATCCACACACTGTTAAGAAATCGTATTTGGTCTAGGGGTCAGAAAGAGAACATCCGGTACAGGCTAATAAAAAAATCATGAGGAAGCTGTAGCTCGAATTCATGAAGTCAAGAGGCTGGAAGAGAAAGAACCCAGATGCTCTCCGTTAAGTGGAAGCCTACTGTTAGAACCTTCTCAGAAAACCACACTGCTTCCACCTCGCTGCGGCTCTGAAGAGAGGCGGCCCTTCCACAGTACATCTGTCTCTCAACTTTCGGGGAAACTGCTGTCTAGAAAAGAAGCCAGGGCCTGAGCTTCCCGGAGGGCACCAACAGAGCCCTAGGTGCATTCCACTCAGTACTCATGACCTGGCGCTGAATGGGGGCTACTACCCAGCATTGGGCAGAAAGGGCCGGGCTCCTGTCCACGCAGAGAAGGGGCCACACCAGAAAGGATTCCCAATCTCTGATTCTCTCCTTCCTGTACATTGACCATTTAGAAGGATGAGATTAACTACAGGTGTTGCTTGTTAGACAAATTGAAGAGACCAGACAGAAAGTGGAATTCTAGGCAACTCCCTGAGCAAAATGTAGTCAATGTAAGCAAATCTAATAATTTCAATTATAACAGAAATTGAATAATTACAACTGGCCTAAGAATACAACAAAAATATTGCCACAACCAAACTGTCCATCAGAGTTATAATTTTGAAGATTTAAAAATCCATTCCGTGGAACAAAAGTGACAACTTCTCAGAAGCCGTTAGTCTGGTGAAGACAAATGGGAGACACGGAGCAAACTGTCGCACGAGCCTCTGTGAGCAACCGTCAATCCTCTTCTCAGATGCCCCTACACTTTGCGTGGCATCCATTCTAGCGATGATGCTGCCCACTCGTACCAACGTAGCACTGGGATCTCCAGGAGCTAAGTGAGCGTCTGAAACTTTCCGGTACTGATCCAGAATACCGCAACCTTCGGAAGAGATCTGAGCTGCAAGCCCGGGAGAGCAAAGAAAACATTGCTCTTCCAGCACTGACCTGGATACTGCAACCTTGGAAAGAGATCTGAGCTTCAAGCCCCTGAGAACAAAGTAAACATTGGAAGTTCTCCAGCACTGACCTGGAACACCGTAACCTCCAGGAGAGATCTGAGCTGCTGAAGCTAGATGTAACTCTAGAAGAGGTTCCGGTGTCATGAGCTCTCACGTCTTAAACAAAAGCCCTGTTAAGATTCCGTATAAGACCATCATTTACACCACCTTACAGTTTTTGATTGGTACCGTTCTCATCGTGATCGGCTGCCTTTTGCTGACAGGCTACATTGGCCACGTGGGGACCAGCCGGGCCATTGTGGTCCTCATTGTGGGTATTTTGGTGTTTGTGCCCGGCTGTTACCATTTGATCATTATCTACAGAGCCTGCACGGGCTGCCAGAAGTACTCCTACAGTGACCTTCCAGACTTCGAGGACTAGCCCACCATGATGGGGGAGGGGGACGGGCTCACAGGTGGGACAGAACAAAGCCGCAAGGCATTGGCGGGTGGAAAACTACACCTGGAATTGAGGAAATCTGCAACTTTATAAATGATAAATAAAATTATGACCATACTTTATGAGTGCACTCCAAAATGTAGCTTGGATTTACAGCTAGTCAAACGTCAAACTATTTCTATTTTTAAATTTTCTGGCCCTCCCAAAAACACTTGTGAAAATTTCTACATGGGAGCCTTTCAGTGGTCGTTCATACCTTTAATCCCACCAGTCAGGAGGCAGAGGCAGATGGATCCCTGAGTCCGAGGTCAGCCTGGTCTACCGTTCAAGTTCTGGGACAGCCAGGGATATACAGAGGAACCCTGTCTCAGAAAAGAAAAAAAAAATCTACATGGATATTTATAGTCAGAGAACAGCATGGAAGCTTAAATGTGTGTGTGTGTGGCAATGTTGGGCCACTACCACCCTATGTTGAGTTAAACATATTATTTGTCATCATAATTGCCAATTTAACTGTGTGGAAGTTGGGAAAGGTTGATATCCAATTTTGTAATATAATTTGTTTTTAAATTTATGATTCTTTCCTCCACTTATCTCTGACTTTGTTTTCTATGTATGATTTAGTAAAATCAAATATCATTTGAGAAAAAGGTACTATTGTTTTGTTGTGCAGAAGCCCTGTGGCTTTCAGAACCAAAGGTACTCTAATTCAGTACACAAGCTCTCTTGCCATATGTCCTTAGAAAGATTATCTTAATACAGTGACACAGTTTGGAAGCATAATTCCTACTGTTTGAGGATGTGCTTCTTTAGAAGAACATAGATAAAACTAACTATAAATTAACAGCAAGTTGCAGCCATTCACTTCAATCTAATATAGGAAGCATAATTAATGCTGAGAACAACTACTCATATAAAGCTATAATCTCAGCATGAACCTGGACAGTGTTTATATTGAGTCTTACGTATATTGGAATCACTGTGTTGATTCTTGTGTATATTAGCAGATCCAGGATTTATGGGGCCTAGAGACTATTTGCTTTGGAGGAGTCTTTTCCTAAAAACATACAGTATTATAAAGAGGAAATTGATGAAAAAGACTAGTGAGAGTAAGGCCTCAACCTAAGATTGATTAATTCCAAAGTAAATCTGGCTTTTGGTACAGCACAAAGTGACTGTGCAAATATGCCTGCCATTGTGCTATGGCACTTGATGAAAAGGAAGACAGTTGAAAACTCAGTGATGTTTTATAGATTCAAGGATATCGAGCACGTAAAAATAGTCATGGCACTGGAGAGATAGACAGCTCAGCAGGTAAGCACACTGGCTGCTATTCCAGGAGACCCAAGTTCCATTCCCAGCACCTCCATGGTGGCTAACAACCTTCTGTGACAACAGCCAGTGGTCTGCCCTCATCGTGGGTACTGCACATACATGATACATAGACATACATGCAGGCAAAGCATCCATTTAGATAATTTTTTAATTTAAAAATAAAAATGATTCTGTAGCTCTCCTTGTGGGGTTCCTGTCCTCTCCAGATCTTAACTATTTCCCACTTCTTACATAAGATTCCATGCACTCTGCCTAACAGTTGGCCATAAGTCTCAGCGTCTGCTTTGATAGCAACAGAACCAGAAAATTTGAATACAAGGGTCTTCCCAGAGACTCATACTCCAACCAAGTACCAGGCATGGAGATAACCTAGAACCTCTGCACACATGTAGCCAATGGCAGTTTAGTATCCAAGTGGTTTACATAGTAATGGGAAGAGGGATTGCCTCTGACATAATCTGATTGGCCTGCTCTTTGGTCACCTCTCCCTGAGGGGGGAGCAGCCTTACCAGGCCACAGAAGATGACAGACAATGCAGCCACTCCTGATATGATCTGATAGACTAAGATCAGAAGGAAGGAGGGGAGGACCTTCCTTATCAGTGGACTTGGGGAGCGGCATGCATGAAGAAGGAGGGAGGGTGGGACTGGCAGGGGAGGAGGGAAGGGCTTATGGGGTGATACAAAGTGAATAAAGTGTAATTAATAAAATAAAATTAAAAAATGAAAACATTACTTTCTGGAGCTTGGCACTTTGTTGCATAAAAGATATAAACTTATCTTGTGAAAGATAAAGAAAAAATACTGTCTATCTCCTGAAGCTTACAGTTGGTTTAGTAAGAAGGAAGAGGCCCTTGTGTTTCTTCCACCTTGGGATATGATGCAACTTGAAAAGCCTACTATACAATGAATTCTGATTATGCACCTGAGCATATAAACAAATGGGAAAGTGATGAATATTATTTGAGACCAATCAGATTTTGCTAAATGAAGAGAAACAATACAATGTGTAATCTGTTTTTGCTTTCAATGTAACATAATAATCCCCTTTTAGAAGCACAGAAGATATAGAAAGTCCATGGGAAAGGTGAGCATTAAAAGGTGTGGCATAAGCAAGGGAGAGCTAGCCTGCCCTCAACAACAACAGCACACAGGAGAATGGGCCCTGGACTTGGCTGGCGCAACACAGCAGAGCAGGTCCTTCTGGTGTGGGTGCCGGTGAGGCAGTCCTGAAGGAAGAGCTGGCTCTCCCCTTGATGGTATTGGATGAGCTAAAAAGGGCAGTGCTACAGAGCTTCTCTTGCTGGTGTGGGTATAGGAGAGCTGGCGGGCTGCAAAGCTCAGCTACCACCCAGGCCCATATCTAGGGCATTTGAGTTGGCCCCCTCCAACATATCCCTCTGTTGATATAATGTTCTTTTGGAACGTATACACTTTACCCTTGTTCAATCAAATGCTGATTTCTCTCCCCACTCTCTGGTTTCAATCCGGACATTGCATTGTGATACTTTTTCTAAGCATCACCTGTCTCAACTTTGTGTAAACATGCCAAAATAAAACAACCTGCCATAATGTTGAGCAATAGAGAGGAAGGAGTAAGTGAAAGAGAGGGAGGAGCCAGAGAACAGGAAGGTAGGAGGCAGAAGAGGAGAGAAGGGCAGGAGGAGGCTAGGAGAGCAAAGGCAGGAGCAGAGATCTTGGAATGATGTGGAGAATGAACCAGACCTAAGATTTCACACAAAGCAAGTATAATGGGTGAATCTAAATGTTAGGAAACCATGAGGGCTTGGAGGTTTAGGATGGAGTAACTATTGCCCGGCATTGTGTTCTAGGTTAATTAAATAAATCCCAGTCTCTGTGTGGTGATTTGGGTATACAGCTGTTTAGGACTAACAGCAGCAATAATAAAAGATAAACCAATAGTAAATATTAATAGACACCTACAACATTCCTCATCTAGGAAAAATGCTGAAGCTCATGAAGGGGCGGTCCTACAGATTCAAAGCTTCAGGAACTCCATGACACAAGGTCAATAACAGGATATCTGAAAGGATATCCCAGTGAGGATCCAGTATTGAAAGGGTAGCAGAATCCAGAGACCTCATATAAAACCAATGAGTCATTGCAATGAACATATACAAGTAAATTGTGGACAAGCAGGTATATTGTGGGACTCACTGTGACACACTACATCTTCCACAAGATTTTTTTTTCCTTTGGTGGCGAGATTGCAAGGGTGGACAGATATGAAGAGACAGAGAGACTAGTAGGATTGGGGTACATGATATGAAATTAAACCAGTAAAAGCTTGTTGGAAAACCCTGCAGTTCGAGGGCAGTTCACCATGTACCGAAAGCTCTGTGCAGAATGGGGGCCTTTCTCACCAGGGGACTTCTTTCCCTCTGCCTGAATTCATCTGGAGAGTGTCTCTAAGCAGGACGCCCACCCTGAGGCAAGTCACATAGTCCATGGCCAAAATGCTGGTTCAACATCCTTTCTTTTGACTTCTTTATCATTCCTGAAATGTAAAGTATTACACAGCACCTTAATCCTCCAGCCAATAGTATACATCTACCCTAGAAACTCTCACCCACCTCCCAAGAACTATATAACCCTTGTTCACCCCTATAAAGTTGAGCTGCCTCATGAAAGCTGCTTCTGGAAGTCAGTCATTCCATTATACTCTAGAGCCATCTGAACCTGCCCCGCTTGTGTATGGCCTCTGCTCCCTTTGCCTTTGTGGACCAATTTTGGCCAATCATCCCTGGAGAAAGGGAGGGTCACAAAGTTAAATTAAAAAAAAAAAAAGACCACCATGACTTCAGCATGAATCATTAAACTTAGAAGGGACTTGGATATATAAAAATAGTGTCTTTTGAATATAAAAGACCCTTACACATGTGGTGTTTTGTACTACACCTGACATAGATGGACAAGGACAAAAATTTATGGTTGCCTCACTAGAGTAGAGTTGCTGGGGAAAAATAATACAACAAAAGCAACTTAGGGAAGGAAGAGTTTTCAGATTACTATCCGTTAGAGTATGAAGTTACAGTCTTAGACCTCTAGGAGCTGACTATACAGCACCTGCAGTCAAGAAGCAGAGACCACTGAGTGTTTATGGTTAGCTTACTTTATTTTATTTATTTATTTTAACTTTAATTTTATTTTATTAATTACATTTTATTCACTTTTTATCCAAGATGTAGCCCCTTTCCCCAACCCCTCCCAATCCCATTCTCCCTCCCTCCTCTTCTCCTATGCCCCTTCCCCAGTCCAATGATAAGGGGAGGTCCTCCACCCCTTCCATCTGACACTATTCTATCAGGTCTCATCAGGACTGGCTTCTTTGTCTTCCTCTGTGGACTCCTAAGGCTGCTCCCCGCTTAGGGGGAGGTGATCAAAGAGCCAACTCATGGGTTCATGTCAGAGACAGTCCCTCTTCCTATTACTGGGAAACCCTCTCGGACACTGAACTGCCATGGGCTACTTCTGTGCAGGGGTTCTAAGTTATCTCCATGAATGGACCTTGGTTGGAGTACCAGTCTCAGAAAAGAATGCTATGCCCAGATATTTTGGTTCTGTTGTTCCCCTTGTGAAGCCCCTGTCCCTGGCTTCACAACAGGTCTTTCTATATCTCCCATCTTTAATAAGATTCCCTACACTCTGCCCAAAGTTTGGCTGTGAAATCTCAGCATATGTTTTGATACCCTGCTAGGTAGAGTCTTTCAGAGGCCCTCTGTGATGGGTTTCTGTCCTGTTCCCTTTTTTTTCCCTCTTCCAATGTCCATCTTCTTTGCCTTTCTGAAGAAGATTGAGCATCTTACCAAGGCCCTCCTTCTTGATTAGCTTCCTTGGGTGTACAGATTTTAGTATGATTATCCTATATTATATGTCTAATATCCACTTATAAGTGAGTATATACCATGTGTGTCTTTCTCCTTCTGGGGAACCTCACTCAGGATGATCTTTTCTAGATCCCACCATTTGCCTGCAAATTTCATGAGCCTTGAACTCATTGGCACAGGAGACAACTTCCTGAACAGACAACTAACAGCACAGGCTCTAAGAGCAACAATCAATAAATGGGACCTTATGAAACTGAAAAAAAACTTCTGTAAAGCAAAAGACACGGTCATCAGAACAAAACGACTGCCTACAGATTGGGAATGGATCTTCACCAACCCTATATCTGACAGAGGGCTAATACCCAGAATATATAAAGAACTAAAGAAGTTAAAAAGCAACAAATCAAGCAACCCAATTAAAACATGGGGTACAAAGCTAAACAGAGAATTTTCAATACAGGAACATCAAATGGCAGAGAAAAACTTAAAGAAATGCTCAACATCCTTAGTCATCAGGGAAATGCAAAACAAAACGACCCTGAGATTTCACCTTACACCCACCAGAATGGCTAAAAGTGACAACACATGCTGGAGAGTTTGTGGAGAAAGGGAAACCCTCCTCCATTGCTGGTGGGAATGTAAACTTGTACAATCACTTTGGATATCAATCTGGTGCTTTCTCAGACAACTAGGAATAGTGATACCTCAAGATACAACTATTCCACTCCTAAACATATATCCAAAAGATGCTCAAGTATACAACACGGACATTTGCTCAACCATGTTCGTAGCAGCTTTATTTGTAATAGCCAGAAGCTGAAAACAACCCAAATGTCCCTCAGTTGAGGAATGGATACAGAAATTTTGGTACATTTACACAATGGAATACTACTCAGGAATTAGCTTACTTTGTTTTTGTCATGCCTAGGATCTCAGCAGTGGCAATGATGCCCCTACAGATCCTCCTTCCTACTTCTAAAAGAGGGACATAAAAGTCCATTAGTAAAACATTTCTCTGACAGCTTTTAGAGCAAAAGCTTTCATGTAAGTTTTATGAATGTGACATCTAGAAGCAAATGCACACTCCAGAGGCAATGATGATAAAACAAGATGATTCAAAACTAGAGTCTATGCTCTGGGGGTTAAAAACGAAGAAAGTGGTCGCATGCTGCATGTATGCTTCACATTGGAGCATCCTTAAGTGAGTAACCATGTTCGACTTTGGGAGATTCTTAAAATGCCTTCAAGTTCAGAAAGAAATGTTAGCACTTTTGAAGATTTTATTTTATTTTTAAAATATATGTGTGTGCAAACACACTACAACAGCCAACATCAATATCAAAGGCTCTAACAGTCACTGTTCATTAATCTCCTTCAACATCAATTGACTCAAATCTCGAATAAAAAGACACGGACTAACAGAATGCATACATAAACAAAACCCAACAATCTGTTGCATACAAGAAACACACCTAAGTCACAAAGATAGACACTACCTGACAGTAAAGGGCTGGAAGATGGTTTTCCAAGCAAATGGACCCAAAAAGCAAGCAGGAGTAGCCATTCTTTTTTTTTTAATTTTTTATTTAACTTTTATTAATTACACTTTATTCCTTTTGTATCCCCCCATAAGCCCCTCACTCCTCCCCTCAAGTCCACTGATAGGGGAGGTCCTCCTCTCCTTCTTTCTGATCTATTTTTTTTTTTTTTTTTTTTGTTCTTCTCAATGTGTATGTGGACCTATCTGCATTGCCCACAAGGCACGCTGGGATTGGCTACCCAGAGGCTATTTAAGCTGTGGGCTGGCTTTCCCCAGGGTCAGAAGATTGTTCAAGGTTCCTGAATAAACTGCATTGAGGAGTAGCCATTAATCAAAAGAGATAGAGAAGGAGACTTCATGTTCATCAAGGGAAAAATCCACCAGGAAGATGTTACAATCCTGAACATCTATGCAGCAATTGCAAGGGCACCCACATTTGTAAAAGAAACATTAACAGAACTTAAACCACACATAGATCCCCACACATTAATCGTGGGAGACTTCAACATCCCACTCTCAAAAAAGGACAGGTCAATAGAAAAGAAATTAAACAAAGAAACAATAACTCTGACAGAGGTCATGAATCAAATGGACCTCACAGACATTTACAGAACCATTTACCCAAACACAAAAGAATTTACCTTCTTCTCAGCACCTCATGGAACCTTCTCCAAAATAGACCATATATTTGGTCACAAAGCAAGACATAACAGATACAAGAAGATTGAAATAATTCCTTGTATCCTATCTGATCACCATGGACTGAAGCTGGATTTCAACGACAAAAAGAGCAAAAGGCCTACACACATATGGAAACTGAACAACTTGCTACTAAATGACAGCTGGGTCAGGGAAGAAATAAAGAAAGAAATCAAAGTCTTCCTAGAATTCAATGAAAATGAAGATACAACATACCCAAACTTGTGGGACACAATGGAAGCAGTGCTAAGAGGAAAGTTCATAGCACTAAGTGCCTTCAAGAAGAAACATCTCATTCAAGCAACTTAATGGCTCACCTAAAAGCCCTAGGGAAAAAAAAAAAGAAGCAGACATACCAAAAAGGAGTAGATGGCTGGAAATAATCAAACTCAGCGCTGAAATCAATCAATTAGAAACAAATAAAACAATTCAAAGAATCAATGAAACCAAGAGCTGGTTCTTTGAGAAAATCAACAAGATAGACAAACCCTTAGCCAAATTAACTAAATGGCAAAGAGACACTATCCAAATCAACAAAATCAGAAATGAAAAGGGCGACATAACCACAGACACTGAGGAAATCCAAACAATCATTAGGACTTACTTCAAAAGCCTATATGCCACAAAACTTGAAACTCTAAATGAAATGGACAATTTTCTTGACCGATTCCACATGCCAAAGCTGAATCAATACCAGGTAAATCAATTAAACAGTCCTAAATCCCCTAAAGAAATAGAAGCAGTCATCAAAAGTCTCCCATGCAAAAAAAAACCCCAGGGCCAGATGGTTTCATCGCAGAATTCTACCAGACCTACAAAGAAGAGCTAACTCTAATACTCTTAAAAGTATTCCACAAAATAGAAACAGAAGAAACACTACCAAACTCATTCTATGAAGCCACAGTCACGTTTGTACCTAAACCTCACAAAGACCCAACAAGGAAAGAAAATTTCAAGCCAGTCTCCCTTATGAACATTGATGCAAAAATACTCAACAAAATACTTGCAAACTGAATAAAAGAACACATCAAAGATATCCTCCATTATGACCAAGTAAGCTTCATCCCAGGCATGCAGTGGTGGTTCAATATATGGAAATCTATCAATGTGATCCACCACATAAACAAACTGAAGGAGAAAAGCCACATGATCATCTCCTTAGATGCTGAAAAAGCATTTGACAAAATCCAACATCCATTCATGTTTAAAGTATTGGAGAGATCAGGGATAAAAGGCACTTGTCTAAACATAGTAAAGGCAATATACAGTAAGCCTATAGCCAACATCAAACTCAATGGAGAGAAACTTAAATCATTCCCACTGAAATCAGGGACAAGACAAGGCTTCCCACTCTCTCCATATCTCTTCAACATTGTTCTTGAAGTCCTAGCCAGAGCAATAAGACAACTAAAGGAGATCAAGGGGATACAAATTGGAAAGGAAAAAGTCAAAGTATTAGTATTTGCAGATGATATGATATTATACCTGACTGACCCCAAAAATTGTATCAGGGAATTCCTACAGCTGAGTTAAAACCTTCAGCAAAGTGGCTGGATACAAAATCAACTAAAAAAAAAAAAAGCAGTAGCCCTCCTGTATACAAAAGACAAAAGGACTGAGAAAGAAATTAGGGAAACAACACCCTTCACAATAGCCACAAAGGACATAAAGTACATTGGTGTGAACCTAACCAAGCAAGTAAAAGACTTGTATGAAAAAAAAATTCAGTGTCTGAAGAAAGAATTAGAAGGTATCAGAAGGTGGGAAGATCTCCCACGCTCATGGCTTGGCAGGATTAACATAGTAAAAATGGCCATCTTACCAAAAGCAATCTACAGATTCAATGCAATTCCCATCAAATTACCGACACAATTCTTTACAGACCTTGAAAGAAAAATTCTCAACTTCATATTGAATAACAAGAAACTCAGAATTGCTAAAACAATCCTCTACACTAAATGATCTTCTGGAAGTATCACCAATACTAAAAACTGCATGGTACTGGCATAGAAACAGAATGGTGG
Source organism: Meriones unguiculatus (assembly GCF_030254825.1). Lineage (NCBI taxonomy): Eukaryota > Metazoa > Chordata > Mammalia > Rodentia > Muridae > Meriones > Meriones unguiculatus. The sequence continues at coordinate 39,110,668 of NC_083367.1, read as the reverse complement.
ATCAATGGAATCAAATAGAAGACCCAGAAATAAACCCATACACTTATGGACACCTGATTTTTTTTTTTTTACAAAGATGCCAAAACTGTTCAATGGAAAAAAGACAGCATCTTCAACAAATGGTTCTGGTCTAACTAGATGTCTACATGCAGAAAAATGAAAATAGATCCATACTTATCACCCTGCACAAAACTAAAGTCCAAGTGGATCAAAGACCTTAATATAAAACCAGACACACTAAAACACTTAGAAGAAAAAGTGGGAAAGAGCCATGAATTCATTGGCACAGAAGACAACTTCCTGAACAGAACAGCACAGGCTCTAAGAGCAACAATCAATAAATGGGACCTCATGAAACTGAAAAGCTTCTGTAAAGCAAAGGACACTGTCAGCAGAACAAAACACATTGGGAAAGGATCTTCACCAACCCTATATCTGACAGAGGGCTAATGTCCAGAATAAAGAAAGAACTCAAGAAGTTAAACAGCAACAAATGAAGTAATCCAATTTAAAATAGAGGAATATTGAATGGCCAAAAAACACTTAAAGAAATATTCAATGTCATTAGTCATCAGGGAAATGCAAATCAAAACAACCCTGAGATTTCACCTTACACCCATCAGAATGGCTAAATTCAAAAACTCAAGTGACAACATATGCTGGAGAGAATGTGGAGAAAGGGGAACCCTCCTCCATTGCTGGTGGGAATGTAAACTTGTACAACCACTCTGGAAATCAATCTGGTGCTTTCTCAGACAATTAGGAATAGCGCTTCCTCAAGATTCAGCTATACCACTCCTAGGCATGTATCCAAAAGAGGCTCCAGTACACAATAAGGACATTAGCTCAACCATATTTGTAGCAGTTTTATTTGTAATACCCAGAAGCTGGAAACAACCTAGATGCCCCTCAAAGGAAGAATGGATACAGAAATTGTGGTACATCTACCCAATGGAATACTACTCAGCAATTAAAAACAAGGAAATCATGAAATTTGCAGGTAAATGGTGGAAACTAGAAAAGATCATCCTGAGTGAGCTATCCCAGAAGCAGAAAGACACACACAGTATATACTTACTCATATAGACATATAATGTAGGATAAACCTACTAAAATCTGTACACCTAAAGAAACTAATCAAAAGGGAGGACTCTTGCTAAAATGCTGAACCCCTATCCAGAAAGGCAAAGAGGATGGGCATCAGAAGAAGGAGAAAACAGGGAACAGGACAGGAGCCTGACACAGAGGACCTCTGAAAGGCTCTGCCCTGCAGACCATCAAAGCCGATGCTGAGACTTATGGACAACCTTTGGGCAGTGTGCAGGGAATCTTATGAAAGAAATGGGAAACAGTAAGATCTGGAGATGACAGGAAATCCAGAAGGAGAGCAACAGAACCAAAAAAATCTGAACACAGGGGTCTTTCCTGAGCCTGATACTCTAACCAAGGACCATGCATGGAGAAAACCTAGGACCCCTGCACAGATGTAGCCCATTGCAATTCAGTGTCCAAGTGGGTTCCATAGTAATAGCAACAGGGACTGTCTCTGACATGAACTTTATTCACCTCCCCCTGAGGGTGGGCAGCCTGACCAGGCCACAGAAGAAGACAATGAAGCTGCTCCTGATGGGACCTAATAGACTAGGAACAGAAGGAAGGAAAAGAAGACCTCCCCTATCAGTGGACTTGGGGAGGGACATGCCTGCAGAGGGAAGAGGAAGGGAGGGATTGAGATGGGAGGAGAGAGGGAACCCCAAGGGGGATACAAAGTGAAAAAAAGTATAATTAATAAAAAATTAAAATGTGTGTGTATGTGTGTGTGTTTAGTGTGGTATTTACACATAAGTCCAGGTACCCCCAAGGAAGGTAAAAGGGTGTATTGGTTTCCTTGGAGCTGGAGTTACAGGTATTAGCAAGCCAACGGCAGCTGTAAACTGAACCCAAGTCCTCTGCAAGAGCAATTTAGGCTGTAAACCACTCATCAGTCTCTCCAGCCTCTGGTTTGTGCTTTCAAAATCTTATTTGTTATGTAAGTTGTCTAATTTCTAAAATTTACTCAGGATATGCCAATGGTGGTGGTACACACTTCTAATCCCAACACTTAGGTGAAGGAAGGAAGAGACAGCTGGATCTTTGAGTCCTAGGTCAGTCTGGTCTATATAGTGAATTCCAGGACAGCCACGCTTATGTAGAGAAATCCTGTCTGAAAGAGAGAGGGGTGGGGAAAGAGGGAAGGAGGGAGGGAAGGAAAGAGGGTAGGAGGGAAGGGGAGACAGGAGGAAACAAAACAAAAAAAGAAATAAGAAAGAAAAAGGGAAGGAGGGGAGAAAGAAAGAAAGAAAGAAAGAAAGAAAGAAAGAAAGAAAGAAAGAAAGAAAGAAAGAAAGAAAGACATCACCTAGGGCATAGTTTAACTGGGACACTCTTATTAGATTTTAGATATTTTTGGGTTTGTGGAGGGCTCAGGATATTATCACCAACATCCTGCTAAATGAAAGTCATAGTAATGTAAAGTGTCAAATATCACATATTTAGTTGGCTTGTATTAAGCTCAAAACATAGAATAAATTAACATTAAAGATTTTAATTAATTTACAATTTATACCCAAGGCCAGATATGGTTCCTCTAATACTTTCTTCATGTTCAAAGCAGCATTTGTAAATTAGTAGTCACAATTAGCTGTAAACCACTGCAAATGAATTCACTTATATAGTACCAAATGAACACTTTATTATTATATCATATATCTTCAGTGTTCCTTTTAACTTCACTTGCTAGAAATCAGGTGAGCGTTGAACGATTCCTAGAAGGGAACTCATGGCTTGCTTTTTCAGAAGAAATCGGGGGTGTTCAGGGTGGTAGGCCCAAAGACAACTTGCATTTTCTATGAAAGTCTGCAAAGCTGGTTGGTCGTGTCAATACAAAAGCCACAGAGTATGTGTTGGTTTTCCCTATGAGTCCATCGCACTTAGGAGTTTTACCCCTGAACTCCCCAAACTTTGGGAAGGAAACAAGAGTCGCTTGTCTTTAGCATCTTCATCATCAGATACTCATAAAATTCTTAAGCTAAAGGCTTGGCAAGGTGACAGGAGAAGCAGCGGAACACACAGAATTACGAATTTGGGGAAGAACGTCAAGAGACAAAGGCCAAGTGATAATAAATCAAAACATTTCAAAAAAAGGAGAGAACCAAGAGAAACAAGCAAACAAAATACTTACCAAAAGCAAACAAAATACTTACCAAATGCCTTTGGGGATACAAAGCAAGCAAACACACCAAACCAAACCAAATCAAAATGCCTGCACCAAAACGCTATCAAAGCAAAGAAACAAATTAGATACTTTTTAAAAATTTCTTTGAAAGCAGAGCAAAAGGTATTTATCAAAGTAGGATTCTTTTTAACCAGCTCACAATAAACAAAACAGACCACTTACCAAACCAAGGGAGGCCCAGACTCCGGAAAGAACTCATCAACAATCCACTGAGGAAATAACAGCAGTTGGCCTGGATTCAGTGGGTCTATGCAGGCACCTGCCTTCCACTCAGCCGATTCCTGAGTGGATAATTCTCGACAGTCCACATTGCGGTGCCGTAATTATTAACTCAAAAAACACACAGCTCTCATCTTAAAAGGTGTAAGAGAGTTTTATTCTGGAACCATTTTGAGTGACCGTGGCCTGAAAACACAGATTTTTCATTACCCCCAAATTCCATGTTGCAAAGCATGGAAAGCAGTTTCATGAACTTTTTATAGTTTGATGAACAAAAACAGTCATAAATCAAGGCAAGTTTAAAATACGTTGGTTGGGTACATCACAGAGTCGGGTACAGCAATATGTTCGGAGCTATTCGATAGACACAAGGTGCTATCTGAGGACAATTGGGAGAAGTTCGTGGTTTGCTAAACGAATAGAGTCCAAAAAGGCTTCTATCTATTGTTTCAAGACGTTACATCCGACGCAGTGGGGCTGTTCTAGAAGGCCAGAATGTAGCCCAAGGCAAGGTAATTAGCCTCTCGACCTGCACCTGTAACGTTCTAATCTCTCCGTGGTACTGCAACTGTACTCAGCCAATCGGTCTCTGCACACAGATTCCTTGGGGCAGTTTTTGTTCACAGCGGGTTTTCTGAGTGAGACACTTAGGCACTGTGTGCATCTTGGGCTCTCGCAAACTCTGAAACAATTATCTACTCTTCTCACTGTCAGCTCGCAGAGAGACACGGAGAGTAATTGTGCCTGCACGGGTGCATATTTCATACTTCATATCCATAACCTGAATAAAGCTGTCACACACACACACTTCAAAGACCGCCAGCACCGGATCAAATCTAGTTGGAGATCTTGCAGGTCTCCAATTTCCAAACAAAAACCGAAAGGATCCGGTTCTGATTGGCTACGATAGGAAGAGGGACAGAGACTTCACCGAATCACAAAATTAGAGGGTTTTTTTTTTTTCTTCAGTCTCCTCCCTAAAATCCTAGCAACGAGATTGTTTGATTCCCCCCCCACACACACACACACACTCGGAGGCTGCCATCCTGGGGTTGCTATGGAGACCAGAGGCTTGCAACTGGTAGAGGCGTAGGAACCCAGAAACTGATCACTTAGATCTCAACAAAGCCTCCTGTTGCTTCATTCCATATCTTCACTCTCCCTTCAGCCGGATTTTTTTTCCCTATGGAAAATTCTACTTCTCTAAAGCTAGAACAAGAAAGCCAAGAGCCGGAGGAAGCAGAGGGGCCATGGCAAGGAAAGTCAGAAGCTTCTCCCCAAGATCCTGGTCCCCCATCACCTGAGTACCAGGAACAGGAGCAAAGGTCTGACGCTGAAGTCCCACCAAGAATAAGCCCCTCTTGGACCCCCCAGTCTAGGGCCAGCCTGTCTCTGGGAGACCTCACCGCCGGACCAGGAGGGTCATCCTCCCCTCCTTCGCCTCCTCCGAAGTCTCATTTTATTCCTCCCATGACTGCAGCTACTCAAGAACCTGTTGCTTCATCACAAGGAGAGAGGTCCCCTACTGACACACCTCATTCTGATCCTTGGGAACCATTTTCTGCTGCAAGACAATCAGCTTCTTATTACAGGAGCCAAACAGAGGAAAACACCTTCCTGCAGCCTCGGGCACACCAACCTGACCTACGTGGGATAGGGGATGTCAGCTGTGACAAGTCCAAGGACAAGCGGCTGAGATTTGACCTTTTACACGAGGAAGACTCAAACAGTAACTGTGATCCAGACCAGCCTGGGTTTGGGGCCAATGAAGCAGCCCCCAATATGCTTGAGGTGGCTGTGCAGAACGCAAAAGCATACCTGCAGCAAAGTAGCAGCAAGTCTGGCTTAAATCTGTAAGTATCACAAGGGGCTGGGGAGGGATAGGGGGAGGTTTAACAACACGGGGCAAGGAAAGGGTGAGGTGAGTATTTCTGTAAAACTATGTTGGAGGTGAAAGAAAATAGAATTAGAAAGGAATTTATTTGAAAAGGGAAGTTACTGACTGTGGTAGCAAAGGCATTTAAGCCCAGACCCGACAGGGGAGAAAGAGACAGATCTGTTATAGGCCAGCCTGTTCTACATTGCAAGTTCCAGGTCATCCAGGGAAACAGAATGGGACACTATCTCAAAAAAGGGGGAGGGTGGTGTACAAAAGTGAGTTAGTGAGATAGTGCACCTAACACTTAAATCTAGGCCACTGGTGACGATTCTTTTACATCTTGGAAGTCCCTAGTCACACAATTTGGTGGTTTGTTTGGGTTTTCCCTGTTGTTGTTTTGTGTTTATTCTTGGCTTGGGTGAGATTGTAAAGCCATGAGATCTAAGCATGCACCCAGGATGCTTGTATGATATAGCTGCCTAGAATGACTGTGCGTTTTCTTGTAATCATTTGAGGGCTTGTGGGTCTTGGCTCTATGTTCATTACCAGGCCAGTGCTAGGGTGGTCACCCATGCTGGTTTTCTTAGAACTGTGCTAAGTTTTGAGCAGTGAAAGGTCTACATCATGTATTCTACAGGAAACCAGAAAAACTAGCCACTTTAAAACATGCTAGGTCTCTCTTTTTAACATGTCGTAATTCGGGTACATTCTTGACATCCCATTGCTGCTTTCCTATGTTAACGCATAGTAGTATACGTATAAGCAAGTAGACATTCTTGTTTCCAGGTTTACATAGTCACAGAAGAATTTTGTGTCTAGAAGAGGTGTTAGAAAACATCAAATGGAGGCTGAAGAAACCATCGGTAGTTAAGAACACTGGCTTCTCTTTTAGAAGACACAGGTTCAATTCCTAACTCACAATTGTCACTCCAGTTTAAGAGGTCCTGAACTCCTCTTCTGGTCTCCCTGGTAACAGGCACACACCAGTTGCACAGACTTACATGCATTCAAAACTACAACAGTTTTAAACAAGTTATAAACAGTTATAAACAAGTCGCAATGTTGTAAATAAAAATGGTGTCAGGATAAATATTTATTATTAGCCCTATAATTGTTACAGCAATTGTTTTAACTTGCTATCACAATTGATAAGACACAGATTTTTATAATTAGATTTTATGTTAGATTTTATAATTTTATATACTTACTTTGGGCTGGGTAGATATTTCCACCTATGCTATCTCGATAACCTTCCCATCCATCTCTCAGGCCCCATACAATGCACTCTATCTTAACCATTCCTATCTGGGCTACCTTTCAACCATAATCTTATAAATACTTGTTTATATATCCATGCCATCCTAGAAGTCTTCCTCCTGGCCCGTGTAGTTCCCTCTCCACACTAACCCATCATGGTGTCCTTCTCCTTTGTCTCTTCCTGTCTCTCAGTTTCCCTTGAGTCTCCTGAACCCAAAGCCTGGGAACCTTAGTCGTTCCTATACCATTCTGCCCTGTCCAAGTTTTAGGCCTTTTAATCAACCAATCAGGAATAATGTCTTAGCCAGGTTTATACAAGATAGTAACCAGTAACCTGATATTGGGGGCTGGTAATTAAAATACAACCCCAACAATGTAATTAATTTACAGGAGGGTAAATGAAGTCTCACTAATTTAGTTGTGAAAGTGAGGAGAACAAAATGTTACAATCACCACTGTAGAGGAAGGCCACACACCTAAGAATATTTGGGCAGTACAAATTGGCCTTGATGAAGGGGTAAAAATGGACACACAGTTGGGTAAGTGATAAGGGAGTTGGGTCTGGGAAAAGTTGGGAAAGAGGAGGTGAATATGACCAAAACATATATGAAATTCTCAAAGAATTAACAAAAATTGTTTAAAACAAAAGGAAAAAAGCAATTAATTTGGTGACTTGTTTTTAAGTGTATGTGTTTAGAAGGCAAATTGAAATGTATCCTTTGGGGGCCTAAAAACATTGAAGCAAATTAAAAGTAAGATGTAGGGGCTGGAGAGAGGGCTCAGTGGTTAAGAGCACTAGTTGCTCTTGCAGGAGACCAGGATTCTGAAGCCATTCCCCACATGGTAGCTCATAACCATCAGTTAACTCCAATTACAGGGAATCCAATAAGTTCTGACCTTTTCAGGAACCAGCATGCAAATGTTGCACACACATACAATGCAAGCAAAACACTTACATATATTAAAAAAAAACAAACATCTTTTTTAAAATGTTGTAGGTGCTGAAGAAATGGCTTAACCATTGTAAGTATGAACTGTTATTTGAGAGAACTGGAGTTTGGTTTCCACCACTCATATCAGGCATCTCACGAGCACCTACAACTCAGATTCCAGGAGATCTGGCATGTTCTAGGTCTAGCATGGGCACTTATTTTCACATGCAAACACCTATATGCATAGACGTCATTGGAAAAAATCTTTTAAAATATATAAGATGGTAAGAACATAGCTATAAAAGAGGCATCAGGATCTGGCTCTCTAATCATATTTGGTAAGGGCAAGGATGGGGAACAGAAAGAAATTAAGGTAAGAGAGAGTGAAAAACTTCATCACTGATAGTATATAGCTAAGAGATTCCAGTTTCAGGAATGAAATGTGATAATAGCTGATGTGTACTGTATATCTTGCTGTTAAGCTTTCCTCTACTAACTTAAAGAGCTATCATATTAGAGGATTTACTAAAGAAAATTGTAGATTCTATCTGGAGTGATAGAATCTTCACTTAAAATCTCTTAAGGTTTCAAATTTTTTAACTTCCCTAAAACCCAACTGGATGTGCATGAAAACCGTTTATTTATTTTATTTTATTAATTACAGTTTATTTACTTTGTATCCCAGCTGTAGCCTCATCCCCAACCCCCCTCTCTCCCTCTTCTTCTCACTCTCCCTCCCTCTTCTTCTCCTGTGCCCCTCCCCAAGTCCAATGATAGGAGAGGTCTTCCTCCCTTTCCATCTGACCATAGCCTATCAAGTCTCATCAGGACTGGATTCTTTGTGTTTCTCTGTGGACTGGTAAAGCTGCCCCCACCCCCAGGTGATCCAAGAGCAAACCCATGAGTTCAAGTCAGAGATGGTCCCTGGTCCTATTATTGGGGAATCCCCTTGGATACTGAGCTGCCTTAGGCTACTTTTGTGCAGGTGTTCTAAGTTATCTCCATGCATGGTCATTGTTTGGGGTATCAATCTCAGGAAAGACCCCTGTGCACAGATTTTTTGTTTCTGCTGCTCCCCTTGTGGAGCTTTTATTCCTTCTAGGTCTTTCTATCTACCCCTTCTTTCATAAGATTCCCTGCACTCTGCCCAGAGTTTGGCTATGCCTCTCAGCATATGTTTTGATACCCTGCTGGGTCGAGTCTTTCAGAGGCCTTCTGTAATAGGCTGCTGTCCTGTTCCCTGTTTTCTCCCTCTTCGATGTCCGTCGCATTTGCCTTTCTGAATGAAGATTGAGCATAAGTGTAATGATGTTACCTGGAATTGTTTGTTTGCATAGATATGATCATCTTTCTAATTTGCTGACCAAGATACTAGATGGGCGTCCTGCAGATGCTGTTGACATCATTGAAACTATAAGCCAAGATGTGAAAATGGAACATTTTAATAAAAAATTAGATACACTCTGCAATGAAAATGAGATGCTTCCAGAATATGAAATAGCAGAGAAGCAAAAGGCTCTCTTTCTCCAGGGTCATTTGGAAGGTGCTGATTCAGAACTGGAAGAGGAAATTGTAAGTGATTAACAACTATCTCAATGGTGTGAAAATGCACTGGAATCTCAGGGGTTAGTGGGGTTTGCTTCATGAACATGCCATGTTTAAACGCTGTGATGTGATAACTAACTTGACACTAATGAACACTGGATGCTCAGGGATGAATGAGATTTATGTCACAAGCATACCAACTATTTTTTTATTTTTTTAAATAACTTTTATTTTTATATTAATCATAGATTATTTACTTTGTACCCTAGCTATAGCCCCCTTCTCTTTCCTTCCCAATCCTACCTTTCTTCCTTCATCTCCTGCCTGTCCCTTTCCAAGTCCACTGAGAGGGGAGGTCCACCTCCCATTCCATCTGACCCTAGCTTATCAAGTATCTTCAGAACTGGATACAATGTCCTTGTCTGTGGCCAAGCAAGGCAGCTCCTCCCTGGGGGTGGGGGGGGGGGAAGAGGTCAAAGAGCCAGCCACTGAGTTCATGTCAGAAATAGTCCCTGTTCCCCTTACTAAGGGACCCACTTGAATACTGAGCTACCATGGGCTACATCAGAGCAGGGGTTCTAGGTTATATCCATGCATGGTCCTTGGTTGGAGAAACAGTCTCAGAAAAGACCCCTGTGCCCAGATATATTTGGTCCTTGTGGAGCTCCAGGTCATACTAACTCCCTCTTCTTTCATATGATTCCCTGCACTCTGCTGAAGGTTTGGTTATGAGTCTTAGCTCCTGGGATACCTCAACTCAGGATGATCTTTTCTAGATCCCATCATTTACCTGCAAATTTCATGATTTCCTTGTTTTTAATTGCTGAGTAGTATTACACTGTGGAAAAAGTACCACAATTTCTGTATCCATTCCTCAGTTGATGGGCATCTGGGTTCTTTCTGTACCCCATTTTTTTTAATTGGATTGCTTGATTTATTGCCTTTTAGCTTCTTCAGTTCTTTATATATTCTGGATATCAGCCCTCTGTCAGATATAGTGTTCACACCAACCATTTTTAAAGCTCTGTAAATAGTACTTGAGTCAGATTTCTCTTGCATTCCTTCAGGCCTTTTAATCAGTGCATTTTACTATGATCATATGGTGACTTCTATGCCAACAAATGGCATGAATTCTGTAATTTTACGGGACCTTCATCATATAAGATTTCTGTCATTTTCTAGAAAGTCACTGTTTGTTGCATAATTAAATATGCCATCCACTCAGTCTTAGTCACAACTAATTACTGTGAAGAGACACCATGAATAAGCAACTCTTGAAAGAAAGCCATTTAATTGGGGACCTGCTAATAGTTTCAGAGGTTTAGTTTATTATCATCATGGTGGGGATCATGGTAGCACACATGGTGCTGGAGCAGTATATGAGAGCTATATCCTGATCCACAGGCCAAGACAGCCTGTGCCTGGCATGAGCTTTTGAAACCTCAAAGACAGTGACAAACTTCCTCCAGCAAGGCAACACCTACTTCAACAAGGCCACACCTCCTAATCCTGCTGGAAGCATCTCATTTTCTTTTTTTTTTTCACTTCATTTACGTATTTTTTATTTAACAGCATTACTTTAGGCCTCTTGTTTTTTAACAGTCTTTTGCCCCCCATGGATATCCTCTTATAAGATCTTTTTTTTTAATTTTTTTATTTTTTTTATTTTTATCAGTTACATTTTATTAACTCTGTATCCCAGCCGTGTCCCGATCCCTCATTCCCTCCCAGTCCCTCCCTCCCTCCCTCATCTCCACCGTGCCCCTTTCCAAGTCCACTGATGGGGGGGACCTCCTCCCCATTCATCTGATCCTGTTTTATCAGGTATCTTCAGGACTGGCTGCAAAGCCCTCCTCTGTGGCCTAACAGGACTGCTCCTCCCTTCGGGGGTGGGGAGACCAAAGAGCCAGTCATCGAGTTCCTGTTAGAAATAGTCCCTGTTCCCCTCACTTTGGGAAACCAATTGGTTACTGAGCTACCACAGGCTACATCTGAGTGGAGGTTCTAGGTTATGTCCATACATGGTCCTTGGTTGAATGTCAGTCTCAGAAAAGACCCTGTGCCCAGATATATTTGGTCCTTGTGGAGCTCCTATCCTTTCCCCATCAGACTAACTCCCCTTCTTTCTTATGATTCCCTCTACTCTGCCAAAGGTTTGGTCATGAGTCTTTGCTTTGAAAACACTGCTAGTTAGAGTCTTTCAGATGTGCTCAGTATACTCCTGTCATACGTTCAATGCACATCCCATCTGTCTTTCTAAATGAGGATTGATCATCTTACCCCATGTCCGCTCAATTGATTAACATTTTTAGGTGTATAGATTTCATTATGTTTATCATATCTTATAGGTCTATATAAGTGAGTATATCCCATGTTTGTCTTTCTCCTTCTGGGATATTTCACTCAGAATGATCTTTTCTAGATCCCACCATTTGCCTGCAAATTTCATGATTTCCTCCTTTTTGATTGCTGAGTAGTATTCCATTGTATAAAAATACCACAATTTCTGTACCCATTCCACCATTGCTGGACCAACTGGATGTCTACATGCAGAAAAATGAAAATAGATCCATATTTATCACCCTGCACAAAACTAAAGTCAAAGTGGATCAAGGACCTCAACATAAAACCAGATACCCTAAATCAATTGGAAAAAAAAGTGGGGAACAGCCTAGAACTCATTGGCACAGGAGACAACTTCCTGAAAAGAACACCAACAGCACAGGCTCTAAGAGCAACAATCAATAAATGGGACCTCATGAAACTGAAAAGTTTCTGTAAAGCAAAGGCTACCGTCATCAAAACAAAACGACTGCCTACAGATTGGGAAAGAATCTTCACTAACCCTTTATCTGACAGAGGACTAATATCCAGTATATACAAAGAACTAAAGAAGCTGAAAAGCAGCAATCCAAGTAATCCAATTAAAAAATGGGGAACAGAGCTAAACAGAGAATTCTCACTAGAGGAATATCGAATGGCAGAAAAACACTTAAAGAAATGCTCATCCTCATTAGCCATCAGGGAAATGCAAATCAAAACGACCCTGAGATATCACCTTACACCCATCAGAATGGCCAAGATGAAAAACTCAAGCGATAACACATTCTGGAGAGGTTGTGGAGAAAGGGGAACCCTCCTCCACTGCTGGTGGGAATGTAAACTGGTACAACCACTCTGGAAAGCTATCTGGCGCTTTCTAAGACAAATAGGAATAGTGCTTCCTCCAGACCCAGCTATACCACTGCTGGGTATATACCCAAAGTTTGCTCAAGTACACAAAAAGGACACTTGCTCAGCATCTCATTTTCATTGTGGAATGTAGCTTCTTTTTATTAAAATGTGCTGTCCTTTCAAGGACTTCTGCTCCCTAATGACTAAGCATTCAAATATATGAATGAAGTCCATGGGGCCATTCTATTTCAAATCACAGCACACTTATTATTCAGTGAGTACTTAACAAGCAGGTATAAATCCATATCTGTTCCAGGACATTTCAACAGGTGAAATGTGAAAAAAAAATCAACGTGAAAAAAATTATTTTCACTGATATCAAGAAACTTAGCCCCCCCCCCAAAAAAATAATAAAAAGCTAAGCCTTGTAAAATGTGGAAAAAAATGAGAACACCCCCTCCCCCACAGAAGGGAGTGTTGTGAAATGAGATGCATGTGGTGGTGATTCCAAGAAAACAAAACAAAAACCTGTTGCAGTGATAAGGCTTATTTAAAAGTAAACACAGGCTGAGCCTGGTCAGAGCATGAGGAAGTAGGAGGTAGAGGAGGCAGAGGCAGGGAGGGCTGTGTAAGTTTAAGGCCAGCCTGGTCTACATAGTGAACTCTAAGCCACCAATGGATTGATTAGTAGTGAGATTCTTTCTCAAAAGAGGAGGTAGGAGGCTGGAGAGGGCTCGGTGGTTATGAGCACTGGCTACTCTTCCAGGGGACCTGGGTTTGAGTCCAAGCTTCTTCTTGGAGGGCCACAACTATAACTCCATCACAGACATACTTGCAGGCAAAATACCAATACACATAAAAACTAAAGTTAGGCTTAAAACAAGTTTAAGTAAAGTATACACAATTATGTATACTAGGTGTTTGGTAGGCTGTGTCATCTAGGCTTGAAAAAGTTCACCTCATATTTGCAAGACCAACTTGCTGAATGAAATCTCTTCAAATGTGCCACAATAAGGTGATACAGAAGTGTAATTAAATTTTTTAAATAAAATTCCTTATTTTTTCTTTAAAGTAAGTTCAAAACTTAAAGGCACTTCTGATGTCACTTTCAATGTGAGCTCTTTGTTATGGTAAGCTCCATTTGTCTTGATATTTAAATATTGGAAAGGGGCTCCCAGTTGTCTAAGGCAGCTTCACTAGGTCAGGATCTGCACCCCAATCCAGGAGATAAGTGAGAGCACACGTAAGTTGTTTCACACTGCAGCCTGACCGCCTTTGATCATATTCCAAGAATCTTCCTAAGAAGGTCAGTTCAGCATGTGGGACATGAGGGCTAAGCTATGGGATGAAGAGTACAACTTTCCCTCAGAAGGCAGGAAGATGATAAAGGCTGCTGCCACCATGCCTTAAAGGCCTACCTGGGTTCAGTCCCAGAACCTACATGCTTATGGACAGAACCAACTCCAGAAAGTTGCCCTTTGACCCCCACAGTTGTGCTTCTGAAACCAAGATGTAAATAAATGAGTAGGGGTAAGAGCAGGTGACACTTTAACATGCCAAGAAAAGAATTTTACAGTCCTATGTCACTGGTGAGGACGTTAAAAGGTACTATATTAACAGGCCCAGGCCAGGTGGCTTTTAATAACAGCACTCAGAGGCAAAAGCAGACAGATCCTTCTGAGTTCAAGGCCAGCCTGTTCTACAGAGTGAATTCCATCCAGGCCAGTCAGGGCTACATAGTAAGACCCTATTTCACAAAAGCAAAAAAAAAACAAAAAACACCCAAATCTTTAGTTTATCTTGAGACCACAATGAAAAAAAATAGAAATAGCAAGTCATTTATAAAAATAATTGTCGCGCGCAGCCTTCGCCGATAAGGATGACGCGGCAACCGAAGATTTGTCCAGCAGAATCTTTATTATGAAGCTCTTGCAGGTAGATGGAGAAGGACCTCAAGCCTTGTGAGTGCTCTGCTTAAATAGCCCGCAGGGCTACGTGCTCGTCTGTAATTGGTGCTCTGCACAATACCCAATTAGCATGTGTTCTCTGATAGGGAGAGCACTCAAATCCATATTAGCATCCTGTGGCGCATGCGCTGCTGCAAGATACAGCACTGACAAGAAGAACCAGGAAACAGGAAGCCAGCGCCATCTTGTAATGGCGAATGCGGCTCCCGACAAATAATGAGTGCTTTTAACTGCTCTATCCTGTGAGTCAAGAGTAGGAAGCATGTCACTTCCATTAAGGTTCTTTCCTACTTTTCTCTGGTCTTGTAAATGCTATTCTCTTGTCCATCTGTCACTATGTGCTCATTTTTCTATATTTCTTTTATGAAGTTATGTTTCTTTCAATTTTTTCAAACATTATTTACTATAATGTCAAGTACTTACATTTGTAATTTAAAACATAGATTATACCAAGCACTTTAAAAAAACATTTTTCTTTTTATCCTTCCCATTGTCTTACATATATTACTATATAGATTGTTATTTACCTGATATACGTGTAAAATCATGAATTTAGTATTTAATATGACAACACAAATGTATATAAATGGGTGCCTATAAGTTGTTATTACTATATTTTCTTTCAGCATTAGTTACTTATTTTATATGAAAATATGTTTGTTTTTTTTGTTTTGTTTTATTTTTTTTGTTGTTTTTTTCAGATAAGATCTCACTATATAGTCCTGGCTGCTCTGGACTTGCTATATAGGCCAGGCTGGCCTGAGACCCTCAAAGATCTACCTGCCTCTGCCTCCTTAAGTGCTGGGATAAGAAGTGTAAACCAGGGCACTGGAGAGATTGCTCAGTGGTTAAGAACATTGTCTGTTCTTCCAGAGTTCCTGAGTTCAATTCCCAGCAACCACATGGTGGCTTACAACCATCTAGACAGCGATCTGATGCTCTTTTCTGGCATGCAGATGTACATGCAGATAGAACACTCATATAATAATAAATAATAAAGAAAAAAAGCTTAAAAAAAGTGTAAACCACCCTGCCTGGCTTGAGTTCTTACCATTGGTAAGTATGCAAGTTTGTTTGTTTTTTTTTCCTAAGAGCCACATAATAACCATCATGCCAATGAGCACAGTGCACAGCTGGTGTAAGAAGCTATATATGTGACAGAAGAATTAAAGTTTATGGATTCAAACAATTTGATGCGTATCTCAAAACAAACAGTAGAGGAGAAAGTAGAGCTAGAATCAAGACTCAGAAAAGAGGCGGCAGACATTCCTCTTATGAATAAAACTTTAACTATGAATTTTTGTTTTCCTAGGCGGAAAGCTCTCTGCCTAATGTGATGGAATCGGCTTATTATTTTGAACAAGCTGGAGTTGGTTTGGGGACAGATGAGACTTACCGAATATTTCTTGCCCTCAAGCAACTTACTGACACACATCCAATCCAAAGATGCCGCTTCTGGGGCAAGATCTTAGGTCTGGAAATGAATTATATTGTTGCTGAAGTGGAATTTCGTGATGGTGAAGATGAAGAGGAGGTGGAAGAGGAAGGGGTAGCTGAAGAGAGGGACAATGAAGAAAGTGAAGCCAGTGAAGGCGAGGAGGATGAATTACCAAAGTCCTTATATAAGGCCCCACAGGCTATACCTAAGGAAGAAAGTAGAACAGGGGCCAATAAGTATGTCTATTTTGTTTGCAATGAGCCTGGAAGGCCATGGGTGAAGTTACCATCAGTTACTCCTGCACAAATTGTTACTGCAAGAAAAATCAAGAAATTTTTCACTGGGCGACTAGATGCAGCTGTTGTAAGCTACCCACCCTTCCCAGGAAATGAGAGCAATTACTTACGAGCCCAAATTGCCCGGATTTCAGCAGGCACCCATGTTAGCCCTCTAGGATTCTATCAGTTTGGTGAAGAGGAGGAGGAAGAAGAAGAGGTGGAAGGTGTTAGAAATAGCTATGAAGAAAACCCTGATTTTGAAGGCATCCAAGTGACTGACCTGGTGGAATCTCTGTCCAGCTGGGTTCATCATGTGCAGTACATTCTTCCTCAGGTAGGAGAGGATCACAGTAGTACACAGATGCAGATTTACATGTGTTCTAAAATTATTCTACTTGTTAATGTTTTAAATATGGGTGTGTGTTAACTTTGTCAACATTTCTTTTATTCCACTATAATATACACTAAAAGATTATGATAGAAACAAAAGCCAGTTTTGTACAGACATTTATATAGAGCCTCTTATACTAAGTATACTCCTTCTAATCAATTATGTATGTAAATGCATATAATTCAGTCCTACCACCTCAATCCCATGGGGGTTGCAGGATCACCTTTATTTTTATAATGAAGGGTTGAAGCATACAATGCTGGGAAAAACGGAAAACCAATCTTAGCTAATACATTATAGAGTGAGATGTAAGAAAAAGGGCTTGTAGCCATTCCCCTGAAACGTCTGCTACACTCCTCCATCATGAGCAGAAAATCTTCAATACACATCCACAGGATGTGTTCCTGAATACTCTAGATAAGAGTTATTACCTGACAAATTAGAACTGTTATGGTATCACATATAAAATTTTGTTATTGATAATGATTAGCATTGGAAGGGGATACTAGAGAAGATAATTGGGGCTGAATATGATCAAAATATATTAAATACTTGTGTGAAAATTACACAATGAAACATTATTTTCTTTAGATACTATATGCTAATAAAAATTAATACTAAGAAAAAGTACCACAAAGGCCAGATATATGCCATTATTAATCATTTCACTGGGGCAATTGTGGCAATGTCTTAGAACCATTTATATTTTAGTAATATTCTATATATCAGGAAGTATAGGAACTGGATGAGTGCTTGTCTGGTAAGAGTGCTAGCTGCTCTTCCAGTAGATCCAAGTTTGTTTCCGAGTATCCCTGTCAGGCAGCTCACAAAGATCAGCAACTCTAGCTTTAGGATATCTGGTATCTTCTTCTGATCTCCATTGCACACGTGCACATGATAGATTTTTTATTTTTTGAGGCAGGTTCTGATTTTACCTCCCTGTCTAGCCTGAGACTTGCCATGTAGACCAGGCTAGCTGTGAACTCACAGAGATCTGCCTGTCTCTGCTAGAGTGAAAGGTGTGTGCCACTATGCCTGGACTTGATGATGGAATTTTACAATGTTAAATAGTTGTAAAAACCTTTCTGATAATTTCTAATCTCAAATAACATAACAGTAAAATCACTTAGAACATTTCAAAAGATATTAAAAAGTATGTATTTTTTTAAATCACCATTTATACACAAACTAGTACAATATACTACTACCATTTCCACTAATTTTCTGCCCGTTTTAAAGTGCATAGACCTCCAAGTTCTGTAACTCTAAGAAACAGAAAATTGTTGAAATGACTATTATAAGTTTGTTGCTTTTCCTGAAGTAACAGAGATGGCTATAATACTTGGTAAAAGTATATAGAGTGTATAAGCTAAGTGTGGTGGTATTTGTCACAAAGCCTGCCACTCTGAAAACTGAAGCAGGAGGATCATATAAAGTGACCCTATATCAAAATAGTTGACCAGTTCCCCCACAGAGAAGCCTCATGTTGATAACTACCAACCAATATGAATAGTCTGAGCTGTGTAAACCTTGCAACATTCATCTCCAGGGTCGATGTAGTTGGTTCAACCCTCTACAGAAAAACGAGGAAGAGGAAGAGGAAGAGGAGGAAGATGAAGAAAAAGGAGAAGAGCCTGACTATATAGAACCAGAAGTGGGGCCTCCTCTTTTGACACCAATTTCTGAAGATTTAGGTAACTTTACACAACTGTTAATGAGGGACTCATAAACTATATAATACACCCATTGAGTGGTAAATATGTCAACTATTGGAGACTCTAAGAAGTGGGCACGGAGCTAGATCTCATCCCTTCTCTCCTTGCTGGATTCCAGAAAGTTCTAGATGGGAGTAAAGAATGCTTTGGCTACACTAACATGCTTTGAAAGAAGGTGAAGGAATGATACACAGAGAATCATGAATGGGCCATAACTAACTGGAAAGGTTGGCATCATTCTTGCTGTACATTCTGTACACTACACATGGCATAGCTACAGTAACATATTATATGAGGTCTACAGTTGCCATTTAGTCTACAGTTGTCTCTGTATCATTTCTCCCTATTCTGTTTTGCTTGAAACTCTTTATTAGTCTCTTCCATGGTAATAAATTGCCTTTCCTTTGGTTATCGTACTGTTCCCTGATTACAAAATACTTTCTCTCCTTTAGTCTCTGTTGCAAAAATGTGTATAAACATTTTTGCAACAGATTTATACAAAAATGTTTATATGTTATATATATTTATACATAACATATTATGTAAATATCTGTACTATATATACATGCTTAAAATTGCTTTGGTTTAGAGCACTCCATTTTATATCAAGCTGCTGTTTTAACTTTTTTTTAGCAAACATTGATGATTGTTCCATATTTATAAAAATCATTTCAGTCACCAGTAGATTCTTTTCTGTCTAGGAGTTAAGCTTATAAATTTCTCATTGGGTTCCAGAAATTCAGAATATACCCGCTTGGACAACAAGGCTATCCTCAAATCTCATTCCGCAGTATGCTATTGCTGTCCTTCGATCCAATCTTTGGCCTGGAGCATATGCCTTTTGCAATGGCAAGTAAGTATCTGGCTACTTACAAAGCCATTTGTAACCAAATTCAACACTTTATACTTTAGTGCATGCAAAACCAATGCAAGCACCATCAGGACACAAAAATGAAGGATTTTTTTTGACCCACAGCAGGTATGTTGAACAACAAAATCCATTTCAAAGCACCTCCCTGGTCAAAGGATGGAAGAATGATGGTTTTGTTCAGGGAACCCACACATTCATCCACAGCAGGCACATTCTTGAGTGCTCTGAGTTGTAAGCAGTCATTCCCAAGCATATTCAATTTAAAGTCATAATCAAAGAAGGAAAGATAACAGACACATTGTGAGACATGTTTAGCTGAAGGTCATATATCACATGGTTTAGGATTGATTGAAGTCCTAGACAGGAAAGACTGGGCTTGCTCAACTTGCAGCATAAACTTTAGGCAGAAATAAAGGACACTTTTTTTGAAAGTACATTAATACAGGCATTTGACTTTGAAAGTTCTCATCTTTCTTAGAGTGTGACAATTTTTTTGTAATTATTTAGGGTCTGGAAATTATGTCATCACAGGGATGTTAAGATAAGTCCTAACTCATGTTTGGCATATTAAGTATAGTATATAATTTATCAAAATGACTTTTGAAATCCATTAAAGCATGAAATTCAGAGCTAGAGTAATTTGGGATTGTACTCTTTTATCTTAATTTTTCCATTTATCTACATTGGACTACATTTATCTACATCGACTTACTAAGTTAGTGAACTAATGGAGAATTTAAGGTGCAACTGAATTAGACATTATTTTTTGGGTGTTTTGGTGAAAGTTATTTAAGATATGCTTGTGCTTTCACTATCAAGGGAATTAGAATCAAGAAACCACTACAACTTCTTTTCTCTCTTGCTGAGAAAGAACATGGTCACATTTGACTTGTTTATGTTCCTTTCTTAGGGTCATCAGAAAGCTCAGCTGAGCAGGTGAGAGCCAAGCTGTGATGATTAGACTAGCCATTAAAGCAAGCCTCCTGCTCAGGAGTTAGTTGGCCAACACAGAACACACACCATGTAGTGTGTGTGCGCGTGTGTGTGTGTGTGTGTGTGTGTGTGTATGTGTATCTGTGTGTCAAGAAAATTGAGTTAGATGGATGTGGGCATGGAAGGAATTGGTAGAAGAAAAAGAATATGATGAACATTATATGAAAAAATTAAAAACCACAGTAAGTCAGAAGTAAAAGGCATGCTTTTAAATTATTTACCATTATAGCACGAGGAAGAGAAAGCTTTGACTTCTCCCCCACATCATTCTCTTCCAAGGATCATATGGATTTTCAGAAATGTGGGTGTCACAGATACATGGGTATCAGGAGGTCATCTCTTTAAGAAGGAACACCATGAAAAAAGGCTCTGAACATTTTATGGGGGAGTTGGGGTGGGACTGTGTGGAGGGATGGGGCTTCAGGCCTGAGATAGAACACTAAGAATGAAGGCTCTTGAGTTTGGAATTTGAATGTAAGAAGAGCATGACCAGCCTTGGGAACAGAGTCCTTGACTGAAACTCCATTTAGCTGCTTGTGTATCGTGTGTGTGTGTGTGTGTGTGTGTGTGTGTGTGTGTGTGTGTGTGTGTTAGTGAGTGAGGCGGGGGGGCTTCCTAGGTGGTGTGAGGCCTACAGAGTGAAGCCTCTGTAATTCCTATCATTGGGGATGAACAAAACTAATTTTAAGCCACACCTCTTATTTTTCTCTCAGCCAAGGTCTAGCAACTTTTGACCTCTGTGGAAAATCTAAAAGATTAAATACTTGAATAACTGGAGGCCCTTTCCTGAAGGAAGACTAGATACAGGGTGCAGATTCGACAGGACCTGATCCTGTTTTTCATAATCAACTTAGCAGTTTCGATCAGGTAATATCCAGTAGTTGAGGAAATATTGAGGACTATTTCACGCTAGCATTTTAAATGCCTTATGGTTCCAAGGTATAGTAACAAGACATTATCACTATGAAGGGGTTGGCTTTTCTTTAAAGACACAACTTGATTTTCTTTACACTTATAGGAAGTTTGAAAACTTCTACATAGGCTGGGGTCATAAGTATACTGTGGAGAATTACACACCCCCAGGTCCACCACCAGTTTATCAAGAATATCCCAGTGGACCAGAAATTACAGAAATGGATGATCCCAGTGTGGAAGAGGAACAGGCTTTCAAGACTACACAAGAGGCAGTTGAACTTTCAGCTGAGGAGAATGAAGAAACTGAAAATGAAGATGATGATGATGATGATGATGACAACTAATACAGAATTAGCCCAATCTTATGTGGCACTAACACACACAAATCTTTAAGGGGGGCTAATTATATATATATATATCATATATATGATGTATATGTATATGTTGGAAATGATGGTATACAATATCTTTCCTTTAAAGTTATCAAATGAGGGAGGCACATAGAGAGATGACTTAGTGGTTACAAAAAAAAATGTTTTTGCTGAGGACAGGAATTCACTTGCTAGCACCCAAGTCAGGGAAGTTCACCACCACCTGCAACTCCAGCTGAAGGAGATCTAATGCCCTCTTCAACCCTCCACAGGCACCACACGTGTGCATACATGCTCACTTACATAAAAACATATCTTTACAAAACATTTTAAAAAGCTGGGTGTAGTGAAACACACCTTTACTACCAGCATTTGGGAGGCAGAGACAAGAGCATCTTTGTGAGTTCAAGGCCAGACTGGTCTGTATAATGAGTTCCAGGGGAGCCAGGGCTACATGAGGAGAACCTGTCTCAAAAATAACAAATCTTTAAAAACATACATCAAATTGGAAACTTCATATATAGAACTTCCAGTATTTACAGAAAGTTGCACAGTAGATTTTCCAAAAGCTCATGAAATGATCATATCACTGTTTTAATGGTTACAACTGTTACAACTAACATAATTAACACTTTAGTAATCCTGCTTTGAAAACATTTCAAATTATTTTTTTTTCTTTTCTTTTTTTTTTTTTTCCCTTGACAGGGTCTTACTATGTAGCTCTGGCTGTCCTGGAACTCACTATGCAGAAAAGATTGGCTTCCAACTCAGAAAGATCCACCTGCCTCTGCGTCCCATGTGCTGGGATTAAAGGAGTGGACCACAATACTCAAATTTAACTCCTAATATGGAAAGTATTGAAAGTTATAATTCACAATCCTTCTTGGAAACTTCTAGTTTTTGAGAGTCAAGGAATATGGAGTTTAAAACATTGATAACCAGGGACTAAAGAGATGGCTCAGTGGCTAAGGGCACTTCTTCACTTGCAGAGGATCTGGGTTCAGTTACCAACACCTACACATTAGCTTGAACACATCAGTTCCAGGGAATCCACCACTGCCTTCTTTCAGGGGTAACACAGACACACAAACACACACACATCATGTGTGTGTATGTTGGGGGGGGGAGGCAAAATACTCATACGTGTAAGTCCAAAAAAAATCAAACAAACCTCTAACCATTAACAGAAAGCATCATTCTAGCCTGCCTGCCAGAACTGGAGTGTGCATTCTTAAATCTGTAGTTGCTTATTCTGGAAGCAATGATACTGTGTGCAAATACGGTGCATGTGTACTTATTCTCTTCCCTGGATGAGCATTCACGATTCTATAATCTGAGTAAAAGCTGAAAAGTTCCCATTTAGTGACTGTTGATCTTAGAGCCTCTGCTGTTCAGGAAGTTGTCTCCTGTGCCAGTGAATTCAAGGCTCTTCCCCACTTTTTCTTCTAACAGGTTTAGTGTGTCTGGTTTTATGTTAAGGTCTTTTATTCCCTTGGACTTTAGTTTTGTGCAGGTGATAAGTATGGAACTATATGCATTTTCTACATGTAGACAGCTAGTTAGACTAGCACCATTTGTTGAAGATGCTCTTTTTTTCCATTGTATGGTTTTGGCATCTTTGTCAAAATTCAGGTGTCCGTGTGTGTGGGTTTATTTCTTGGTCTTCTATTCAAATCCATTGATCTACCAGTTGGTTTCTATGCCAGTACCATGCAGTTTTTCATTACTGTTGCTCTATAATACAGCTTGAGATCAGGGATGGAGATACCTCCAGAAGATCTTTTATTGTAGAGGATTGTTTTAGGTATTCTAGGTTTCTTGTTATTCCATAGGAAGTTGAGAATAAAAATCTGGGCACAAAGATCTTTTCTGAGACTGATATTCCAAAAAAGGACCATGCATAGAGATAACCTAGAACCCCTGCACAGACATAGCCCATGGCATCCCAGTCTCCAAGTTAGTGCCCTAGTAAGGGGAACCAGGGCTGTCTCTGACATGAACTAAGTAGCTGGCTCTTTGATCACTTCTCCCTGAGCAGGGAGCAGCCTTATCAGGCCAGTCCTGAAGAGACCTGATAGGCTAGGGTCAAATGGAAGGGGAGGAGGACCTCCCCTATCAGTGGACTGCGGGAGGGTCATGGGAGGAGAAGAGGGAGGGAGGGTGAGATTGGGTGGAGACGAGGGAGCTACAGCTGGGATACAAAGTGAATAAATTATAATAAATAACTTTTAAAGCTGTTTTCAAAATTTTAGATTTTTTTGTTTTCCTCAACTTTTCCATCCATCTCCTTTCTCTTCCTTATTGGTGGGAAAGGATTACAGAGATGAGAGGTGATAATATCCAGACACTTTAAACTTACATTCTCTACCACTAACACTCTGAAAACATTCTAATTCACTAAAAAGGCATTTTAAAAATTATTTTATTATTTTGTGTGTATTAGGGCTTTGCCTGCATTCAGGTAAATGCATCATGTGCATGTATGATGCCTACCAGAGTCATTGTTGGATGCCATGGAACTGGAGTAACAGGTGGTTGTGAGCCACCATGTGGTGCTCGGAAGTAAACATAGGTCCTCTTTCTTGCAAGAGGAAAAAGTGCTCTTAACCACTGAACTACTCTTCATCCTCCAGCATTTAAAAATCTAAATGGACTAGCCATCATAAAATTAGGAATAAAACCTAGGCACTGCTCCTGAATATTGCTTTTACTGAAGAGGGAAATATAAGATTAAAGAGAGTACAGTTTACCAAAGTGCTGCATGTTGGCAAGGGACTTTGGATTGAATATAACTTCCAGTGAAAGGTATGGGGAGGTAGGCAAAGGCTGGCCAGTGGGTATAGCTGTTGCCATGGCTCCAGGGATTGGTCTGAGAGATGAGGGAATGAAAAAAAGATAAACACAGACACACAGAAGAGCTGGGATTGGGAAAACTGGTCTGAGGGAGAAACATCAGCAACCATGTTAGCAGTCCCGTTGTCTTTACTGTACACAGTTAAACAGGGAGGCAGGGTTTTCGCATACAGCCAGAGAAGGAGGCACTTGAACAAGTAGGCAGCTTTGACCAATATTGGTAAAAAGTCTCTGTAGGGTAGAAGTTTTCAGACTGTAGACATGGAGTGGGAATTGAGAAAGCTACAGTGGATATTTTTCTGTACTCACTGTCAATATTTGCACCCAGACCCTAGGAAGCCTTTACCATTCCATGGGGCTGAGGCATCGGTCCCTGGTATGACCAGGCCCATGTCTACAATACACATCCACTCAGGATTTCACTGGCTTTCCTGCAGGCTGGAGTTTACAAACCAGCAAGAGACAGTGGTAAACTAGGTCACACAAATACATGTAAAGGTTAAACACTTTAGCTTTAATGTTAAGGGCAAAATATAGATAACTAAGACTGAGAGTTTCATTGGGAGTCTGTCTGATAATCTAGGCAATGGAAACACAACTATATAGTGATATAAAATAGAAATTGACTGTCAAGAGGGCAGGTGGAAAGGGTTCTCCAAGTACTAAATTCTTGTTTTTGTTTGTTTTCTTTTGTTTTCTGAGAAAGGATTTCTCTGCGTAGCCCTGGCTATCCTATTGCTTTGTAGACCAGGCTGGCCTTGAACTCAAAGATCCGCCTGCCTCTGCCTCCCCGTTGCTGGAATTACAGGCATGCGAGCCTGGCAAATTCTTGTTCTTAAGAGTACAAAGTTCAAGGCATATACCCGAAATATGCTCAAGTACACAAAAAGGACATCTGCTCAATCATGTTCATAGCAGCTTTATTTGTAATAGCCAGAACCTAGAAACAACCCAGATGCCCCTCACCTGAGGAATGCATAGAGAAATTGTGGTATATTGACACAATGGAATACTACTCAGCAATTAAAAACAAGGAAATCATGAAATTTGCAGGCAAATGGTAGGAACTGGAAAAGATCATCCTGAGTGAGGTATCCCAGGAGCAGAAAGACACACATCGTATACACTCACTTATAAGTGGATATTAGATATACAATATAGGATAAACATACTAAAATCTGTACACATAAAGAAGCTAAGCAAGGAGGAGGACCCAGAATAAGATGATCAATCCTCACTCAGGAAAGCAAACAGAACGGACATTGGAAGAGGGAGAAAACAGAAAACTGGACATGAGCCTACCACAAAAGGCCTCTGAAAGACTCTACCCATCAGGGTATCAAAGCAGATTCTGAGGCTCATAGCCAAACTTTGGGCAGAGTGCAGGGAATCTTACGAAAAAGGTGAAAAAGACCCGGAGGGGACAGGAACTCCACAAGGAGAGCAGCAGAATCAAGTAATCTGGGCACAGAGGTCTTTTTTTTTCTGAGACTGATATTTCAACCAAGGACCATACCTGGAGATAACTTAAAACCCCTGCACAGATGTAGCCCATGGCAGGTCAGTCTCCAAGTGGGTTTCCTAGTAAGGGGAACAGGAACTGTCTCTGACATGAACTCAGTGGCTGGCTCTTTGATCACCTCCCCCTAATGGGGGAGCAGCCTTATCACCATGCCCAAAGGAAGACAATGCAGGCAGTCCTGATGAGACCTGATAGACTAGGATCAGATGGAAGGAGAGGAGGACTTCCCCTATAAGTGGACTTGGAGAGGGGTGTGGGAGGAGATGGGGAGGGAGGGTGGAATTGGGAAGGAAGAAGGGAGAGGGCTACAGCCGGAATACGGAGTGAATAAACTGTAATTAATAAAAAGATAAAAATTAAAATAAAAAAGGGTACAAAATTCAGTCTTTGCTGGAGTACTGCACTTCGTGTATCTTCAAGCAGGTTCTTACTCTTTTTAGGAAACACATTTTAAATTGCTCAATATCCATTTCTTCTCATTTCTTTCTGAGGACTTCTACAATCATATATGTTTGCTCTCTTTATAATCTGAAATTTGAACATTCTACAGCTTCTAACTTGATTGTTCCTGCTATAATAACTGACACAAAATTGTAGCTTCCGATTTGGTTCCAACCCACTTCTCTAAGTTAACCACAAATTCTAAGAGTCTTTCAATAATAATCCCTTTGTGAGGTACAGCAAAAGATTCTTGCATACATGCATACAAAGGACACATGACCAGAATCTAACATTCCTTTCCTATATAGGATATATTAAAACAGAAGACGCTCATCAGAGACATAGGTTTGTGGACATATTTGACAAGAGAATCCTTGATTTCAGAGCTTGTTACACAGTAAGGCAATAACTAAACAACGTGAAGGGAATCTCATTACATGGTAACCTCAGTGTCCCCTAAACAGCTCAAGTGTTCAAAGTCTGGACTCAACCAGTAGATCCAGTGATACAGATAACTGGACCTGGAGTTCTGATCTAGCCAGTAGATCAGTCATTTGAAGGATTATCTGAACTTGCTACTGGAGAACCACTGGAGGAGGCAGGTCAATCTGGGTGTGCTTAGCATGTTCCTGGCCCCTTCCTGCCCCTCCCTCAGCTTTCTGGCCACAGTGAGTACAGGGCTCTGCTCAAGCACCTCCACAGCCTGCAACCATGATCTTCTCTCTTGGTCTACCAAGTAAGCCTACCAAGCACTGAAACCATGAAGCAAAATAAACATTTCCTCCTTTAAATTACCTCTTGTACACCTGCCACAGCAATAAAACCTAGATTAACAAAAGAAAAATAGTGAGAAATCTGTGGGCTCCATCTTGGAACACAGTTATGTTCTTGAATAAATCACTAATTTCTCAGAGATTCAGCTCCTTCATATGGCATATACTTGCCCTCCTGGCAATGGGCAAAGAGACAGCTTATTCGTAGTGCTCTTATATCAGTCAGGGGCAGAGCAGAAGGCAGTCCTTTGTTCATCCTAGCTTGATGCCTGGCTTGGTGGCCAAAACTGTTTTATGCCTAGGACACATAAAAATCAAATCAAATCTAGGCAATGCAGTGCAGAAGAAGGAAGACAGCAGAGACATGTGGACTGATAAGCCACCGACAGACCTGCCCTCCAGTGCATGGCACAGGTGGGCCACGGTCACCTGCTCAACGACACACCACGCAGCATGGATGGGGATATTACCCAGAGGCCAGCCAGCCACATGGCCAGCCTGAAGCTGGAGCTACCATAGTGTGTGAGTATGTACGTGGTGGTCAGAAGGGAGAGAAGGGAGGTGGAACAGCTTCAGCATTATGAAGGATGGAACTGGAGATTCAAAGGTAGAGAGGAGTAGCCTGTAATAAATGGCCAGCCCTGCCACTTGGGGCCACAGTAAGGTCCCAACCTGGGCTGCAGCTGAGGGCCACGTCTGAGTGCGTGGTTATGCAGTGGCAGGGGTCAGTATCAATGTCTCTGGCTGGAGCAGCAGCCAGAGACCACCTGGATGTCCAGAGTCTGTGCAGAACTGGCTCTGCCTTTTACTGGGTGCAGCGTTCTGAAAAGCTGGTCCCAACTCTGACTGCTGGCAGCACTCCATTCAGGCAAGCAGGCCCTGTGCCTCACCCAGGAAGCATAGTGGAGCTGGCCCTAATGGCAGGAGTGTGGGTGAGCTGACCCTGCCACTCATCTGCCGTGGAGTGGCACAGGTATGACACCCACCCCCTTGCCACCTTTGGTAGTCAGGAGAGCTGACTCCAAAGGCATTAGAGACGGAGAGCTATCTCTGCTCTCTCACTAGCTATAACATTCAAGAGAGCAGGCCCTACACCTCGCTGGGCAAGACAGTGGGGTTGGCCCTGATGGCAAAGGCATGGGTGAGCCCGCCGGAAAGGAAGAGAACAAGAGAGTTACCTCAGCCTTCTGCTGACTGCAGCCTTGGGTGGTCTAACCTAAGCAGTGGTAGAGAACTTCCCCTAGTGGTTCAGATAAGAGAGAGCCAGTGGGCTAACCAGCTGTGCGACTACCCAGACCCAGATCCAGAACTCTAAGATGGCCCACCCCAAAATCTGTATCATCTGTGATATAGACAGTGTCACAGAAGCTAGAGATCTTGAACACAGCAATAGCTCACTGTAATAACCATTTGCAAATGAAGATGTGTGGACAGAGGGATATGCTGTGGGACACACTGTAACATACTACAACTTCCACAATGAGATGTTTTCCATGCTTTGATTTTATTGTTGCTGTTGTTTGTGTTTTTTTTTTGGTGGGTTGCAAGGGTGAGAGGTAGACAAGAAGGAACACAGAGATAAGCCTGACTGTGAAGCATGATGTGAAACTCACAAAGAATCAATAAAAAGTTATATAATAATAATAACAGTACTTGCCTCAACCATTTTAAATTAAACCTACTAAAAGATGCTAAGTACTAAGAATGCTAACACAAGTAATTCACATTAGCTTATAACTATAAGACAAGTTTCTGAGATGTGGATCAGCAATCAAAACCAACAATGCAAACAAGGTATTTTATTCAACTAAGTACTAGACGATAATATGTGGAGAAGATAACAGGCATTTATTACTTAAATATCATATCAAGGACTTAAGCAAAATCAAATTCAACTGTATCAGTAGCAGAAAAAAGATAATTACAAAACCACAGAAATATCTGATTCAAGGAATCTTCTCTGCTGTAAACACTTGAGAAGCTTGTTTCCTGGCCTTGAAAAAGAATTGAGAAAAAAAAGAAAGGAGCTTTGATTATAATCTAGAAATTAATTATGCTATATTATCACTTTAAAAAATTAGCTACATTTATTTTTTATTGGTGTACATGTGTGTGTATGTATGTATGTATGTATTGGCATACATATACCATAGCACACAGATGAAGTTGCATAACTGTGGAAGTCAGTTCTCTTTATACCACATGGATCCTGAGGATCAAGTTTGTCAGGATTGAAGGCAAGTACCTCTGACTGCTGAGCCATCTTATCAATTCTGTATATTATTTTAATGTGGAAAATTAAGCCTGGATATTTTAAGATAGCAATGAAAATTCCTAGTGGAAAAGTATGCCCTAAAACTTAGCTGTAGCTACCTCCTATTTTATACATTAGTTCTTTCCCCTCGATCTTGTTATTTCCCATGTCCCTCTCAAGTACTCACCCTCGTCTTTAGAGGGAAACAAATATGAGGTACTCAATAAGTACTCTTTCTATTTTCTCATAACATTTGCAGCTCTTGGGATGGAGAGGTGCTCAGTGGTCATGAGAGCACAGCGCTCTTGCAGAAGGTCTAAATGCATTTCCCAGCACCCACCTCCAGCAGCCCACAACCACCTGGAATCCAGCTCTAATGCCCTCTTCCAGCTTCTGTGAGCACTGCCCTCATACACACAATCCCACTCAAATACATGCAATTAAAAATAAGATAAAAATAAAAATTTAAGATTCTGGGGTCTTATGCATTTTTAGGCTTGGTGTGCTATGATGTAGCTGTAGCTCATAACCTCAGTGAAGGTATTCTAATACCTAGAAATTCTTCAATAATTTGAAACTCATCACTTTACTATAAAGGATAAAGACAAGTTATCCTAGAACTGAGTATAACTAGAAGACCACATGAGTTAAGTAATGGATTATTTTTATAACCATTTTACTGTTGCTCATCACTAACTTGACATTAAAAATTAAATTTACAATTTAAAATTTTTTATGAAGATGAGTTAAGCAAGTAAAAGACATTTAGGTACCATCTAAATTTAAAAATGTCCATTTCAGAAACTCGGTGATATTATGCATTTGTCATTTCATGAGACAGAATGAGTTCTGAGGTGATAAAACAAGATAACACTGGTTTTAACTAAAAATTTAAACGACTTCAGCCAATACTGAGATACTTACAAGTTTCTCCTCTGGTGAAAGGACACCCTCTACAGCTACGATTTGGTACTGCTTATGTTTCAGATTTCCCACAGATTTCCGCAGCTGCCTCAGACTACTAGCTTCTATGTCTTGCCTTAATAGTTTCTGCATTTCTCGAGAAGGACATCCGGGATCAAATATTAGTAAACATAATGTTCGGTTTTTTCTCTCTTCAATTCCAATAATTGTTCGACTGTGACCTAGTCAATGTATAAATAACAGTCAATATGTCACATCTATACACAGTTATAACTATACATACATTTGTAGTCTCAGTGTAGGCTTCTATGTGTTTAGAACACATAGAAGAGACACATACACACACACACAGACTTTCACTGTGTGTTCTGGAAAGGCTTAATATACGTGACAAGTGAGTAAAGACTGAAAGAGAACAAGGGATGAATAATGAGAGCAGTGGACCAGAAAAAGAGGACAGGAAGTGCAAAAGTCTCAAGAAGTTGGGTTCCTGAAGAATATACCAGAATGAAAAGTAGCTCTGACAATCAGTCACAGCTGCCCACCCCATCACCTCTACTACTGAAATCTTAACTTGTGTTTAAGCAAGAGCTAATCTGCTATCTTAAAAGAGTGCAGTGGTGTGTGTGAGATCTCCTCACCTTGATGCTGGAGATAGATGGGAGGTTTAGATGTACACACAACCTTTGGGTTCCCTTCTCTCTCTGAAGAATAATAGTTCAATATCCATTCAAATAAGCGAGGGTGTGTACCCGAAGGACCAGTCGACTTGTGAAAATCAATAATGCGGCACCTAAACAATTGACAGAGCAGATAATTTAGAGGATATTTTACAAATTTTCGCAAAAAATGCAATTATTCTAACAAAAAAAATCTTAATCTAGAACAAACATATATCCATTACTTCCCTATGAAGGAATGAAAAGTAAATATATTTTTACGCTTTATTTAGAAACCATTTTGTGGGGAAAATAATTATTCAAATCACTATAGTAATTCAAATTATTCAAATCATTCATAGTAAGACTGATGGATGAGCTAAAGGTTACAAAGATTTCCTAACATAAAAAAGCCTCCCTGCTTGACTTTTAAAACTCATGGGCCGTCAGGGGTCTTTTCTGAGACTGATACTCCAACTAAGGACCATTCATGGATATAAATAACCTAGAACCCCTGCACAGATGTAGCCCATGGCAGTTCAGTGTCCAAGTGGGTTCCCTAGTAATGGGAACAGGGACTGTCTCTGACATGAACTCAGTGGTCTGCTCTTTGATCACCTCCCCCTGAGGGAGGAGCAGCCTTACCAGGCCACAGAGTAAGACAATGCAACCAGTCCTGATGAAACCACATAGGCTAGGGTCAGAGGGAAGGGGAGGAGGACTTCCCCTATCAATGGACTTGGGAGGGGCATACGAGGAGATGAGAGAGGAAGGGTGGGGTTGGGAGGGAATGAAGGAGGGGCTACAGCTGGGATACAAAATGAATAAACTGTAATTAATAAAATAAATAAATAAATA
Source organism: Meriones unguiculatus (assembly GCF_030254825.1). Lineage (NCBI taxonomy): Eukaryota > Metazoa > Chordata > Mammalia > Rodentia > Muridae > Meriones > Meriones unguiculatus. The sequence goes on along the minus strand of NC_083367.1, from coordinate 39,079,165 downwards.
CATAAATAAATAAACTCATGTGCCATAAGCTGGGACATTGCCACTTCATTCTAATGCCTCTAGCCCTGATGATCAACTAGAAATTGACTCGAGGGCTAGTGCAATGGTTCAATGAGTAAACGTGTTTGCTGTGCAAGGATGGTGACCTGAGTTCAATCCCTGGTGCCCACATTAAGGTGGAAGGGGATATCACTCCACAAATTTGTCTTCTGACCTCCACATGCACACTCAAACACACATAGTAATTAAAACTTAGGGGATTACAGAAACAGCTCAGTGATTAAAAGGACATACTACTTTTAGAAAAGATCCACATTTGGTCACAATTGGCTGATAACTCCAGCCCCAGAGGATCCACCTGTACTCATGTGCACATATACACAAATATGTATCTATACACATAATTTACAAACAGTAAACTTTTTAAAAATTTGAAAACAAACTTACTTCCAGGATTTTTTCTACTCAGCTAATTTATAACAGTGTAAACACAAACATATTTAAAAAATCCATCAGTAAGTTTTTGTATATCTTTATTTAAAAAAAATAAAAAAAATGAATTCTGGTTTTAATTCCCAGTAGTAATAATTTCTACAAGTCAAAAATATTCTTGTGTCTCCCGGGCCAAAAAAAAAAAAAAAATTCTAAATACTTTCCTCCAAAAAATAAATATATAAATGTAAAAAGTATACTGAATACTTTCAATTTTCTTCAATTCCAGTTACAGACATTACTAGTAAAGGACAGGACACACAGGAAAAAAAAAATATGTCGGAGTTCATACCTCTACATCAATGTAAGTACTGTTTGGCTACAGTGGTTTACTTCCTTCATTTTAGTCATCTTGAATAAATAAGTGCTAAAGTAGGCTCACATCTATATTACTCAAAACTATTTTAAGTATAAACAAAAGCATTTAATATCTTATTTTAAATTTCTGCCTAAACAGTCCATCCTTGTCTCTCATGGCAATGAAATCTCCAAAATATTCAAAACTGTTATGGTTTCTGCTGTAGTTAGAATGTGAACTGTCCTTTGCAAGCTCACCTTAGATTTGATCAGCTGGTAGTATGTTTGGGAAGGCTGTGGGAAATGCAGGAGGAAGAGCCTCGCTGGAGGAGGCAGGCCCTAACCTAGAGAGCAGGTTCCCTACTGACACCGTTGACAGCCAGTCTCCTGCTTTCTGCCACTACACCTTCCCTGATTCCCACAACAATGGAGGGTAGCCTTTGAAACTGAAAGTCAGAATAAGCCCTTTCTCCCTTCAGCTCCTTTTGTCAGCCTATTTTATCAGAGCATGAAAAAATAGCTAGAACAGTTGCTAACTTTAATCATACTAAATTTAATGCTGACAGTTTGCAAATGAATATAATAATATTAACTGGAATTTGCAGGTACATACTTTACTTTCAGAGAGGTCAGAAGAGTATAAATCTCACATGCTCCAATCCAGGCTTTTGTTCCCTGTAATTTGTTATTAAGCTGAGAGGCTCCCTGAGGATCAAAACCTTCATTCCATGCATCTTCAATCATGGACTGAATTTTTGGAATACAAGGAACTGACATACCTGAAATTACATAAGCAAATAAGTAACAAGACAATGTACTAATATACTGAACAATAAGATCATGTAGTAACATATACTCTACTAGAAAAACCCACAAGAGTTTCTAAGAAACTTATTCCTAATACCTTCTGTATATCATAAACTCAATATGACAATAATACTTTACATACCTTTCAAGCAATCACCATATACATCATTTTTCAGTAACGATGAAAGTAGCATCTGGAAATTTCTATAGCCACAACCCCAACCTTTGTCCCCAAAAGATGAATGAAAATGATCCACCACTGTAGAAAGCCACACACACCTCACATCTGTGGCAGTGTTCTGATAATACCTATGGAGGGCTTCAATAATTCCTAAAATAGAAGAGATTTAGAACCCTTAATTAAACTTCAGTATTATACTTTTTAAAATTTTTTGTTATTGTTTTGTTTGTTTGTTTAAGATTTATTTATTTATTATGTATACAATGTCTGCTTGCATGCCAGAAGAGGGCACCAGATCTCATTATAGATGGTTATGAGTCACTATGTGGTTGCTAGAAATTGAACTCAGGACCTCTGGAAGAGCAGCCAGTGCTCTTAACCTATGAGCCATCTCTCCAGGCCTAGTATTATACTTTTTATACATAACAGTACGGTAAATGCTAAGCAAAAAAGAATAAATGTGACAATATCCTTAGAAAATGGCCCTAGACTACAAATGCTAGAAGCAGGTTTTAGGACAAGTTACATATAGTTCTTCCTTTTAGAACATTCTTCTTCTATTTAGAATCCTTTAAGGACCAGACATCACCTTCAAATTACATTTGTCTAATTCTTAAGAATAATCACTGCATTTATTTTTCCCTGGCCCTACTTATCTAGTCATACTTTGTCACAGCAGGGCATTACAGCTCTTTGTGTATATTTTGTCTCCTTTAAAAAATCTGAAGATATTGGGCCATGATATATTTTATGCAGTTCTTGCTTTGTCTTAGTATTTTATTTAAATGAGATACAAGGAAATATGTCTTTGGGGAGACAGATTAAAAAAAAAAACAGAACAACAAACAAAAAACAAAAATAATCATGTAACCAGTATTTAAAGCTATGCCCACTATCATGAAGAACAGAAATTGGTTATAAATTTTTTAAACTTAAATTAGACTCATATTCAAGAAAAATAACAATGAAAATAACTTGTAACTGAGTACTAAGGTTAGATATAGAGAAAAATGATGAAGTGACATTAAACAGTATTAAGTCATGGAATGGGCCCTCTAGAAACAGAAAGATAAATGTCAACTTGGATGAGATCAAGATTTAAGACAGTCCTTGAAGAATGGAAAAAGGAAAACCTGTAATTGAAGTAATATATTTAAGCATACTCTAGCATCCTTATTATAGGTAAGACAGGAATACTTTATTTCCTGGTAACCTTTATCTTAGCAATGATACCATACAACCACATTAATGAAAAAATTTCTCAGAAGTAGTTTCTTTTTTTGTTTTGTTTGTTTGTATTTTAGAAACAGGGTTTCTCTGTGTAGCCTGGACTCACATTAAACCAGTATGGCCTCGAACTCACAGAAACCCACCTTCTTCTGCCTCTCCGAGTACTGGGATTACAATTGTGCACCACCATGCTGGGCTAGAAGTAGTTTCCTAATTCCTAAATTTCCTTGGCTGTTTTCTCAAAAAGCTACCTTTTGTTTAATTACACTTTATTGTTTAAACTACAAGGCTGTAAATATATAAAGGAGTATTAAGTGATTGTTCTAATAGACACTTGTATAATTAACAAAAAAGTAAAACTCTTTGCCATGAGACAGGAGAGACGGCTCAGTAGAGAAGAACACTTGCAACTCCTGCAAAAGACGGATTCCATTCCCAGTGCCTACACTGGGCCACTGAAAACCACCTGGAACACAAACTCCAGGGTGACTGACAGCTTTGCAGATGAAAAACAGACTCAATAAGTGGTGTCAGGGAAAGAACTACTTCAATCATATATGAGTGCTTTCAAATATAACATCATTATAAATAAGGGGGAAAAAACCTAGAGCCCCACTTTGCCTTCCACCCCAAAAACAAAGAAATACCAGGTAGATTAAAATTTTAAATATAGGGACTGGAGAGCTCTCTTGTGGCTACCATTTCCAAGGATCCAGGTTTGATTCCCATGTAGTAGCCAGAAACATCTGTAATTCCAGTTCTAGAGTATCTGACACCCACTTTTGTCCTCCACGGGCACCAGACATGTAAGTGCACAAATATACTTGCAGGTGAAACTTTCATTCCCATAATATATTTTTGAAAAAAAAATAATGCAGCATATTTAAAGAACCATAAAGGAATACACATTTGTGATCTTTAAAAAAAAAAAACTTTCCATTTTTGAAGACAAACAGAACACACACATTAAAGACAAACATTGAGAGGTTTGCTGTGTGGGCAAACCAGTAATTCTAGCATTTAGAAAGTAGAGGCAGAGGTCTGCCAAAAGTCTGAGGATAACCAAGGCTAACTAATGAGTTCTAGGTTAGCCTTTGCTACAGAGTTTCAAACTTCCCTCCAAAAAGAAAACCTAAGAAATTTGATTATATTCAAATTTGAAACTTCTATATAAAGATAACCATATATAGGTCTGGCAGAGCAGTGCATGGCTTTAATCATAGAACTTGGGAGGCAGATCCATGTGGGTATCTGTGAGCTCAAAAACAGCCAGATCTACAAAGCAAGTTTCAGGAAGCCTGAACATACATAGTAAGAACGTGTGTGTGTGTGTGTGTGTGTGTGTGTGTGTGTGTGTGTGTGTGTGTGTTTGTACATATATATTTATTTATATGAATATAAATAAATAAATATTTATCCCCTGGATCTGGAATTATAGGCTGTGGTACACTACCATGTGGGTGCTGGAAATTGAACCTGGATTCTCTCCAAGAGCAACAAGGGCCCTAAACTACTGAGCCATCTCTCCAGCCCCAGAAGTCTTTTCTTTTTTATTTAATTTAGATATTTATTTATTACAATTTATCATTTTGCATCCCCGCTGGAGCCCCCTCTCGTCTCCTCCCAGTCCCACCCACCCTCCCTCTTTTCCCTCTATGTCCTTTCCCTAGTCCCCTGTGAGGGGAAGATCTTCTCTCCTTCTATCTGACCCTAACTTATCAGATCTCATCAAGGCTGGCTACATCATCTTCCTCATCACCTCTAGGGGAAGGTGATTAGAGAGCTTGCCACTGAGTTCATGTCAGAGACAGCTCCTGTACCGCTTATAAGGTAATGGGTTTTGTTTAAAAAAAATAAAAATAAAAAAAAAAAGAAGTCTAGTCATGGGAATTCAACTGTTTCCATATAAACTGTATTAGTATCCTAATCGATATACAAAAACATAACTGAAAAGAACAAAACAAACAAACCACTCACCAGGAAAAAAAGACATACCATTTTGAATAAGGCAGATCTAATTGTTACTATTAAGAAAGTTATATATACTGTAAGTGTCAACTACATAAGAATGTTCATTTGGACCCAGAAGCAACGATGTATACAAAGCTTTTGGTATCCAAAAATGTAATTAGCAATAGGGTGGCCATCATACACACAAGGCTGTCAAGCATTTGAACTGACTTATCCAACTGAAAGGTGCTGAAAAGCATAAAATATAACATGAATTAAAATATTTCAATTAATAGCTTTTGTGAGGTGAGCATGATAACCCCTATAGGCAAAAACCCTTCTTAATACTGACATGTTGAAATAGACACTAGGTTTAAACTATTAGAAGATGGGATTTAGACTTAAGATAGTTCAACGGGAGTTTTGTAAACTTTACTGCCAAAGCAATACATTCAGTAGAAACCATATGAGCTATGGATAGATTTGTAACAAGTTATTTTCTACAGAGCACTTCCAGTCAGTCACCATAGTAGAAAGGTGACTGCAGACTGAACACAGTCTAATGGCTGTTTAGATACAGAGTTCAGTAGTTTTTTGTTGTTGTTGTTTTCCAACTTGTATTTTTGGCTTATAGTGAATTTATCAACACATAATTCATTGTAAATTGAAATGCTTCTACAGTTTTGTTATTTTTTTTCTTTAATGTGGCTTGAAGATATGTAAAATTTTGCATGTGGCTTACATTATGTGTCTGTAATGTGTCCAAACACGCAATAATTTAAGATAAAGTTTCAGTGAGATGACTTCTTTGGGGTAACCAAGGATTTTCTGACTGATTGAAGGTGTATCCACAAGAAGGAAGTCTTGTCTGGTACTGTAACACAGTCAAACCTCTCTGGGTAGGTAACTCACAGACCCTAATAGGAAAACTACTACAGTTTTATAAAGTTGACATGATATGCCTATCAAACTTCTAAACGTTCATGTTAACACCCACAGATTAGTGTTGTTGTACACTTGGTCAGAAAAGATTCTTTTGGTAATTGGTGTCAGTAACTAGTGAAAGAACTGAGTGAGAACAAATGACTATTTGATATTCAGTCCTAATTGGGTTATCTACATCATCCCCACCAAAGCTCAGGAACCATCAAAGAAGAGAGGGTTGTTAAAACAGCAGAGCCTGAGGAAGAGGTGAAATGTGGAATGCTGTCTTCTGGGCATGTATGGCTGCTGGCTTTCAAAGTCAGCAGCAGTAACTATCTGAAGAAAACTGAGCTTGCCAACACTCTGTCACAAAGAAAAGAAATATCCACAAGGACTCACCTCTGAGGATTTATAGACATTAAAGCATGACTAGATGGGAACTCATATGGCTCCTCTCCTCTCTTAGGATCTATGGAAAATTAACATTATTGGAGGCTGGGGAGTCAGGAAACACACCTTTTTTCCTGCCCACGCTCCTGTAAATAACCCTTCATCTATGTTCTTGTAAGCAACCCTTAACGAAACCAAATAAACCTTAACAAATAAAAAGCACATGAAAGTAGATGTGAGAGGGGATCAAGAAGTAGTGGTAGACACCAACGGGGAAGAGGAGAAAGGGAGCAGCAGAAGTGGGAGGAAAGAGGATCATGGGGTGGTAGTGAATGCAACCAGAATATAGTACACATATGTGAAAACATCGTAATAAAACACTACTATATATAATTAATATATGCTAATAAAATATAAAAATATCCAGAAGGTTCATTTGCACTGTTGTTAGTTAATACAATAGAAACCAAATTATTTTAAGTGTACTGTTTACTATGAAAGTACAAGTTTAGAAGTTTTAAAATGTTTTGTAAAATATATGTGTGCATACAATCTCACCTTCAACTATATAAACTGTTGACAGACAATTCATCAAATTCAATGGCTTTATTACTCTAGTGGAATATGCAATAGTAAAACCGTGGCTTGGATTTAAGCACTCACCAGAAGTTTTTGTTTTTCCATCATCAATACCAATAGCTATTGATTCCAACATGTCAGCTTTTCTGCTATGAAATTCAGATGGATGCATTCTTCCCCTATTTACTTCTATCTCCATATGTCGTAGCTGCTGGTGTTTGTATCCTCCAGAATTATCTAAACCATACTGCCGCTATTGAACATAAAAACAAATAACTTATTTTTATGTCCCTGTACTTCAACCAGATGGAAACTTATAACTTTTATTTCTTTGGAAATGTATGTTGAAGTAATTTGGCTTATGGATTTTTCAAACAAGTAAATGTAAAGATTTTTGTGAAAATTAAAGCATACATCTATAACTTAATAATTAGAAATGTCTCTGTAAGCTTCTATAGTTCTTATAAATAATTAGTTGCTTTCCTTGTAGATTAGAAATGAAAGACCCATCTTCCTGCCAAGGTATTGAGAAAAGTAAAATTCTAAAGATAACTGCTAGTTATAAAAGTACTCATGGGAACTTGCTCTATTTTGACCCAGTGCTGATCCAGTAAGGCCCACTTAGTTCATAAATCACACAGTCATGCTACATGATTAGCAGTGTCTTTGCAAAATGGACTGAGAGACTCAAATATATAAACTGCCTTCATGCATAAGCTTCCTGAGATCGAAACTACTTGGAAAGTTGTTATGTTATGGTTATGGTTAATCTCGATTACCAAGTTGAAATTATTTCAAATCACCATGAAACAGAACTTTTGGGGATGTCTAAATATGGTACCATCCCATAGTGTGTGATCACAGGCTGAATAAAAAGGATAAAGTAGTTCATCTCTTCCTGCCTCCTGGCTGTGAAAACAATGTGACCAGCAGCCACACCTTGCTTATACTGTACTTGTAAACCCTCCTCCCTCAACATGCTTCTGGTCAGTTATTTGATCAAAGCAAAAAAAAAAAAAAAAAAAAAAAAAGATGCAAGGAAGCTGACCAATGAGTAAATCTCTACTATAACAAGCTTGACCGCAGATTTTCTAGGCCTTTGGCCCTGGTTTGTGAGGAGGATTGCAGAAGTTTGAAACTCCAGGCTTAAAAAGCTCTAGAATATTGTAAGCAGGGCTTAGAAGCCCAATCTGATAAAGTGGAAGAACTAGATGCCAGGAAAAAATGTAAGCAGTGGAGGCCTACCTCAGGAGGTTTCAGAGACAAACTAGGCTGGAAGCCATTCAGGACATATTCTGGCAAATAATGTGGCTTCGTCCTGTTTGTGTCCTAAGAACTTCACTGGTGTTCATTCAGGATTAATGGACAAGTAAGGAAATTTCAAGACGAGATGGCATTTAGACTGCATTGCAATTACAGCTTATATCCTGTATAAAGGTCTACAGTAGAGCACAAGGTAGAACACAGCATTGAAAATGTGAAGTTTGGCAAGGAAAAGTGTTAGTTTTAAATTACAGATAAAGCAAGTATTAAAGCTGCTGCAGGGTGAGATTGCCCCCTGGCTGAAAGTATTTGCTCCCAAACATGATTGCCTGAGTTCAAACTCTGAGCCCCACATGCTGGAAGGAGAGAACCAACTCTCAGAAGTTTTCCTCTGACTTCTACAGGCTTAGCAGGGAATATGTATACTCACATATGTATATGTGTGTGTGTACAATATATGCTATATTATATATATATATATGAGAATGGTCCCAAAAGCACATATGTTTCAAGATTTGGTCCCCAGTTAATGGAACCATTTGGGAAGAATGAGGAGGTAGGGTCTTGTTGGAGTAGTTATAGCTTTGTTTAAGTTATGTCACTTGCTTTGTAGTTTCAAAAGCCCAGCCCAGGCCCAGGCTCTTTCCCTCTGTCTGCTTCCTATATAGATCAAGGTGCTCTTAGCAGCATATCTTCCTGCCTGCCTTCATACTCCCCATCATAATGGTAATAGACTAGCCCTCTGAAACTCTAAGCAAGGCCCCAATTATATGCTTTTCATTATAAGAGTTGCCTTTGTATGGTGTCTCTTCCCAGTATATGAGATAACTGTAAAGAGATAAACACATGAAGAGAGAAAATGGGCACTCTGCACTGAGATAACAGGAATGGAAGCTTAATTCCATCCATTAAAGGCTCCATCTAATGAAAAACCAAAACAATACAATTTACTTATTAGGAGAGGGCCTAAACTAAGAAGGGTTCCCTAGTCAAAAACGATCATGTAGAAAGTATTTTCCCATGGCTGGCACACAGGTTAAATGCAACTGTGGTCCAAAAGGCAGGGCTCCATCCTAAGACAGCAGAAGTTTAGAGTTGTCAAAGTGGTAATGATCTTGCAGGCATGAAAGATGGGAAGACTCATTTGATTTTAATACCACTGTTCTAAAGAACCAGTGAAGCCATGAATGTGTGGCAAGGTCCTTAAACAGCAGAGTCCCAGCAAGGAAGCCCCAAGAGGTCATGGAGTAAAGCTGTGAAGGTAAAGCTTAAGTTCTAATAGAGATCCTAGGATGCTGGACATGACAGAACCACAGGACAACTACTGAGGAAAACTGTAGGCACAGAGAGAAATGGTCCAAAAGAAAGGCTATTTTTGCTATAAGCAGCAAATATGAAAAGGCAGGACAACGCAAGCCCTCTGGAGTCCAGTGATTCCATCATGAATTCCAGATGCCTAACATGGAACTGCAGGATTTGGTGCTTGCTCTGCCGCATTGAATTTTGCACTGGTCTGATATTTCTTTTGTTAAGTCTCCATTCTTCTTTTTTGGAATCGGAATACCCAGTCTGCACTATCGTATAGTAGAAGCATGAAACTTGTTTTGTAATATTATAGAGGCTGACAGTTAAGAGACTATTTAAACCTCACAAGAGACTCTGCACTTAGACTTTTGAACAGTACTTTATTAAAGACTATGAGATCCTTTTAAGTCATAGAGAACATACTGTGCATTATGAGATTGCTTGAAAGATTTTTTGATGTTATAAGAATTTAATTTATAGTTAAGATGGTGCCTGCATGTCAGAAGAGATTCTGCACTTAAACTTTTGAACAGTGCTAAAACTATTAAAGACTATGGGGACTTTTGAAATTAGACTGAATACATGTATCCATGAGTCTGTGGAGACAAGTTCTGGAAGATTATGTTTTAAAAGGATTTGTCTGCTGGGTAGTCATGGCATATACCTTTAATCCCAGCACTCTAAAAGTCAAAGACAGGCAGATCTCTTGAGTCTGAGGCCAGTCTGTTCTACAAAGCATGTTCTAGGACAGCCAGAACTACAAGAAGAAATCCTGTCTTGGAAAAACAAAAAACAAACAAACAAACAAAAATGTGTTTGGATGTCAGATTGACAAATGATAGAGTTGCAATGGTTCATTTTGACTGCCAATTTGATGGGATTTAGAATCAGCATGGAGAACTGGTCGAATGACCCAATGTGTAAAAGTGTTTGCCATGCAAAGCCAATGACCTGAATTAGATCTCTGAAACACATAGGGGAAAAAGATTGCCCAAATTTGTTCTCTGATTTCCACATACACTCAATGGAATTGAGCACAGGAACACAAACACACACACGCACACACACACACACACACACACACACACACACACACAGATAATAAAAGTTACTATGGAAACAAACATTGGGGATTATAGATTTGGATAATTGAAGTGGAAGACCACTCTGAATGTGTACTGTGCCATCTCGTGGGTTGGGGCTCCAGAATGAAAAAAGGACAAACTGAGATTTATAAGCATTTGTTGCTGCCTATAAGCATTGTTAACTGGGTACAGTGTAACCAGCCACCTCCCATTCTCCTGCCATGCCTTCCTTACCATGCAAACTGTATGTTGCTTCCTGTCAAGTATCTGATCACAGCAACAAGCAACCAACACAATAAAAAACCTCTTTAAATGTTAGGGACTGATTGTATTGTCAATATTCAAAAGCCTTTGTACATTTTTATGGTGTTAGATTTTGAGCATGAAACCGTGGGGCCCAGACCAAGGTGCTCTTTTGGAAGGCTGTGGAACCTGTGGGAAGGTTACCTCCGTGGCAAAAAGAGGCCAGGACTAAGCAGGGCCATTCTTGTTATACCGTCGGTTTCCTGGTCCACTGTAATATGAATGGCTTCTCCATGTGTTTTTCACCATGATGGCTTGAAACTATGAGTCAAAAAATCATTTCTCCCTTAAAGTTGTTTCTATAGACTATTATGGTTGCATCTGAACTCTGATATGAAAAATATTTTGCAAATAAATAACCAATGAATTGTGCATGTGTGTTGGGGAGGAATCCTAAATTAGATCTTCCAAAAGACATTTCAAGGAAAATTGTCATGTATAAGATGTTTGAGAATAAAACAGAAGATAACTAAATGTATAATATCAATATTAAAGTCTGTCAGATCTATGTAAATCTGGGAACATTTTCAGATCTACTCATTCATAAACCCTTCATATTTATACTATCCTATTAACACAAATGACATTTTAAAATTCTACAAGGTATTACCAGTTCAAATAACAATAGTCCACATGTTAGAAATTAAAAAGAAAAAAATGCATTAAAAATTTTAATGTATTACAAAAACTCAGTTGCTGCTAGTTTATTCCAATACATTCACATAAGGAAAATGTGCCACAAACATCATAAAACATCAGCCTTTGAACATTCATTAAAATACTGTCTGAAATTGTGAGGGAATTTAAGATTAACGAGAGATACACAATAAAAAATAAGTTTTAAGTAAACAGACAGGCAGCTTCTCAGGACAGTTTCCCCAGCTGTCCATCATTTGCATAGCTTTACATGTATACTTTACTACCTAATAGTTGTCTAACACAGGGCAAATCACTAAACACTTTTATTTTCATTCTTCATTTAAAGGTAGGAAAGAAAATCAAAACAAAAAATAAAATAGCAAACCTTTTGGGTTACTGTGAAGACTTTCTCATAATTTCTCTAAAATGATTATTCCAAATTTGAGCTGGCTCTTTCTTTCTTTTCTTTTCTTTCTTTCTTTCTTTCTTTCTTTCTTTCTTTCTTTCTTTCTTTCTTTCTTTTTTGAGATGGGTTAGCCTCAAACTTAAGATATTTACCTTCCTTTGTCTCCCTAGTGCTAGGACTAAAGAGATGTGCCACCACATAAAGTCAAGAATGGTTACTCTGGGATAACATGAGATCATGGCCCATAGAGTCAACTGACCAGGACCCATGGGAGCTTGCAGAGATTAGGGAGCCTGCATGGGTCTGACCTAGATCCTCTGCATAAATGTTATAGCAAAGTAGCTTGCTATTTTTGTGGGAATCCTAAAAATAGGAGCAAGGGCTGTCCCTGACTCTTCTGCCTACTTATGGGATCCTTTTCCTCCTACTGGGTTGTCATATCCACCCTTGATGTGACAGTATGTACCTGGTCTTACTGCAGCCTGTTATATGACATGTTCAATTGAAATCCCTGGGAGGCTTGTTCTTTTCTGAGGGTGGGCAGAGATGGGGTAGACGTGGGGGACAAGGGAGGTAGTGGGGGAGAGATGGAAGAGAGGAGAGGGAAGAGAAACTGCAATCAGGATGTAATATATGAGAAAACAATAAAATAATACATTTACCAAGATATGAATAAAAACAGAAAGTACAACCAGGCATGGTGGAGCATTCATCCTATCACTTGGGAGGCAAAGGCAGGTGGATCTCTGCAGCCTGGTCTACAGAGTGATTCCAAGACAGCTAAGACTACATGGAGAAACCCTGTCTTCAAAACAAAACAAAACAAAACAAAACAAAACAGAATGTGCTCAAAAAAGGCTATTTTATTGTGTGCATGCATGTCTGTGTCTATGTTTATGTGCATGCGTGTGTGTGTGCGCGCGTGCGCATGTGTGAGACTATGGAGGTAAGAAGATATAATATGATCCCCCGGAACTGGAATTATAAATAGTTATAAACTGCCTAAAGCAGGTGTTGGAAAATGAACTCAGGTCCTCTGTCAGAGCAGCAAGCACTCTTAACCACTGAGCCGTCTCTCCAGCTTTGAAGAATAGCTACTTTTAACTGTGTGTATGTGTGTGTGTGTGTTCAATAAACTAAAAAGTACACAGATAAAAACATTTTTTACATAATGTGGACAGACTAGTTAGAAACCTTTTTGGCTATGAACCTTAGCCTTTAATGGTGAGACCACATCTCTAAACCCATGTAAATATCTCAAAAGCATATTTGGGAAATAAGAACTCTATTCAATAAAACTGTTACTAATCTTTGTACCTGCAACTTCTGAAATTCTTCCTGTTCTTGTCTTGATTCTTCAGATTTCCTCTTCCTGTCTTCTTCTTGTTGAAGCTGGTGAGCTAATTCTCGATCACTAGAACACTGGACTCTGTCCATGCCTATTAGAGAGTAACAACCAATATTCACACAGTGTTTACGCTGTAACAAGCATTCCTTGTTAACTAGCTAACTTGAGCATCCTTACAACTTTTTGGAGTATTATCTGCTAAGAAATAATGTGAAAGGTTAAGTGACACTTCTCATTGAGGCCTCTGAACACAACTAATGGATATTCTTTTTTGAAAGAAATATAAAAAAAAGAGAAAGTAATAAAAAATACAAAATATACATTCACAACCTCCAACTATTTCATTACAGTTACAGTTTTTACCCAAGCAAGTTGAACAGTTAACATCATAAAGGTTTGCTTCCTCTCTCCCTGGGACCCCGGGAAACTTAAATACTCTAGTCTGTGGCTTCTGTATACTAGCTTTTTCCCTACGTTTCACTGTTCTGCAGTAAAACAGGACTGAGGACATGACAGAAATACCATACACATACACATATGGTTGGGGGGGAAAGAGAGGGAGACTAGGAGGGAGAGACCGACTCATATTCTGGGTGAACATGGCCCTACCCAGCTACATGAGAATTATTTAAAGAACACATTTACTTTTAAACAATATGACTCTATCTATTGTATCATTAACCTTAAAGGGAGATGTATATTTTAGGAAGCAAAAATTAAAATACTCTTAGACATAAACATACCTTGTTGAAAGCAGCTTTCTTCTAAATGCAAGTCCACATGCTCTTGGAGAATATGGTAATTTGTACAGACAAGCCCACACATGGGACAGTCATAGAGTGGTTGATGACAGTCTGTATTAGAGATAAAAGTAGGCTAGTTTAATTTGCAGAATTATTAGACTTTTCACCCCATGCCAAGGACTATCAACTTTACCACATGAGTAAAATGTTCTTGTAGTTAGCACTAAACATGTCACCAGGCAAAGCAGTGCATACTTTTAATTGTGGCACTCAGGAGGAGGCAGAGGCAATCAGATTTCTGTGAGTTAAAGCCAGCATGGTCCACACATTAATTTCCAGGCCAGCCAAAGCTATATAATAAATAAATAAAATAAATAAGCAAACAGTAGAAAACGGTGTTAGCCAATCAAGCCTGATGACCTGAGCTTGATATCTGGGGTCCACATGGTAAAGATGGCAACTGACTCCCAAATGTCATCCCCTGACCTCCACGAGTGTGCTATGGCAAAAATACAACAGGCACAAAACAAATATATGTAATTCTAAAATAATTATTAAAAATTAACATGTATTAATTTTAGAGTATTTTCTGAACATTATTGGTGCTATGTCAGTCGTGGATAAATATACTAGATGGTAACAACTAATCTGCAAGAATTAAATTTTTGTTGATGAGATAAAGTATGCAGAGATGTGAGAAAGGCACAATGGGTTAATGTATGTAATTATAAAAAGTAAATAAAATAACTACTTTTCAGCTTCTAGAGACAAAATGAGTAGACATGTAGTACAATAATACTGTACAGTACAGTAATAGAACAGATCTCTTACTACTCCATAAAAACAAACAAACAAACAAAAAAAACATTCACAAACAAACAAACAAACAAAAAAAAAAACATTCACATCTGTGGTTGAAACAAGCAAAGTACAAAGGAAAACCAAAACTAAGTGACTACAAATCTAGATAGAGGGTTTGAGTACTGAATTTCCAGTATTCACCATGCAAAGTGGGCAGATACTGAACTCAAGTGCCCAGCACAAAGATCAGCTCTTAAGTTATATTGCCTGCTGCCTTCGTGGGAACAGATTAGAGATGACTCCAGTAGGCAAGCCCAGAACAGAAGAAGCCCAGCAATCCTAAAGCCTAGTGATAACAGGTCTAGAAGGGCTCGTAATTATATATGTATACAAAGAGAAAGCACTAAGCATGTTATTCATGGAAGGCCTGGTCTGACACAGATGCAAAAATGCCATGATGAAGAAACTGGAAAAGGAAATTACAGAAAACTTTTGTAACAGATGATCACTAAATATTAATTATAAAACACAACAGGAAGTCTTATGCCAAGAAAAGTAGTCCAGAATCCACAAACCTAGACTCTGTTGACACATGCCTACAAACTCAGCATTTATTTGGGAAGCTGAGGCAGGCGATTCAGCAGGGAACTGCATCTTTCCAAACATGTTCCAAAACAGCACTGAGATATACGCGGCTTCCATAAGCAAAGCTGGATAATGTAAGAGGTTTCTGAGCCAAGGCTCAGAACTCTTTGCTCATCCATCTGATCATTACATTACAACAAACTAACCCTTCATTACTTCCAGTCTGAATTAATCAGACTTGACATTAACTCACATTCCTCACTCACATCAGTCTATACTCTCCTTTGCTACCAGAAGTCTTCATCTCACAGGCTGGCCATCTCTAGTTCACGGACTCAACCAAGGCTGACATAAGCACCAATACTACCAATCACTTAGTAGCCAGAGTCTTGTGTCTTTAGTCTTAACTATGGACATTCATTTCCCTATGCTAATGCAAGTTATCACCCTTTCTCATCTCCATCTCTTCCTGCTTCAAACCCCAGAAATCAGAGCATGCCACCAGTCAGCTGCAATGAATCCAAAATTTCCTCTGGATATTCACTTCTTGTATTAATAGGTTATGGTTGGCCCCATCTACACAGAAAGGATTCCTACATCGTACTGCATGGCCCTAGAAATAGAAAATATGTCCCCTTCACACTCTTTCAAACCACTGTTTCTCCTTCATCAAAAGCTCCTCTGCTTTACTAGTCAGTCTCCAGATTATCAAACTATAAACTTGAGTAGCTAATCTTTTCTTAAATACTAGGTACTTACTTTCATTTACTGAAAATGTCAGCACCTGGACAAATATCTTGTCCTAGTTCTTAACCTCAATATGAACAGGAATGGGTCCTTATCTTCACCACAACTACCCCCACCTCCACCCCTGCTATCTTTTCTTTTACTTCAATTCAGCCACCCAATAGCGTAATTACATCCTTGCTTTATCAACATCACCAATATCTGTTAACCTCTGAAATCTATTCAAACTTCCCTCTTGTACTTATCTATCCTTCTACCTCACCACTTTTGGTTCTTCCACTCCAATCATTGGCCTCACTAAAATCTGCTATATAAAATATATACACAGGCACTATCATTCATCTCTAATTTAAATTGACCCAGCTGCTCTACTAATGACAACCATTCAAAGCCATACTTATTAGCTGAGAATCAGTGTACCAACAGAGAAGTATCAACTATCTTCATCAGTGGTAGTTCCTATATTAGTTCATACAATTTCCCTGTGGAGTGGGTAATGAATCATCTATTTAGACTACTGAGCTACATCAATGGACATCCATCAAAATTAGAGTTGAATAAGATTAAAAACTTTAACTATATGTGAAGATTGATAATGCTTCTATAAATCTGCAAAAGTTGTTAAATAAAAGAACAACTTTTTTCATTTTTATTTCTCACAACGAAAAATGTGAGAAATCTATGGAGGGATAAAAATGAAAACCTAAACGATGTGAAAATGGACTATTACTTAATATCAAACAAAAGTTCAACCAAAATCTCACGGAAATTTAACAAAATGGTCCTAAAAATCAAGCAAAAATAAAGAATAATGAAGGATTAGAAAGCTATCTCAGCAGTTAGGAGCACTTGCTGCCCTTCAAGAAGACCAGAGGGTTGGTCACCAGCAACTACATCAGTGGGCTTGCAACCAGTTATAACTCTGGTTCCCTCTCTGGACTCCATGCGCACCTGCACAAACCAGACACACACACCAATGATAAGATCTTATGAGAATGCCTAAGAAAATAAATAAGTCAAAGAATTGTCCTCTCTGATATTAATGATGTTACAAAATGACAGTTATTAAAATAGACAAGTAGTAAAGAACAGCTGAGTAAGCAGGAGTTGGAAGACCAAAACTACTTCACAGATACGATACCTTAGAAAGTGCTCTGAATCAATACTTTTACATTCCAAATCCTCACAATACACACTAGCACACACAACATACATAATTCAAACAAAACAGAAGTCTATGAAAGAAAAACATAAGTAGATACTTTATTATTTGAGAGTAAAAAAAAGTCACTGTAGGCACCACAAGGAAAGCAAACACAAATAAAATGTAAACCCTACAAAAATTAAAGGATAAGCAATAGTGGTGAACAATAACTTAAGTCAAGGAATACTACTGAGAATGTATTTTCAAAGCTATAGACTAAGACATCTTAACAGATAGATGGATACGAATATTAAAAATGTAAATATATAAAAGAATATAAAGAATGCATAAAAGAGCTGGGCTCTGTGTGCATACCCATAATCCCAGCACTCAAGGAGGCAGAGGCAAGTGGATCACTGTGAGTTCAAGACTAGCCTGGTCTACAAAGCAAGTGCAGTATAGCCAAGGTTAAAACACACACACACACACAAAAGAATACCAAAAAGTAACATACACATTGCAAGAGCGAATATCAACTAGAATTATTGATAACCATGAAAATGTATTTAAAAAGAATATACACTGATTTTAAGCCTTTTTCAAGGCTATTTATAATTTTTTGGCAAAAGTAAATTCAAAGAAGTCACAGTTCTTAGTGCAAAATGCAAAACTCTAAAAACTTTTAGAAAGTGGCAGTGAGTTTTCAAATACAACCATAGATCCACAAAGAAAAAATTAAGCTGAATTTCATTAAAATTAAAATATTTACTTTGTAAAAAATAATTAAAATAAAAATGCATGCTATATACATACACAGGGAGAAAATATTTGCAAAGTACTTACCTGATTAAAGACATATCTAGACATGTGTGGGGACACACACTTTTAGTAACAGCACTCTAGAGGCAGCGGCAGGTGTATCTCATAGAGTTTGAAGCCAGCCTGGTCTACACAGGGATTTTCAGGCCAGTCAGGGCTACACAGAGAGACCCTATAAGAAAAACAAATAACAACAAACCAAAGTATATGAAGGGCTCTTAAAGCTTAACAATAAGAAAATGACTTAATATCTTAAACCTATGCAGCCAACAACAGTCTCAAAACACAAGAAGCTGCCAAGATGGCTCAGCACTTGCTGCTCTTGCAGGTTCAGTTCAGTAATTCCAGTTCTGGCCTCCCTGGGCAGCAGACACACATGCATATAGTATCCTTACATGTGTAAGGATGGAAACAAGGCAACACTCGTGCACATAAAGTAAAAACAAACCTGAAAGAGCTAAAAGGAAAAATACACAAAGTTACAATTATAAAAGAGAATTCCAACAATTTCTTTTCAAAAACCCACCAGATAGAAAATAAACACTGGAAACAGATGTGAACATAAACAGGATCTAAGTGATAGACACTGAATGATAGTCAAGAAGGCAGAACACGTTTTTCAAAGACTCATGAAACATGACCCAAGATAGAGCCTATCTATATCTTAATCTTGAGTCTCAAAAAATCCAAGAAGCTCTGTATCAGTATGTTCTGTAATTGCCACTGAGTGTAAACGAGAATTCATTAAAAGTCAGACCCTAGGACTGTCCAGAAGTTGTGGGTTGGTGGGAGTACATTCACTGAAAATTAGTAAGTTTCCAAATTTGCTCTTAATTTAGCTGAAACATTTTATATCCATATCAAAATTTTTCCCGTATTCTTACATTGCAGTGACAGCAAGTGAACGATATTATGAACATAAATTGAATCTTAAACACACGTTTTTAAGGAGTAACAAGCCAACTTTTAGGATACCACATATTAAACTAGACTACTGCTTTTATAACAGTTTAAACAAATTGAACACTTTACCTTCTAATGGAGCTTCTAAAAGACCGGCGTGCTTTGTTTTCATGTGAGTTTCCATATCTTGACTACATTCCTCTATTTTTCCACAAAATGGACATTCAGGAGGGCTATATGTTGTTTCATACATTGATCCTTGGACCTCAGATAATCCAGACTGCTTTTCCTTGCTCTTCAAGTACTTTTTAAATTCAGTTATATTCTCTGTATAAAAAGCTTCATGTTTTAAATTCCCATCTGTAGCAAGGCTCTGAGTTGCATTTTTTGGAAAATTAGATGCACAAGCCAAATGAATACTTGAATTAACTTCCATTGTACTCTGCACGGTGTTGGTCTTGCTGTCTGAATTTTCATACTGTACTGCATTTAGCTTCTCAAAGTTTCTTTCTGGTGTATTCTGCTCAAAATGAGCAGTTTCAATATGAAAACACATTTCATCATAATTTATACCTGACAACTTGCAAAATGGACAGATAACTTCATTTTCCATGTGAATAATTAGGTGAGCCTTCATATCTGGTTCTGAGGTTACTGTCTCACCACATATGTCACAGGAAAGCATAGTGGGACATGGACCTACAAATAAAACAAAATTAAAAGTTGGATAGTTAGAGCTAAAGAAACACACACTTCATAAAATGATTTGGGACTCTTCTTTGGAGTATTTAGAGCTGTATTAGCTTTGGCAAAGAAATATTCAATGTACTTATCATTCCTTAAATATACACACTTAATTTCTAAGCTCCAACAAAACCTAAATACAGGTTAAGCATCTCTGACCCAAAAAGCCTAACTCCAAATGCTACAAAAGGCAAAACTTCTGAGCTCTAACATGGTGTCACAAGTGGATATGAGCCTAATCTCATGTGATGGATGACAGTCAAAACAGAGGCACACTGAAAATATAAATACAGGTGAAAATACAAGATATACATGACACAAGTAAATTTTATGTTTGGCCTTGTATTCCTAAATATTTTAAATAAAGTATATCCAACCTGTGCCTGAATGTCAAGATATCAGAGGTAATAAAAAAATAAAATTAGAATAAAACATTTCAACAAGGCATGGTGTTGCAACCCTTTAATCTCAGCACTTCTTAGGCAAAGGCCAGATGTATCTGTGTGAGCTGAAAGCCAACCTGGTCTGCAAAGTGAGTTCAGGGCTTCACAGTGAGACTCCATCTCGCAAAACAAAATTCCAGTGTTTGGTCCAAGGAACAGAAAAAAAAGTATATTTAATAAGTTGTCCATGTAAGATAAGGTAAAACAGAAGTCTACTATTGATAAACATATTTACTTGCATGTAGTAGAATGGGTGGAGAGAGGTAAATGCACCTTAATTTACTTCAGAGCTTTACATGTGTCAAACTTAACACTACTGCTATCGTTTTACACACATGGAACCCCTAGATCGGTTACTACAGACCGAAAATGATGGAAGGCAAACACACACGGAAGAGAGCAAAGGTAAAAGCTGAGACGGTGTTGTACAGCACTTACTCCAAGCGTCTAGGAAGCTGGGTTATAGACGCTGGTTTCATTACGTTAGCTAACAGCTCATCCCTCTGAAGTTTCACTATCAAACGAATTAACGATCAAACGATGCGCTAATGGAATACTGACTACTAATACAAAGGTGTTATTAAAAAATAAAATTTTTAGGCAATCACTATCATTCAGCTGTCACGTATTTAAATAGAAAAGAAATCAGAGGGCAACTATTCCCTTCATCTAAATTCAGCTTTACAAAATCTCTCATTTTTCCTTTTTTCGTTTCTCCCCAGTGAAACGAAGTGAAACTTATTTTCCCCAGTGAAAATAAGTTCCTGATTCTTGAATGAAGTTGTCCAGTTTCGTATCTTCCAGGGGCCGGGGACATGGCAGATTAAGGATACACTGGAAGTGAGATAGGCCAAGGCTGGCGAAGGGGTAGCCCCTGGGTACGCGGTGGGACGGCGGGAAGGCCCGAATCTGACAGAGTTCTGAGGCACCAACGTCCCACCGGTGGGACGCAGAGACCCGGACAGGCCGCCACCCAGAGCCGGCCTGCACACAGAGACCCCACGGCTGGACCGCCGCCCCTTCCCACCGCGGGAACCAACCACCGCCCGCCACCGCCCTACACAGCCCGCCTGAGCGCCGCGGGCCTCCCGGTCCTCTGCCCCACCGCTAACCGAAAGAGAACCGGGCCGTCGAGAGCGCTCCGCAGTACCGCATCCACCACAGCCCTTCCTTCCTCAATGGCTGGGAAGAGGAGAGATCCCAGCATGCCCTGCTGCATATCGGTCTGAGTTGTGGTGCATTCTGGGACTTGTGAGGGGTTTTTGTTGATGTTGTTGTTGCGGTTGTTGCTTTGTTTTTTGTTTGTTTGTTTGTTTGTTTGTTTCTTTGTTTTTGTATCTTTCCCTGGGGCAACAGGGTTCCTCATGGCTTGCTCAATGGTCATTTTCGAACCAATTTTACTGTCATTCCCAGCCCCGAGGCACAATAATTAAGGACCACCTGCCCGGGGATGGCACTGTCCTCGGTAAGCTGGAACCCACCTTTCTTGATTTTAAATGCCTAATGCCTCATAGGCTTGCCCAGGGCATTTTTTTTTTCAACTGGAGTTCACTCTTCCCATGATTCTAGCTTGTGTCGATTTAACATAAAGTTAGCCAAGATGTCAGTTTAAAGCGTGACAGATGCTGGATAAACATTTCCCATGGATAGACACTGTTTGGAGTTCATAGAGCAGTGACAGCATGAATCTAGAAAAACATGTTACTTGACAAGTTCTGTGAACCAAACTAGGTTTTAGACTTGTCACAGTTCAAGCAAAGTGGAGGAACTTTACAAAATGCCAACAGTGAATCTCTTAACCTGAGTTAAGAGATTCTCATCCTGAGACCTGATGTATGTCTCCCAGGCAAGCGACTGAAAATTCTTCCTCTGAGAAATGATAAAGGAATAAATGAAGAAGTGAGAAAGAGAAGGAAAAAATATGAGAGAGGGGGATATAATATTGTCTGACAGAAGTCAGTCCTTTTTTTGTATTACCTGGTAGAGAATTCACCAGCTGATGGGTTAAAAAGCTCCACTGATGTATCCTTGCAGTAAGTTAACAAAGTATTTATAAATACATGTTGTTAGATCTTGATTGATTGAGACAATGAGAAAACCATAGAGGAGATTGACCTCTACAGAAACAGATGTCCTTTACTAGGACAATGAAGGACAAGAGGTGTCTTTGCAGGGTGGCACCTGTGTAATCAGGCACAGGAGGCTTGTGGCTTTATAGGGCAGAAATGGAAACTTTGGGGATAAAATTTTAATCTGTAGATTTATTTTTTTATAGTCTTGGAGCTGATTAATGGCAGTGGATGTTCTGATAACATGTTGACCTTCTTGTCAAGAATCTCCTGGCTCCTAAGTGATGTTCTTCTCATTACTGTGTTGGCTTGCTTGTCAGACAGGTGGTTTTAATTTATATGCTGAGTCAGGAGTTTCTCAGTTCATAGAGGTTCTCTGTTTTAGGTCATTAACCCTTCAAGAGTCTATATTCAAGGGTCTCCAAGCATTTGAGGAGAGCCAAAATCAGGCAGGATGGAACCTATAAATATTTGAGTCATGGTGTGTCAATCCCAAAGATGCTAGAAGGAAGACCAGTGACCCAACTCACCATGGTAAAGTTAAAGCAAAGGAGGGTGTGTGGGTGTGGGTGTGTGTGTGTGCACGCGTGCGCGTGTGCATAGGCTGCCTCCACCTAAGGTAAAGATCAAGAGGCTAGCATTAAATGTGGAGAAGATAAGGGCTTTTATAGCTCAGGAGTATGGAATTTCCAAATGGGGAATTTGACAGGCAAATAGGCAGGGCTATAGAAACAAAACATAAGGTTGATGCATGAAATTTAAAGTTGGCAGTTTTTCTCTAACCCAGATAAACCCCAAATAAATAAGACAGAGTCTTTAAGTTTATTCAAAAAGTTTCTATGCACAATAACTGAACAATATTAGTCTAACCTAGCTACCTCCCAGCCAAAATCCCCAACATCATTGTATTTTATTGCTTTCTCTGCTCCAGCTGTTTTCTCTTCCTCTCTCCTAGACCTCTCCTTGTGGCTGAATATCCCTCTTCTCTCTCTCTCTCTCTCTCTCTCTCTCTCTCTCTCTCTCCTTCCCTCTTTCTCTTCCCTCCCCTTACTAGAGCACCGGAGTCCAGCCCTAATCTTACTCTGCTCAGTCATTAGTTGAGGAGCTTTTATTGACAAATCAAATAAATGGTGATCGATGTTTATACAAATTGAGATAGGAAGTTCTTAAATAAGCATTACAATGCTGTGTCCAGATTGCAACTAGATATGGGAGCAGAGAAATAAGCATTTGAATAATACAAGAATAATCTTTACACAGTTTGCAATAACATTATAGCAAGGTAAGGTGGTCATAACAAGGTAGTCATAACAACAGGTGGTTATAATAACCTTTTGAAACAAAGGTAGGTTTGCAAGATGATTAACAACTTTTGAAACAAAGACATGGTTACCATTTCCTGGAAGGGGCCCTAGAGAACAATCTGTAGTTAGACAGTTACAGGTGGTGCAGAAGCCAGTCATTGAGAAACAGAAGTTTGATCATAAACAGAAATGAACCTAGTTTGTTTTGTTAATCTCGCCAAATGAGAATAAAGACTATTACCCAAGTTCTTTGGTCAATTTATGCAATCTATATTTTCTTTCAGGCAGGGTTTAAGAAAATAGGATTGAGCACAGGGGAAGGTTTACATATCCCCCTCACCCTCAAAACTATGAGAATAGGGGGTTTTGTTTTGTTTTGTTTTTTAAGGATTGAGGGGTTTGTTGGCTATGCACTCGGACTCAAGCAGCAGGGAACTTCAGTGGACTCCCTTTGTAAACTATGTATATGTTGTAAGCTTTGCAAACCCTCAAGGCAGGAAAGCTGCCATGGCCCACCTGAGAAGCACCAGCAGCCACCCCTCCCCCACCAGACTTCCATAATGTCACTAATGGTAATTTTCCAACCAATTTAACTGTCATTCCCAGCCCCAAGGCAGAAGAATACCCAGACCCTGCCCTATAAGAAAAATCCCACCAATCCCTGAGTTGCCCCAAGCCTAGGACTTGAAATCCCACCAGTCCTCACCCTGGAAAGCACCTAATCTTAAGAAAGCCTATATAAGCCCTGCCTACTGTTCAGTTCTCTTCTGTCTTCTCCCAAGAGCAGAGGCAGCCACCCCTGGATTCATCGTTCCAAACCTTGGATTTGTCCCTTCCAATAAAATCTCCTTCTTGAGATTTGTTTCCTAGTGTGACTCTCATTGGAAGAGGCCAAGAAGCAAAGAATCAAAGAGGTAGAGTTAAGAAGTCAGGTCATCTGGAGATACTCTCCCATGGGTGCTACTGCAACACTGAAGAAGAGGAAGAGTAGTGAAACAGAGCTATTACATTGTGGCACTTCAGCTCATTCAGGGATATCTTCCCCCAGGGCTGCAATGCCGTGCTAAGAAGATTCCCTCTCAGAGCTGTGTGGTTCCTAGGCTTCCATGTCTCAGGACACCCTTCCATTGGGACACTATCCCACATCAAAGCTATATGGTTCCTGGGCTCCCAAGTCCTAGGATACCTTTTTATCCAAGCAGGAACACCAACAGGGTTTCCACAGGAATTTTGGTTTTGTAGGAATTTGACAGAACATTTCAAAATTACTCGGAAGAACATCTATGTATCAAGGTGGAGGTGAGGGTATAGGGTATGGAACATGTCAAATTCTAGAAAATAGGTCAAGACAGAAAACAGGAGTGAACTTATTTAGCCCCTGTAACAAGATGGCTTCTAATCTTAAGATGGAGTCAGGCTGGTCCATCAGTCTTTACTGTAAGGTGGCTTTCAGGCCTAACATGAAGGCAGGCTGTTTCATGAAGTGGTCTCACTGTGCAGTCTCGACTGATATATAGTTTATATATATGATATATATGACATATATATGTATATATATATCACCTGATGGCCTACAACTCACAATATCCACCTAAGGATTAAGGGATGGAAAATCAGAAACTACAAAGTTTTTTAAAAGTAAGAATTTAGATATTAAATTTAGTTATTCTCCTCACAAGAGCTACACAAAGAAGTAAAAGACAAAAAGTAGAAATTAGTTTTGAAAAAAAAAGGAGACCAAAACACCACCTCTTATTTATTTAAAATTTCAGTTTATTTACTTTACATCCCAAGGGTGCCCCTCCCTCCTCTGCTCCCAGTTACCCCTTTTCTCCCTTCTCTTCTCTCCTTCCCCCCAGAAAAGGGGAGCCCCCCTCCCCTGGTATCAACCCTCTCCAACACATCAAGTCACACCAGGACTGAGCATATCCTCATCTCCTGAGGCCAGGGAAGGTAGTGCTGCCAGGGGGAAGTGATACAAAAGTGAGTCCATGTTAGAAACAGCTCCCTTTTTCCCTTCACTCACCAGGTACCCCATATGAAGACCAATCTCCCCATCAGCCACAGGTTTAGGTCCAGACCATGCATGCTCCTTAGTTGATGTCTCAGTCTCTGGAAACCCCCATGGAACTGGGTTAGTTGTCTCTATTGGTCTTATTGTGAGCTTCCTGTCCCCTCTAGGTACCTCCATCTTTCCCTCCACACACTACCACAGAGCTCTGTCCCATGCTTGGCTGCAAGTTCCAGCATCTGTCTCCATCCACTGCTGGCTAGAGCCTCCCAGATGACAGTCAAGTTAGACTCCTGCCTGACAGTATAGCAAAGCATCATTAATAGTATCATGGGCTGGCCCTTTACCATGGGGCAGGGGTCAGGTTGTGGCCAGTTACTGGTTGGATATTCCCTCAATCTTTGTTCCCTCTTTTTATCCATGTACTTCTTGTAGGCAGGGTAATTTTTGGATCACATTTCATCAGTGAGTTGTTATTGTCCTTCTTCCACTAGTTCTGCCTAGCTAGGAGGTGGTCACTTCAGTCTTCATGTCCCCCACTGTTAGGAGTCTTATCTAGAGTCACCCATATCCTCCCATGAGCCTACCATGTCACAGGCCTCCATCTTGACAAAGAAATGTCCACCCTAAGTTTCCCTTCTTGTTTCCAGACCTCTCACCTCCCACCCTGGTTATCCCCACATCTTATTCCCTCCCTTGTTTCCCATTCCATCTCCTGCCCCGTTTCCTCTCTTCATCCACTTCTGCTGTCTGTTCTATTTCCGCTTCTGAATGGCACCCTCCCTTTGGCCATCCTAGGTACTTAGTTTCTTTGGTTCTGTGGATTGTAGTACGGTTATCCTGTACTATAGGTCTAATATCCACTTATAAGTGAGTACATACCATGTGTGCCTTTCTGGGTCTGGTGTCCTCCTCACTTGAGGTAGTATTTAAACATAAGGCAAGAAGTAGTCGTGACTGAGCAGTCCAACCAAGGCATGTTCCCTTGCCTACCATTATATCAGCTCCAAATCTCTCCTGCAAAACAATTTGACAAGCTGTGAGTCTTTCTTCAAGACACAGGTTCCTCCCCTGGCTACTTCAAGGGCTCCAACCATTTATTTGCCTAATAGGAGATTGCTGGATGAATTTTAATTTTATGGGATCTATATTTTCAATAGTCTGATACACAAAGAACACAAGTGTCTCTTTAGAATATGTCCATTCTTGGCCAGACAGGCTGCTCATGGTATTAGTATTTGAAAAGTCCTGTTCGGATTTCTTTTTGTTAAGCTTCTTGGTATGTTATGAAGTTTGTGACACCTGGAAAAAGACCACAGACTCAATCCAAAAATAATTAAAATATTTGTTTATTAGATACTAGCAGGACAAACAATCTCTGAGCCAAATTTAAGATGCAATAGGGGTATGGGGAAAGACTTTTAAAGGGGAAACCACACAAAGACCTTCAGTATTTATGCAATAAGCAAAAACTCTTCTGTTCCACCAAGTAAAATGATTAAAGCAACTCAAAAACAATCTTTGGATATCTGCATAAGCAAATTACAGAAACAAACGAACAAATGAAAAACTGCTAGTCATAACAAGAAGATAGTCATGGCCATACACTTTTGGATGGGAGTGTCACTGAGTCAGGGTTACTGGGAACTTATCCTCCAGGGACTAGAGAGAGAGACAAATGGCTACTGAGTACCAAGACAGATGCTTAGTATAAAATGGGGTTTCTTTAGCCAGAATAAGTCACACACACGGACAGTCCAAGGAATCACTTTTTATATTTCAGTTAGTGGACACAACAAACTCAGCTATGATATTGCAGACCTCTTTGTGGCAGGGATCTCATTATCTGCACATTCAGAGCCTAACAGAACACATAGGACCTAGTTTGCTTTCACTACTGCTTGTAGTTCTTCAGGGTGGATCATGGGGCTTGAGAGAGTTTGCTAAAACCTAGGCTGCTTCCTCTGGGGTTAATCCTCGCATTGAAAGGAAACTACGTTTGCTGAATCCCTTCAGGTGTTACATAAAATTATAAAAGAATGGCAAGTTCAAGTATGGAAACAGTCATTTGAGAGGCTGGGGCAGGAGGCTTGTAGGAGGCTGTTCTTTCTGAGCTGTAAGTTCTAGATCAGCCAGGGCTCTAGAGCAAGACTTTGTCTTATAATTAAATTTGAAAGATTAGGTTCCTGCCTGGACAGTCTTAAGGTGGGGGTCACAGGGACACAAAGACCGCTGTCTAGACCTTCTCAAACAATGCTGTCCTGAGTGGTACTTTCTGTCACCCACACTGGCTCAGTGCCTAAAGAACACATCTGTCTTGGGACCCAGGGTTATCACAGGTATCAAGGGTATTTCACACAGGAAAGCCATGTACCACCTCTTCCTGAATATGGAGGAAAAGTTCATCTTGGGCTGATTCCTGAAGAAATTTTCCAATTCCTTTACCCCAGAACTGGTGTATCAGGACAGTACATGCTTGGAACTGGGCTTTGCTTGAATTTTTTTATCCAGAGAAATATATGTGAATACCCCAGAGACCTTTACCATATCAGTAGCAGGGCTGATGGTTTATGTGATTAAGAAACATGACTCCTCTACTGGAAAATTTATTGCTAAACCTAAAGAGCAAAAGATTGTTCAATTAGAAGTAAAGCAGTTGACCATCAAAAAAAAAATCCAGTATGCAATTGACATGGAGAAGGCACAGCAGGCACTGGTTCAGAAGCACCACTACCTCTTTGATGTTCAGAGGAATAACTGCCCTGGCCTTGGAGATCACTTACCAAGAACGGCTACATAGAGCATATAAAGAGGTGAAGCATCATCTGGATGATCACATTTCTGTACAGAGCAAGGAGCAAGAGCACACCATAGACCGGGTGGAGAAGCACGTGGTGCAGAGCACTTCTGCACAGTAGGAGGAGATCATTGCCAAGAGCATTGAAGATCTAAAGCTGCTCATAGAGAATGCTCAAGCTCAGCCAGTTACGTGAATGTGTCTATCTCAATTGAGAGGGCCAGAGAATTAACTTAAATGGGAACTAGTCTGTGTGAAAAACTCTTCGTTTATTGATGTCTATTGAAATTACAGAGTACCTTTACCAAGAAATATCAAGATCCATTTAGTGGCTTAATCCTATTGGCCAGTAAGGTATTTCTGATCCTTGCTCTGTATCTGGAGTTGTCTGGTGATCACTTTGGAATAAGCAATTTGCAGCAACTTGCTGCCTTTTTGCGTACATATATGTCTATGTGAGGGTGTCGGATTCCCTTAGATGGAGTTGCAGACAGCTGCGAACTGTCCTGAGGGTGCCATAAGGGCGTGTCTTCTGAAGAGCTGCTAGTGCTCCTAACCGCTGAGCCACCTCTTAAAACCAGTTTAGGTTTTAAGACAGTCCATTCTTCGGTATTCACAGCGCTCTCACTTAATATTGTAGAATAGAGGCAGATGAACGAACGCACAAAAGAGAGCTCATCTTTCCAGGCACAGGGAGGACTAGTGACTTTCTTGGCATCCAACTCCAACCTTAAGGGCTCAGCGCAACTGCTCCCCTGGAGCGCGAGCTGCCTAGAGCTGCCTCCTTCATTGCCTGCAGCTGAGCAGCCACGCCCCTCCGCGACCACGCTCCCTGCCACGCCCCCGCCGCAGCCGCTGCGAGCAAGGGCTTCTGGGAGGCCGCTTACGGTCTGAGCAAGGGGCGCTGGAGGACGCCATCTTGGGTTGCCTGGCCGATCTCCGCGCGCCGTTCTCGAGGCGGAGCGTCTGCCCTGTGCTGTCCGCCACCGAGGTCACCGCGGGAGACTGACTGCAAGGCCGGGCGCGTGAGAAGACCGCGTGGATGGGTAAGTGTGAGTGACGCAGGCCCGCCGCGCCCGCTCGGGGCTGGGACCTCGGCTTGCTGCTGGTCTGCACTCACGTCCCTCTCCCTGAGAAGCGGCCCGGACCCGTGTCTCTCACGCTGCGACAGCTGCGGGGGCGTGGCCGCGATCACGCCGCCTAGCCGGGCCCCAGCCCTGCGCAGTGTTCCTAGTAATTTTCCGTACGTGGTATTCTGGTCATTCCGGTGTGCAGCGGCTGTCCCCTTTTGGAAATGCCACCGTGCCTCCGGACCGCTTGGGATCCCCCACCCCACCCCGTGCTGCACCCGAGCAGGCGTCACTTGATTTCAGTCCCAATGTCAGCAACCGTTGGGTTCACGTTTCTTTCTGTCAGCTGCCCACCCCACCTCGTTTCAAGATGGCAAGGATTCGGAAGCAGTGAGAGGGTGTAGCGAGGCGTCAAAATATGACATTTACAACGTGAGCTTTTTCTACACATCAAAACACAAGGAAAAAAAAAGACGAGAGGGAGTTTTACGTCACTTAGTGTCAGTACTCAATAATGGTAGTGTTTTGTTAAGAAACAGGTTTGCTAAAGATAATCCAGAAACTTCTCTTCACACCTAAGTACTGTGTGTTTGGTTGTAGTGGCTTAGTCGGCACTCCCCTCTCCATACAGGCTTGTAATTTTTTTTAATTTAATTTATATATTTATTTATTACAATTCACTTTATATCCCCGATGTAGCCCCCTTCCTCGTGTCCTCCCGGTCCCACCCATCCTCAAACTTCTCCTATGCCCTTTCCCTAGTCCCCTTATAGGGGAGGACCGCCTCCCCTTCTATCTGATCAGTTTTCATCAAGACTGGCTGAATCATCTTCTTCTGTGGCCTGGCAAGGCTGCAGCTCCCAGGAGGAGGAAATCAAAGAGCTGGCTTGTCATTTTATAAGGACATATCCAAGCACAGGAAAATGGAAGGCTTTTACTGATTTGAGAAATTGTATTAACAAATATCAGAAAATAAAACCCTTGGAAGTTCAGATTCTAATAATGTGCCTAACTTCATAACGATGTGTGTGTGTGTCTAAGAGCTGGGTAAAAAATGCTTTTATGAATGGAAAAAAAAAAAGGCACCCCAGTTTGGAAACTTTAAGATGTCTGAATAGCATTTCATATATTTCAGATAATTTTTGTGAAATCCAAGCCTTTGAATTCTAGTCCATAAAAAACTCATTTTCGAGCAAACTAAATTTGTTTAGGTGAGACAACATAGTGAAGATGGAAAAGATGCAGAAAGTTACTATCACTGAAAAAAAAGAAAGAAAATAATATGTCTCCTTGGGGCTACAATTTACTTGGTTATGAATTAAGACTGAAATATTACAGTGTGCTTGACAAAGTTAATAATCTAAGTAGTACCTAGAATGGAAAAGTGGTTGAGGAGAAAGGCCCAGAGTGTGAGGATAAATGATTAGAACTTCTGTTCGCTTACATTTTTCATTGATTCCTTGAAGAAAATGGCTAGTTCTGTAGTTTTCACAGTAGGGAAATCTGTTGTCATAGTAACACATGTATAAAGATAAATAATTGAAGTGGCCAGGAAGGTAGCTCAGTTTTCACAGTGCTGGCTAGGTAAGCGTGGGTATCTTAGTCCTCAGTACCCATGTAAAAGGCAGGGCTTGGACACATGGTAGTGACTCCTTTAATTCCAACACTTGAAAGGCAGAGCTAGGCACTCAGCCGCAAGTCTATATAGCAAGTTCTAAGCCAGCGAGGGCTATATAGCAAGACCCTGCCTTTAAAAATACAGCAACCTTGAATCACTTTTTGGTCCATTGGTGGAAGTGGGGCGTGTCCATGGAACTCTCTGAGAGCTGGGTTAGCCTAAATAACAAGCCCCAGGTCCTTGTCTCAAAAGAGAACGCAGATGGCTTCTGAGGAATGAAACCTAAGGTTGACTTCTGACATTGATACATATGAGTGTATACATGTACATATAAATAAATGAATAAATATTGAAGGTGGATTCACAGAAATATTACATATACATAAAAATGTGTGCTCAAAAATGTTTAAATGCCAGTAGTCTAGAAAATGTCATGTAGGTAGAAAAGATTTATTTCTATAAATTTTATTTTTAAATGATTTTCTGCTTTGTTTGGAGTATTTCAGTAACTGTTTTTGACCTCTAGTTTTTTCTTGTTTTTCTGCTTAAGCCTAGGCTGTTAGTAAAATTAAGAGAGCTTTTTAAAATTATATTTTTGCTTTTAGATTTATTTTTATTATTTTAAATTATATGTCCACATGGGTAAGGTATGTGAGTAAGTCCAGGTGCCGGAGGCATTGGATTCCTGTGAAACTGAAGTTATGGGGTGTTGTGAGCTGCCTGATTTGGGTGTTGCCATCAAACTAGGGTCTATAAGAGCAATGCACGGTCTTTGCCACTAAGCCATATCTTCAGTACAGGATTTGTAATGCATAAAATAGAGAATAGTGCATACATTGCTATTAATTAACTTCAATTTAAGAATTTCTAATTACTTTTGTAGGTTGTCTTAGATATTTTTCTCTTACTGTGATAGGACATCATGAGCTAGGCAACTTATAGAAGGAAGACTTTATTGGGGACTTTCTTCAGAGGGATAGGGCCCATGACCATCATGGCAGGGAGCATGGCAGCAGGCCAACAGCATATCACTGGAACAGTAACTAAGAAATCATCTCTACGACAAAGACAAGACAGAAAAAGAAACAGGGAATGGCCCAAGTCTTTTGAAACCTCAAAGCTTGCCCCTAGTGACACCCCTTGTCATAATCCTTTCCAATTAGTTGCACCAACTGGGGACCAAATGTTCAAACATGAGTCTGTGGTGCCCAGTCTCATTCAAACTACCATATAGGCATATAATGAATTGCTAATGCATTAGATATGTTGACTACTTATAAAAGTGTCAGACATTCTGAGCAGGTGCTCTACCTACCGCTAAGCTATACCTCCAATCTACAAACAATTTTTTTAATTCATTCTTGAGACTGTAGCCCATTATGTTGTAACTTAAAGTTCAATAGTAGTGAGCTTTGCCTCACTGTCTTTACTTCTGATTACCAAATCCGATGCCTGTTTTTGGCACCTGGCTTATTTGCTTGATGGCTCAGTGTAAGAATAAAATAAATTTAGGGTATGGTATTCATGCTGGTATAACTCAAATACTTCTCCATCTCCGATTTCTTGCACTCCCCTCACTCCCTTGTTTTGTCTTACTCTCCCTACTTCTCTGTCCTATTTCTTTTTGGTTTTCTTTCCTCTTGTCTCTTTTTACTAAAATGTGAATACCAGCAGGAGTGTTCCTTGACATTTTTTTCTTTTGTGGCTCTCCATGATATTTGATAATCAAGCCATGATCTGTTTTCTATGCTTTGATCTGTATTTCCAACCACGTATAACGTATAAAGTCAGTATTCATCTATTAAAATGACTACAATGAATATCAACAACACTCTTAATGAGATTTCACCCCTTGATTTCTTTAGTTGTGTTTGATAGGATCAAATGAGTTTCTCAGCTGGATGCAGAAACCGTATTTGCTTTATGTTTATAGCTTTATTGTTTGTCTCTTTCGCCCCAAGTCCTTTGTTGAAGCACATCTTACTTCTTACTGCTTTGTTTATACAAGACTTCCTTCAAATCTTTTGTCTTTATATCTTCATATATTCTCTGTTTGAAATGTTTGTTCTTTTTTCCTTTCCCATCCTTTAATAGAGAGTCACAGCGAAGCCTGTCTGAGCTTCCTCAAGTAGAGTTAATTCCCTTATCTTACTGTGCTCTCACAGATGTAATGTATGTATTTTAGTATACTTTATTGCTTGTACATCTGCAAACTAATTACTGTCTTATATCAGAGATGACAGACAGATGGAAGCGTCTTCTGTTTACTTTGTAAACTAACTGGTTACAGTAGTCTCTGGTCAGGCCTGGTTATGTTCCTCAAATTTATCACAATAGTATATTAATTAATCACTAATTACATGTCACATTTGACTTACAGTTGAAATACTGCTTTAGACAACTTTTTAGTCTTCATATGCAAGCCCAGAACAGGTTACAACATAAGTATAAAAGAATCATATCATGTTCCAATACCATGTTGCTATATAATTTTCTGAATGTAAAACTAATATATATTTCAAATATAATATTTCATATTTATGTTTTAAAATACTTATATTAATTTTTTTGAGATGGTGTCTCACTGTGTACCTCTCTTTGGCCTAGACTCTCTTATATTTTTGGTTGTGAGCCTAGCCTTTAATGGCTGAGCCATCTCTTCAGTCCTGGCCTAGACTCTCAATGTAGATTAGGCTGGCCTTGAATTGACACAGATCCAACTGCCTTTGTCTCCCAAGTGTTGACATTAAAGGCATGTGCCACCATTTGGTGTTGTGTTGCTATTTTAAAATACATTTCTAATAGAAATGAAATATACAAACACTTCATTGCTTCAAAAGAACTAATAAAATGGAGGACTAAAAACTGATAGTACAGTCATAACACAGTGACCTTGATAACCTTGGTAATGTCTTAATTAAATGAAAGAAGCCAGACTGGAATAAATACTTGAAGTGTACTTATTGGTGTTAATACTATATTTTGTTGAAAATGAGACTATAATATCAGCTTTTTCTTCCATTTTGTCAGTAGTATAATTCAGAAGTTTCATTGATAGTTGATGAGTTTTCTGATAGTGATTGAAAGATGTATAACCTTTGAAATGTTAGCAAATTACAAAGGTAAAGCTGTTGAATCTTGGACTCTGTGAAATAAGGGTAATGAGTGTTTTTAGATCCTAATTTGTTACTCATTTAATAATGCTAAAGCATAGGTTTGTTCCTGCCAAATTCTGCGTCTGTTTCATTGTGAGTTTAGAAGCCCTTTTGTAGGCCAGCAGCCTTGTCCTCCTATCTTTTCTACAAATGCCTGTTGGCTTGCCTTTCTGCATCTCTGCAGTGTATCAATCAGCCTCAGGTTCCATTATAGGTGGGCATCTGTGGTACCTTCATGACCTGCAGATCTGTAAGTTAATTAAACCTCCTTTTAAAGAAAGTTGCTTTGCTCTCAGTGGTCTTTAAAACACCAGGAAATGTGCTATGACTGAGAATTAATTACTAAAATATTTGGTCATCTTACTCCAGTGTGGTAGAAAGAGAAGGTATTTTTTTGTCTGTTTCAAAGTGGCTTAATTTGGTCCTTTAAAATCAGTGAACTTAAATTTAGTTACCTGTTATTTTTTGAGAGTTATCCCTATATGTCTCCTTTTCCTAAGATTCGATGGCTAGTACAGGGAAGGATAACTACAGAATGAAAAGTTACAAGAACAAAGCCTTAAATCCTCAAGAGATGCGAAGGCGAAGAGAAGAAGAAGGAATACAACTTCGAAAACAAAAAAGGGAAGAACAGGTAGGTGTCCTTAGATACTTATTTTGGTTCGCAGCAACAAATCCATCTGTCCATTCATCTAACTCATTCGGAAGTTCACAAGTTTAATTAAAATTGCTGTATTTTAGAAAAATTTAAATGCTAAGTATTTGAAAAAATTGAGTTGCTAAAGCTATTCTTTAAGTTTCTGGAATAATATTTCTGAATTCATTAATTAGAATCCTGTACTGTTTTAGTCACTGGCTGGAGAGACTTTTCTCTTGTATTGACCATATTTCTGCCCACTGCTAAAAATGTTTACTTTGAGTCACTCAGGTCACCTGCAGTGACTCACTATAGTCTATAGTCTCACTATAGACTTTTTCCCCAGCAAACACATATATATTTGTAGGTTTCCATACATCTCAAGGTAATTAGAGTCATCTTTCCATGTTCTTTAATTCTATGCTTTCTTTATTTCCTAATATAGTTCTATATTTCATGGCCTGTATTTATACTTTGCATATGCAACATGAAGATTATAAAGCCATTTAAGAGAGGGCTTCTCAGCATTTTCCAATCCAATATAGACTTGGAAATAATTATAAATAAGTAGTCCTTATAGTAACAAATTAAAAATGAAGAGGACTAGTGAAAAAGTCCTGTGTGGAAATATAATAATTATGGCTTATATATAGTATATTGAAGGGCTAAACATCAAACAAACAACCTGTTGACTAAAAAAAGTATGTACAGATTGAGGAAAAGCTTTATTTTTTTAGTCATCAAAGTACAAAGAGTACTTTGTTTTTGTTACTTTGGTTGTTGTTTTGTCTGTTTATTTTTAATTATGGGACTAAGAAGTATGGGACTGTTTTTCCTGAAATTACCTCCTACTGCTTGTTTTATTTTTATTATTATTATTTTTTTATCTCATGTAGCCCAGGAGGACCTCAGATTTTTTTGTAGGTGAGGATGACTTGAGTTTTATATCCTTCTGCCTATACCATAGATGCTAGGATCACAGGCATATGCCACCACACTCAGCTTCCTATTGCTTGACAACTGGCTGTATTAACTCTATAGCTTCTTATTTGTTCTGTATTTTCAATCAAGATTTTCCTTTTTTAGGATTTGTTTTTATTTATTTTAATTATGTGTACATGTGTATGTCTGTGTGAGGGTGTGTTGTGGGTTATTAATATTTATCATTGATTTATCTTTTAGTTAAACAGCGGTTAGTTCTAAACCAGCTGTATACCCAAATCACCACACAGAGACTAGGATTTATTTAATTAACACAGAGCACAATGCTGGGCAATGATTACTCCATCCTAAATCTACAAGCCCGCATAGTTTCCTACCATTCAGATTTTACCCATTATACTTGGCTTTTGTCATATTTTAGATCCATTTCATCTCTCATCGTGGTTCCAAGTCCTGTCCTGCTGATCTCTGCTCTCCTACTCTTCCACCTTGCTTACTTCTCCTGCCCTCTGGTCCAGGATGTCCCACCCTATTCTCTCCATTGCACAGCATTGGCTGGTTTGTATAATTGAAAATACAGAGAACAAATGGTGGCATCTTTACACAAACTTGAGATAGTTGATGCTTAGAATAAACATCACAATGCAATATCCAGATTGAAACCAGGTAGTGGGGTAGAGAAATGAGCATTTGAATGAACAAGGATAAATTGTATACATTTCACAAGAACATCATACCAACAATGTGTGCAGGTGAGTGCAGTTGCCCATAGAAACCAGAGTTGCCCCAGAGCTGGAGGTATGGGTAGTTATCATTTGTCCAACTTGGGTATTGACAATCCAACTTCTGTACTGGTAATCTAACTCTGGCTTCAAGAATTGTATGTGTTTATAAGCACTGAATCATCACTCCAGCCCATAATGAAGATTGTCTTAGAAAAACTCTAAATTCAATAAAGAAATATATGCTTTTTCAAGTCCTATAAAATGTACATGACTGTTTAATATTTTAATTATAAAAATTGATTTGTTTACACACATGAATCCTATGATGGTTGAATATTTTTGGGAACTTGGTATATAAAATAATTTCTCTTTGTTGCAGTTATTCAAACGCAGAAATGTCTCTTTGCCCAGAAATGATGACTGTATGCTAGAGAGTCCTATCCAGGACCCAGACATCAGTTCCACTGTACCCATTCCAGAGGTATGTTTTACAAAAATGTATTGTGGTTTATATGATACCTCATAATTTTCCAGAGACAGCATATACATAATATAATATAAATTATATTCATGCAAAAATATTTACATGTGAATTTTTTGTATGTTCTAGGAAGATGTGATCACAGCAGATATGATTCAGATGATTTTCTCTAATAATGCTGAACAACAGCTGACAGCAACACAGAAATTTAGAAAGCTGCTTTCTAAAGGCAAGAATTATTTTCAGTGTGTTATTTGATCTTACAGAATTTTATGGTAAAGATTTTTATTTTTATAAAATTTGAGACAATGCTTTTTTTTCTTTTTTTTCCAGGGACAGGTCTTAATTTCTCTGTAAAACATATTAGCCTGGTATGGTTGTGCACACCTTTATTTTGTTTTGCTTTTTGTTCTTTGAAAGAACCTTGGCTGTCCTGGAGCTCACTAGGTAACCCAAGCTGGCCTCCAACTCATACATGTAGACCCACCTGCCTCAGCACCCAGCTTGAATATGTGTACCTTTAGTTCCAGTACTTGGGAAAAAGTCAGATTTCTGTGAGTTGGAAGCCAGTCTGGTCTATATCATAAGTTCTAAGCAATCTATGGCTACATAGTGAGAACCTGTTTGAAAAAAAAAAAATCACAAATTATAGAAGAATCTAAAGAAGCAAATATAAAAATGTTACCAATAAATAAGGCTATAATTTCTAATATAAATATTTTTTAGACATACCTTTTGTTTATTCATTTTTGACTTGGAGACAAAGTTTTACAATGTAGCTAAAGCTGGCCCCAAACTCTTTATCTTCCTGAAGCACATTCCCAAGTGATGGTTGTTCATATATGCAACACTGTACTCAGCTCTTTCATTATTTATTGACCATTTGTAATTTATAATGGCCAATTTGTTCATCCAGTTATATTAATATTGTTTCATATGTAGAATTTATAGACTTAGTCATTTGAATTGTAAGGAATTTTTAAAATGTTAAGATTTTGCAGATGATATTGAATCAACCTGCCTCCTTTCTATGAAAGGTAAACTTTTTAGTATTTTGAGCAGTAAATGAAATCTTGTGGTTTGCTCAGCATGGATTGTAAGGCCTTTTTTTCTTTCTCTCTTATGTATTATGAGTAAGTATATTATAAACAGTTATAAAATAGTGACGGGCAAGAGTACTCAGTGGGTCAAGGCATTTGCCACCAAACCCTGTGATGTGAGTGTGTTCCTCAGAATCTGTGTGGTTGAAGGACAGAACTGACTCTCCACAAAAGTTGTCCTCTGTCTTTCATACTTGTATAGTGGCATATAGTCATATGTGAACATGTTTATACAACCATATAAAATAAGTAAAAACATTTAATAAAACATAAAATAAATTTTACTTTTTAATAAATACTCTTAACTTTTGTATCTCATTCTTCATCTTCTAGTAGCCCAACATTTTAAGAAATATTTACAAAGTCAAGAACAATTTCTTTTTATCTCTGTATTTTAGTATGTTTTTGCAATTGATTTTTATTTTGCCTGTTCAATTTTTTCATTATATTTTTTTTCAAGATTTAGTTTTGTTACATGTGTAGTATCATATTGGATTAATAGGATTTCTGTAAATTATGTTTGAAAATTTTAAAGTTGTTCTCAGTTTTCTACCACATCTTTATCATTTTTGAATTTATTGAATTTATTTGGATTCTTCAAAATAGAACGTCATTTTAGGAATTTAAAAAATCTGTTATCTGTGACTTCATTCTCTGAGTTGAGACTGTTTTAGAAGGCTTTATCTTAATTTTCTGTAATTATTCAAACTGTTGTTTCTGCTTTCTTTTATTATGTCATAAACAACCATTCTTCACTGTTTCCTGTTATTAGTTGCATTTGTTAGCCTAAATTAGACATAAAACAGGATTTACAAGTGTTTTCTTTTACTAATTGACATAGATGCCTACCAAATGTATGAGGGCTAGAAGAACATTAGATTTACTATGCTTTTATTTGATCTATCAGTATAGAAAACATGGGAAAGCAGCTGTAAATAGAACTGTAAGCAAAAACAGCAAGACACTTGTATTTCTTCATTGTTAAGTAGTATTCTAACTGTTGGCACTAGGGAGACTTATGTATGTCACTGGTTACTGCATAGCCTACCATTAAATCCCGCATGCACTCCTGATTTATGTCAGGCAATGACCTTTCACTAAAATCTCCTTTTCTGTTTTCCCATCATGGCCACTCTTACAAATGTAAATCTCTGATCACACTTCTTCAATTCCAGTTTTACCAAAATTCCTCCTAAGCTTTTCTATCTTGTATTATTCTATCTTCACCACAGAAACATATATTTTTCTATTTTGCTAATGTTTAAATTGCCAAAATGACTGTGAGTCTAATTTATGACAGCTCATTACTTTTATAGACTATGTTGTTATGTAATATTAATAAGTTTGTGGTATGTATTAAATTAGCTGATAATTCTAGTGCACTTTAGTTTCTTTTAACCTCTGTCCTCAAAAAAAGCAACACAGAATTTCTGTCCTTTAAATTAAAGAAGAGGACAGTTTAGAGTTTTCTTTCAGAAAAAGAAACAAGGTGAAGCTAGTAACAGTACTTCTAAAATTCTGACCTTTTGCAAAGTATGTGCATTAACATGTATTGATAGTCTGCAACTAGAGCAGTTTTAAGAAGGGGAGTGGGATCAACATTTTATAAAGTCTGACTTCATTTAGAACACTTGGAAAAATTTAATGGATATAATTTTATCAGCTTTACAGAAGTCAGAGGGAGAATGAGAATTCTCTCGTGTGACTTGATGAACACCTACTTTAGTACCAGTTAGGTTCAACATGGTGGCTGCTAGCAAGAGCAAAGAGTAATAGTGATAGGCATGTGGCTTTGTTATGCTTTGTTTAATATTTATATATTACGTATTATGTAAGTTATAGATATTATATATATATATATACACACACACACATACAGGCACACATTCATACAAAATATCCACATCTAATAAACACAAAAGTTTGGTGTGGAACATGGAGAGGAGAATTCAATTAAGGAAGTCTATGAAGTGCTGTAAGTGATAATAATGAGTGACTAAGGAATTTAACAAAATTGATAAATTTTCTGTGAAGAATATAGAAGACCAATAGGAACACCAACCTAGAAGCTATTAAACATCTGAAGGCACTTTTTACTGAGGTAGCAGAAAGGTAGAAGAAAGAGGTAGAAGAAAGTTCCTTTTTAGTTGGTCAGTTCTTGAAATGTGTTTGAATTTTATGGATTCCAAGAGGATTTGTAATTCTCAAAAGTCTGCATTTTGTTAAAAATTTTGAAGATTTTAGATCGTCTTAACAGCATTTTTATAAATAATAAATAGTGTCTAGACAAAAAATATGTCTTGACTAGAGTCAGGTAAGTGAATGATTATTCCTAGTGAGGGAATTTCCACTATCCTTGGAAATTGAGGATAGTGCTGTAAAAATTAAGTGGGGACTTTCAGTTGGTGGTGTGAGTATTGGACCCACATTCTTTGTATGTTTAAGGATGGTCTCTTAAGTATATTTCAGCTTAGGAGATATATCTTAGTTTCCTATCACTACAATTAATGAAAAAGTAGACTTTGCTTTGTAGAAAGTACTGCGATAATGAGAACATTTATCTACAGTTACATCCAGTGATAACTTTAAACTTTGGTCAGAGAAACCTAGGGAAACTATTTCCTATATCGTGTGTGATACATTACTTGCCATCTTGTGAAAGTCTAGACTCACCTGTGGACAGGCCTCTAAGCCCCCCTGCAGGGATTATTTTAATTACCTTGACTGAGGTGGAAGATGGCCCACCACAGTTAGCACCACTGCCTGACTGCAATCTTGGACTGAATAAATGGAGAGGGAACTAATTAGAGGCAGTCATTTGTTGTTCTCAGTGGATGCAATGTAACCAGTTGCTTCAAGCTTTTCTGCCTTGTGACTTCTCTATTATGATGGGCTATAACTGATTTCTCCCTCTTTTGTCAGGATATTTTGTCACGGTAAAAGGAAAAGCAAGTAAGATACCGTGTTGCATGAAACAGGGATCAGTTCATTGTCTTTTGTGTCTGTGTAACAGCCTTTTTTTGTTTGTTTGTTTAATCTTAGAACCCAATCCACCAATAGATCAAGTTATACAGAAACCAGGAGTTGTACAGAGATTTGTGAAATTTCTTGAAAGAAATGAAAATTGTACTTTACAAGTGAGTCTGAAGTTTTTTTTTTGTAATCGCTTTCTAGAAATGACTGAGTTTCTAGTGGAAATGGCTTCTCACAATGCTAACTATTATAAGCATTCATTAAATACTTAAAAAAGGAAAAGCAGGTCCCACACTTGGCTAGGCGTGACTATAGTAGTAGTTTGTGTTGTTGAACAGTTTCAGAAAGCATAAAGTCATAGCTGATGCTAAATAAATTTTATAGTTGTCAGACTTTATTAACTTTTATTTTAGAAAGCTGACAGTGTTAATCTCATCATTAAACTTGCTTCTTTCTTTCTGAGATAGGGTCTGTTTATGTACCCAGACCTTGAACTCACAGAGGTCTGCCTGTCCCTGGTGATGTAGTGGAGTTAAAGGCATGAGCCACTAAATGCAGCTTTGTTGTTTCTTAAATAACTTCCTAAAATATTTCTAGCTGATATATATATATATATATATATATATATGTATATGTATAACCTACAAAAAAATAGAACCAAAGTTACATTTTTCCCAGAGAGCTTTATATCACAACCCTGATTTTTTTTCAGTCTACCAAATAATTAGCTACTGATAGTAGTTTACTCAAGTTTACAAGCATTGTAATGTGATAAAAAAAGAGATTACACTCTCTCACTTTGAAGTCTATGTATAATCTAAAATCAGATTTAGGTTTCAGGAGTTGAAGATCTACAGCTAATATCAGTGCAGTAGTTAGTATTTAGGGACTATTGAGTCACAGTTATTAAAATTGCACCTGAGAGTAGTGGTCCGTTGTTTAGCTCCCATTTTAGGCATATGTAATACATGTGAATGTGAAAAATTTTGTTTAGACTTTTTAATAAAGAGTCTCTGAAGAAAAGGGTATTTTATTCAGGTTAGTTATTTTGGCTTGGAAGCCATAGGATTTAATCTCTGTTTTATATAAGCAATGAGTACAGACTGAAACTCTGGTCTCTCATGTCTATTATTATGTGGCTATTCCAATGAATAAAACAAGAAATAAGTGGATATAAATAAATAAAATTATTGAATGCTAACTCGAGAGCAAGGCATAATATAGGACTAAAATTAAGACATTGTTTCTGTTTACAGAAGTTTTCCAGCTACTGTGCAGAAGCTAAACATACCAAGAGCTAAGTAACACAGTATGCTGAGCACTGTCACAGAACTGTGAAAAAGTGCTCTATGAACATAGAGAATGTAGTAGTTGACTCTGTGGTTAAAGTCAGGAATGTTTCATGAAGGCACTTTCGACTGGCAAAGGAGAAACAGAAGTTAATTTGAGGTTGGAAATGTAGTATGTGAACAGTGTGGTGTACTCAAGAACATTGGGAACTTGAGTCTATATTGGTCTTGACGAAATTCACAAGTGTAGTTTGGGGATAGCTCCATGCTATGTTAGTTACCCAAATGGGTGTTAATCTACTAGTTCAGACTATTAGTCTAAGTTCAAACTAGGTTTCTAATGGGACACTGTTCTATAAGCAATTTTTGTAAGGCATGCACACATTTTAAAACACATGAAGTAGATATGAGGCTTTTAAAAACTGGAACATTTTGAATGAATGTGCCTACATTTTACATTTTTAACAAATCTAAACA
The DNA here is from genome assembly GCF_030254825.1 of Meriones unguiculatus. Classification (NCBI taxonomy): domain Eukaryota; kingdom Metazoa; phylum Chordata; class Mammalia; order Rodentia; family Muridae; genus Meriones; species Meriones unguiculatus. The sequence continues at coordinate 39,036,389 of NC_083367.1, read as the reverse complement.
GTATCATTACTACCATATAATATAGGTGTGTATATGTATGTGGATATGTTGCATATGAGAGCCAGTGCCCTCAGAGGTCAGAGACATCGTATCTGGAAATACAGGCAGTTTGAGCCCTCATTGAACCATCACTGTAGCTCCTCCCACCTTTAAAATCATATCTGTGCAGTGCATTTTTCAGTAAGCTTGTGACTTTGCCAGTCTTTATTAATGTATTTTCCTAGGGAATATCAAGGAGAAATTTGTAAACTTGTAGTTTTCTCTTTATTTCTTTATTTACAATTGGTGAATGTTATTGTCTTCATTGATGTTAAATATAAATTATTTCCTCAGGTATTTTTTTCTCTTAGTCTATCAGAGGTTCTGTTATGTGAAAAAATAGCAAACTTATATTACCACATCTAAAACTTTCATGTTAAACAAATACCTAAAATATCTGGCAGTCTAATTTTCATGTTTTTAAATAAGGTTGGGGGTGATGTGATCACCTGGGAAGTAAATACAATTCATTATTCTTTTACTCGTTTATTTTTAAACAGCTTACTTTAGACTACCACTCTAAAATAGTAAACAATAGGAGTTGTATGAATTAAGTTGTGTTAATATATTTGGGGCATCATAAAACATACTCCTTTTTGGTTTTGTTTGTACAGTCTGAAGATGTTTTTGCTTTCTTGAATAAGGTTTTCCATCTGTAAACCTGACTTCTCAATGAACTTTCATAATCATAAGTCAGTCTTCCTTTTAGATTTCTTTTTTACGTTATTTCTTCTTCATCTGTGTGACATTTTCTTTATGCTCTCATTCCTTTTGAATTTCTTTCCTCAGTTTGAAGCTGCGTGGGCATTAACTAATATAGCATCTGGAACATTTCTGCACACCAAGGTAGTGATTGAAACTGGGGCTGTTCCAATTTTTATCAAACTTCTCACTTCAGAGCATGAAGATGTACAGGAGCAGGTAAGTTCCTACCTTATGCAGGGTATTGTATATAGAGATTTAAATTTTTCCTGAAAATAGTGCTTGTAATTTTAACTTCTACTTCATTTTATGCATAATTTACCTAACATTTATTTATTAAAAAACAGTGTTTTTTCAGTCTCTGATTAGAAGTGGGAAAAATGAACCACTTCTGGCATAATTCTGAGTTTGATGAGAATGTTCTCAGCACAGGAACCACAGTTTGTATTTATGAAATCACAGTGAGACATAAAAAGGAACACATCCAAAGCCACCATGGGTGGCTGCAAGGCTTATATCTGGGATTCTCTGACTAATTCTCTAAATTGTGTAAGGCATACCTTATTTTTTATTTTTTAAAATGTGTTGCTTTGAATTGAATCATTTTAATAGATTTTTAATAGATTTAAAGTTTTGTTCTAATAGGAATCATTTAATAAGATGACTAGGTCATCAAAAGAAACTCAAGTTTTAAGTAAGTTTGTTTTTGTTATGCATGTTCACCTGTTGATCTCCTGTTTCATTCATCATTTAGTTTTATGAAATTGTGTATTTACTTACCACTAATATTGGAAGGGTTTTTTTTTTTAATGGAATTAATTACTTTTCCAAGAAAATGTTGCTAATTATCCAACACAAATTTTTTTCATGTTTTTCAACAATTTATTATCTATTCCTTAATTGTGTATTTGCTAGTTCTAGCTTACTAGTGTTAATATAGTTGTAAACATTATTGTGTATTGGTTTTTAATGTACTTTTGGATTTCCTTGTTTTTTTAATTAGAGAAAAAGAACTACCCTTCAAAGAACTACCCTTCAAAGAATATTAAAAAATGATGACAAATATACATATATTTGCATATATGATTGTGGGAATGTATATTGGTGGAGATATATATATATATATATATATATATATATATACACACAAACATATATGTACACAGAGAGTGATAATACTTTTTTTTTAAAAGACAGGTGACAGAGCCTTACTATGTAGCCTTAAACACACAGAGATCCACTTGCTTCTGCCTGCTAGGTGTTGGCAGGGATTAAAAGGCACACACCATCACATCTGCCTGTCCTCTTGATAATATTATTTCAGATACTAAGAGTAATCTAGAAAACATTTTTTTCTTCTTTTTTTTTTAAGCTTTTCAGAAATTAATTTTGGGTCTCAAGGTGATGTTAAAAATAATAATTCATGTTTTAAATTTAAAAATAAGACTTTCCCAGTTGAAAACATAGTACACTTTTGTAGTTCCATGAAAAAATTTAAAATGTGACTATGGTTAAAGTAATAACTTTTATGTATGTAGTTTCTCATAATTGAAACTTACTACCATTGACTTTTAAAATTATACGAAACTGGTTAATCTTAAATTTTCATCTAATTACATCTTACTGTTTATACTCTATGTTTTATCTCTCTTGTTGAAAAATATAGTACCAGTCCAGCTGGTTAATTTTGCATTTGGAAAATTATATACTCCTACATTTCTGGATAGCAGTTAAATTCTCAAATAATATTTTGTAGTTTGTACTTATGATTGGCCAGGCCTAAAATTACTTGAAATTAGGTCAAAACAAAACAAAACAAAACAAAAACCCTTCAAATTGCTAGTATAAGTAATTAGAAATTTTGCCATAATTTTTTTGCCTTTCTTCATAGATTCAAAATAGATAGACTCTTTTAGCTCTTCCTTGAACACTATTGACAGTTCACTAGAATATAAGGGAAACTTCTTGCCCTTTTCTTATAATTTAAAATGTTATAGAATTTCACTTAAAATTTTTCTGTCCTATTTCCTTGTTTTTGTTTTTTCACATGTTCTGGAAAATCATTGTTGTGTTGCTTTTGAAGTAAAAGTCTCTTAAAAAGAGTGTTGGGTCTATGGCATTGTCTTAAGCACCCTTTTCTATTTTCCCAGGCTGTTTGGGCCCTTGGTAACATTGCTGGTGACAATGCAGAATGCAGGGATTTTGTTTTGAATTGTGAAATACTTCCACCTCTCTTAGAGTAAGTATTTTGTTTCACTTTACCATATATAAGTTAATTTTCTACCTCGAAAAGAAAACTATATACTCCTATATTTCTCTTTATGGGGGGATACAAAAGGAATAAAGTGTAATTAATAAAAGTTAAATAAAAAATTAAAAAAAATAAGAAAAAAAATTCTCAAATAATTTTTTTGTAGTTTTTCTTATAATTAGCCAGGCCTAAAATTACTTGAAAATAGGCAGAACCAGAAAAAAAAAATTCAAATTGTATTCTTTTTAAAAATGTTTTTATGTTCTCTTAATCTGTACTTTTTAGTAGTCATTACTTACTTGATGCCTTCAGTTGGGCTGGAGAGATGGCTCAATGGTTAAGAGCACTGTCTGCTCTTCCAGAGGTCCTGAGTTCAATTCCCAGCAACCACATGGTAGCTTACAACTATCTATACCCTTAACTGCTCTCTTCTAGCATGCAGGTGCACATGCAGATAGAGCACTAATATAAATGCATAAAATAAATAAATGAAATCTTAAAAAAATAAAACAAACATTCTTTTAAAAAAATAATTCTAACAAGGACATATGCAACTTTATAATAACATTCAAGTGGTCCCGTAATATGAAATCTTTTTTCTTAAAATTAAAAGTTTATGTCGGGTGTGTGTCGGGGATAGGGCTGTGTTCACTGGACGGCAGGTGTCCATGGAGTCCAAAGGGCTTCAAGAGTTCCTGAAACTGGAATTACAGGCAGTTGTGAGCCATTCAAAATGTGGGTGTGAGAATCTGAACTCAGGTCCTCTGAAAGACCAGCAAATGCTCTTAGCTACTGCAGTCTCTCCAGGGCCTCATAGCACAGAATATTTAGTATGTAAACAAAATGTATATTTATGATGTCTGCAGGATTTTATATTTTATTTTGAAATGTTCGCAGAACAAAGAATATATTTCTTTCAGCTTTTTACTTAAAATGACTAAGCAAGCAGCTTCTTTTCGGGCTACTTATAAGATTTTTTAAAATTTATGTGTGTGTGTGTTGGGCGAGTATGTTCATGTGAGTGCAGGTTCCTCAAAAGACCAGAAGTGTCTGACCAGTGGTGTCGAGCTTCTGCAAGTGGAATTACAGGGGTATGAGCTGCTGATAGGAGTACTGGGAACGGAACTCCAGTCCTCTGGAAAAGCAGCAAGTGCTCCTAAATGTTGAGCTTCTTAGATGCTTGACATTTAAAAATACATTATACTATTACATAAGGTCCTTTGAGAGTTTTTTACACAGGATAATTACCATTCACTGAAAGAACTTTTCTGTTAGATGTCAATGACAAGTATTATAAAAGGAAGAAAACTAATCAAAGAGATGGTTGGAACAAAAGTAGCTATCACTGTGTTGTCCATACTTTTCAGAGTAGGAGTTAAATAGAATAAATTTAAACATTCAGATTATCGTTTGCAACTCTTTTTTTCTAATAAACAACAACATAGAAGTGATTATTTCTTGGCGTGGGTTAACACAATTACATGTCATTCAGAGCTGGTTGCTTACAGGCCACTGAACTGTTCGTTATAATTTTACTGCAATTTTATTACTATGGACGTTTTGTCATTGTCCTTTCCATGTGACATGTTTCTGATGTGATTATTTGATTTGTAGATGAATTGAACATTTTAAAAATGCTTTAGGTGCTATTTTTTTAGCTTATTTTTCTGCTTGTTAATTTACCAGATTGGTAGTGGTTTATGAAGTAGTAAGCATTTGTTAGCTTCTGATTTCTTTTTAATGTCTTTGGTGACTGAGCAAACCTAGTCAATAGAGATCAAAAAAAAACCTCCATACCTAGCTGTGTACTGCCAGATGTTTACATAATGCATCGCAGAAAGAATGTTAGAAAATACCAGTTTCATTATAGAATTTGACCATAGAAAATTGAACATTTTATTCCAAATTTGAGAAGTGTGCCATGCACCACGAGGCACACCTGTAATCCCTGCACTTGGGAGGTAGAGGCAGGAAGATCAGGAGTTCAGGATCATTCTCTGATACATGAATCCCTGTCTCAGTGGGAGAAGGAGGAGAAGAGAACCAAACAAAATATTGAAAGGTTTATATAAAAATAAAAGATTTAAATCAGGTTAGTACCAGATATCACTTTAAAGGAAGTTACTAGCTTTGAAATGATGATGAATTATCTGTCACATTGAAATTCACTCAGTAAATACATATTTTCTAGTAATATGTCATTTGGCTTGCTTGAAGTTGTATTATGTTGCTAATTATTTGACTCTTAGTAAATATAAACCTGTTAGTTATATTGACTGTGCTAACACAGCTTTATTTAACTTTAATTTATAATTTTATACTTTTTCATAATAACATTAAAATGAAATAAATATTTACTACCTGAGCCAAATCTGGCTTGTTAACCTGTTTTCTTTTGCTTTGCTTAATTGAGTAGCCATTGTGTGTGTGTGTGTGTGTGTGTGTGTGTGTGTGTGTGTAAACAAAACAGTTTTATTACTTTTGTTTTAAAATGAGTTTGTTTTTAGAGGTTTCGTCTATTTATAGGAAATTCTTCAGAAGAGTGTTTTAGTTCTTTTTCAAATATAGATCACCGATTTACCATTTTATATGTGATGGTGAATGCTGATTGTCAACTTGAGATGGTCTAGAGTAGCAAGGAGACAAACTTCTGTGCGAGCTTGTGATGGAGTTTCTAGATTGCATCAGTTAAAGTTGGAAAGCTCAGTTGAGATGCCACCATTCCATAGCCTGGGGTTCTGGGCTGAGTGCCAGTAGTTGCTTCCTGGCCTTGGATGGGATATTTACTGTGTCCAGTCAGCTCGTGCTCTTACCACCAGGCCTTCCCACCGTCACAGATTTGACCCTCAAGCTGTGGCCTAATATAAATCCTTTTTTTCCTTGAGATTTTTTTTTTCTTTTTTTCTTTTTAGATAGTATCTTACCCTTGACTGAGTCCAGCTTGGAACTTTTGTGTATATACTAAGATGACCTCATGACAGTCCTACCTGAGCCTCTTGTGCTGGGATTACAGGATGAAAGAGCTGACATGCTCAGCTCATTTTAACTGTTTTATGTTCTTCTATTCAGTGACATCAAGTATATTTCTAGTGTTAAGCAATGATCAGCACTGTTGACTTCCTGCATTTTTTGCTCAACTCAAGACCTAATGCCCATTAAGCAGTCATATCCTGGTTCAGCATCACAGCCCATGAGAACTAAAATCTGCTTTATGTTCTTATCTTTTCCAGATATGTCTTAAGAATATAATACACCATGATCTTTGTGCCTCACTTGTTTCTCTTACTGTATTCATTTCAGGCTTGAGCCTGTTCGGTTTCATGTGTCAGCACTTCATTTTACAGCTGAGTAACATTTGGTTTTGTGAAAAAAGAATTGCCATTTTCAATCTGTAGATTGATTTCTTAACAATAGAAAACATGGGATGTAATATTAGGGCTTTAATATTTTTTTAGTTTTTAGAAAGTAAGTCTTACTCCTTGATTAAATTTACCCTACAGCAGCCTCCTGTTTACATTGATTGAACATATGATTGGTTGGCTTGAGGGTTTAACAGTGAAATACATTTAATAGAAGCTAGTTTTTGACTTTTGGACTTTTTCTGGATCAGCAGTATGTTGTTAACAATACTCTTGTGATTCCAGAAGTAGTGGCAAACTGCATCTTCCAGTTAGCCATAGTTGAGAGCAAACAACTGATCCGCTGTAGAGTACTGTGGTGCTGTGCTATTTTGCGAGGTATGTTAGTTTTCAGTCATTGTGACAAACTTGTAGGGAGGAAAGGCTTATTTTCCTTCACAGTTTCAGAAGCTTCAGTACATGATTACCCAGGAGTTATTTTGTGTCTCTATAGAGACAGAGTATCATTGAGGGGTGTGTGATAGAGTGAAACTGCTGACCTTTCAGTAATAAAGAAGCAAAAAATAACATGCAGAAAAGGCCAAAGTCCCAATATCTTCACTTCATTCCTCCAGTAACTTAATTTACTTCTGAAAGGTTCTATCATTATTTTTATCTTTAGCATGAAATTTGGAGACGTTTTAAGATCCAAACTAAAAATTGGTTAGATGTATTCTGTATGTTTTATTTTTGCAGTGTTTCCAACTTGTGATAGATTTATTCATGCATAACGTCATAACCCAAGGAACATCTTTATTTTTTATTATAAATAAATGCATTTTCTTAATTTAAAAAATGTATTCATAGAAAATATATGGAAATTGTGTTAATTTGAAGTGTTGATCTTATACCCAGCAACATTGTGAATTCACTTGTAATAGTAGCTTTCTCTTTCATTCTTGAGACTAGGTCTTGCTTTGTGTCTCTCATTAAATTTATGTTTATGAGATTATATTATGTGTATAGAGATAATTTCATTTTCTGTACTCCAGTTTGGATAGCTTTTTCTTCTTTTATCACGTCGAGATCATTTCTTTCTATTTTTTTTCTTGGTTTTTTTTTAATTATAAAAGAATGTTACGTTTCTTTTTTTGTATATCAATTTCTGGACTCAATCATATTTTCTTTTGTTTATCCTGTTAATGTGGTTTATTACATTGATATTTATGTATTGAAACATCCTTGAATTCCTGGGATAAAATTTTATCAGGAGACATTCCTTAATAATTTTATTTATTAAATGAAATTTCCTGGAATTAATTTTTGTAGAACCGTATTGTAAAATTTTATATGAATATTCATAAGCAATATTCATCTGTATATTTCTTATGATGTTCTTGCCTTTGGTTTGAAGGTTTGAAGGTTTGAAGTTTGTCTAGTTAGACTTCAAAGTACTTGAGAAATACTCAATTCTTTTTTTTAATTAAATTTTTATTTTTTTATATTAGTTCTAATTTATTTACTTTGTATCCCAGCTGAAGCCCCCTCCTTCATTCCCTCCCAATTCCACCCTCCCTCTTTCATCTCCTCCCTGCCCCTCTCTAAGTCCACTGATAGTGAGGTCCTCCTCCCCTTTCATCTGACTCTAGCTTATCAGGTATCTTCAGGACTGGCTGCAGTGTCCTCCTCTGTGGCCTAGCAAGGCTGCTCCTCCCTTGGGGGGTTGGAGGGAAGAGGTCAAAGAGCCAGCTATTGAGTTCATGTCAGAGACAGTCCCTGTTCCCCTATCGGGGAATCCATTTGGATATTGAGCTACCACTGGCTACCTCCGAGCAGGGGTTCTAGGTTATATCCATATATGGTCCTTGGTTAGAGAAACAGTCTCAGAAAAGACCCCTGTACCCAGATATATTTGGTCCTTGTGGAGCTCCTGCCCTCTCCAGGTCATACTAACTCCCCCTTTCTTTCATATGATTTCTTGCATTCTGCCCAAGGTTTGGTTATGAGTCTCAGCATCTGCTTTGATACTCTGATAGGTAGAGTCTTTCAGAGGCCCTCTATGGTAGGCTCCTGTCCTGTTTCTTGTTTTCTCCTACTTCCAATTCCTATCCCATTTGTCTTTCTAAGTGAGGATTGATCATCTGACCCCGGGCCCTCTTTCTTGTTTATCTTCTTTAGGTGTATAGATTTTAGTATGTTTATCCTATCTTATAGGTCTAGTATCCACTTTTATAAGTGAGTATATACCATGTGTGTCTTTCTGTTTCTTGGATACCTCACTCAGGATGATCTTTTCTAGATCCCACCATTTGCCTGCAAATTTCATGGTTTCCTTGTTTTTAATTGCTGAGTAGTATTCCATTGTGTAAAAGTACCACAATTTCTACATCCATTCCTCCGTTGATGGATATCTGGGCTGTTTCCAGGTTCTAGCTATTACAAATAAAGCTGCTACAAACATGGTTGAGCAAATGTTCTTGTTGTGTACTTGAGCATCTATTGGATATATGCCTAAGAGTGGTATAGCTGGGTCTTGAGGAAGCGCTATTCCTAATTGTCTGAGAAAGTGCCAGATTGATTTCCATAGTGGTTGTACAAGTTTACATTCCCACCAGCAATGAAGGAGTGTTCCCCTTTCTCCACAACCTCTCCAGCATGTGTTGTCACTTGAGTTTTTGATCTTAGTCATTCTGATGGGTGTAAGGTGAAATCTCAGAGTCCTTTTGGAAATATTGAATTCTTTTTTTTAAAAGTGAAATAAATTTTTTTGACATTTTCTTTTTTTATTATTGTTTATTATTATTAGTTACATTTTATTAATTCTGTATCCCAGCTGTATCCCGCTCCCTTATTCCCTCCCAATCCCACACTCCCTCCCTCAGCTTCTCCCTGCCCCATTCCAAGTCCATGGATTGGGGAGGACCTCCTCCCCTTTCGTCTGGCCCTGTTCTATCAGGTATCTTCAGAACTGGCTGCAAAGTCCTCCTCTGTGGCCTAGCAGGATTGCTCCTCCCTTGGGGGGTGGGGAGGTCAAAAAGCCTGCCATTGAGTTCCTGTCTGAAAGACTCTACCAAGCAGCCTTTCAAGACAGACTCATAACCAAACCTTTGGCAGAAGGGGAGTTAGTATGACGTGGAAAGGATAGGAGCCCCATAAGGACCAAATATATCTGGGCACAGGGTTTTTTTCTGAAACTGTTTCTCCAACCAAGGACCATGTATGGATATAACCTAGAACCTTTGCTCAGATGAAGCTCGTGGTAGCTCAGTAAGCAATTGGTTTCCCATAGTAAGGGGAACAGGGACTATTTCTGACAGGAACTCAATATTAAATTCTTAATGCTCCGTAGAATTCAGTAGAGAAGCCATAGTGAGGCCTAGGCTGTATCCTACTTGTTATAAGCCCGCTCTGATTGAACCTTTTTTCCTTTAATAATTTAAAGTTGTATAAAGTTTTTGTGTTATCATTTTAGGATAATATAATTATCATCTTATACTAACAATAATTTTGTCTGGTTTAGCTTAAAAAATTATCCAAAACTCTGTTCTGCCCTTCCCTTTTAAGTTGTTATTGCCACAAATTATATCATTATATATTATATTCTGTTCTTACATTTGTCTTTTAAGTTACATGGGGAAATGCTTCTCACTCATTTACATATGTCATTATCCTTAGTAATGTCCTTATTTGTATGTTTTTAGTTATTCTTGATTGGACATTTATTTTAGAATGAAGGATTTCCTTTAGCCAATCTTGTGAAGCAAACCTACCATTGACGTCCTTCCTTGACAGAGAATTCTGGTTTCTCCTGAAGCTTTGAAGAACAGTTTTGCTGACTATGGACATGTTAGGTGACTTAATTTCAGCATTGTAGCTATGTTTCCCTGTTCTGTACTCCTTTTATATTTAATGAGCAAACATGTGTTAACATCACCAGTGAGCATTTGTACACATGATGAGTTACTTATGTCTTTGAATCTGACATTTTCCTATTAGGCTTTTTCACAATTTCATTATGTCCTAGTGTGGGTTTCTTTAGTTTATTCTACTTAGAAATTTTTCACTTTCTTAGTTTATTGATTCAAATGTTCTTTCTGCTATGTTTTTTCCTTTCCAATTTATATTTTCATTATTCATATACTGGTAGGTTTATGTCTGTCCCATAGATATCTTAAGTTCTCTATATTTTTGTCTTTCATTGTTCCTCAGACCCTGTCTTTTGAATTGACATGCTTTCAGATGATGCATTTTTTTTTTTACTTTACTGCCATTCAGATCTGCTGTTGAAAACACAGTGAATTTTTAATTTCAAACCTGTAATTTCATTTAGTATCTTAAAATTTTTGTATTGATAATTCTTTATTTCTTCATTGTTTGCCTTTCATTCTTGGGCTGGGTGGTGGTGTTTCACAGCTTTAATCCCAGCCAGCACTCAGGAGGCAGAGGCAGGTGGAGTTCAGACCCAGATTAGTTTACAGAGTGAGCTCCAAGATAGCCAGAGCTGCTACACACAGAGATACCCTGTCTTGAAAAACAAAACAAAACAATCCTGTAAGGTTTTTGAGCATATTTAAGATAATTTAAAGCGTTTATAGTAAAATCCAATGTGTGTGTGTATGTGTGTTTTATTTATTTATTTTTACTTTGTATGTATAGGGAACCTTAAAGTCTGCTCAAGATACCCCAAGGACAAGTTCTCAGCACAAAGGAGATTTATGCTCCAGAGGGACAAAGGGGAGATAGAGGATGAGGGAGAAGGGGAAGGGAACAAGGGAAAGAAAGCAGGGGTATTTTTCCTGGGCACAAAGGGCTGCCGCTGGATAGAGAGGAGACAAAATGGCACATAGGAAAATGGCAGCTTATAAAGGTTCAGGGGGAAACCTGGTCTTAGGATGAGGTACTTAATTTTAATTGGGCATGTTAATGAGGTGAGCCAAGAAGGGGTTTTGGTTGCTACACTTTAATACTTTGATACCTGTGCTTTGGTGGTCAGCCTCTAGAGGAGGAAGTGGCTAGCCTTGGTGGCTAGCAGCTTTCAGAATGTAATCTAACGGTTTTTTAGTAAGGCAGAGGGAATGAGGAGAATGGCAAGGCCTACCAGAGCCATGTTTGTGAGCTGGCTAGAGTCTCGATAGTATGCCTCTTAATTTCTTGTTGAAAACTGAGAGGGTCTCTTTAGATGTCAGACAAGAAAGTAAACCGTGTGAAAAGATAAGAATAAAAACCCAGCCTAGAAACATATATTCTCATTATACAGTATAATTTAAATAAAAAGATTCTAGATTTTAAATTAAACTTTGTCTATGTAGTCTATCAAGAATTACTCAAAGATTTGGATTAATTCTTAACCAAATTATATAAAAGACATTAAAATCTAATAACATTTGTGATATTTTATCTTCAGGACTGATGTTTCCTGATTTAATTAGTATCCAAAATATGTATAGTACAATTAATCATAATTTAAAAATTAATTAAACAATTTTTATTTTAATAATAAAAAGACAATACTGCAGTGATTCCTTCGAAAGTCCCATTCCTAGCCATCTAAATATAAGCAAGGTATTTCATTGAATACAAATAACTGTAAGTACAGGGGAACTATGTTGTTCATCTTTTAAAAATATATGTATATTTTGGTCATTTTAGAGGTCGGTTTCATCTGTTTCCTTCACTCCATTAGGCCAAACAGTATTCTTGATTACTTAATTTTAAGTATAGTAATCTTATGTTACATGTAAATGCTATGGCAGATACAGAAGATGTAAAAATAATTTAGATTTGGAACATTATGGCTAATAGTTTTGATATGATGCAAGACGTTTTTCTTTTTTTTCTTAATTAATACAAGTTTATTATCTCACAGCACTATAGATCTAACACAGAATAATCCAACAGAGATTTCATCAGCTTCAATCCAAGAGACCTGAATTAATGTCTTTAGGCTGTAGGTTAAAACTTGCTCTGTGCCTTTTCCCTGCAGGGGCTGGGGATTTAGCTCAGTGGTAGAGCACTTGCCTAGCAAGCACAAGGCCCTGGGTTCAGTCCTCAGCTCTGGAAAAAAAAAAAAAAAAAAAGAGACAAAATAACAGCAAAAAAGACAAAATGACGTTTTTCTTAATGGCTTTTGCTAGCTATTCCTCTCTTTGGGAGACTGCTGTCCTGCCCACTATGCAGACCCATCTACATTACAAACTAGGAATGAACCTTTCTAGCTATAAGGGACCTTATAATATTTAATAAATTGTTTGTGGCCCCAGGGGGAAAAAGAAAATCCAGTGCTGTCAACCTGGATCAGAGTTTGGGGAGTCTAATACCAGGCAGTTCATTGTCAGCATATTTAAAACAGTAGAATTTAGGGAAAGGTTTCAAGGCAACAATCAGTTCAGTCAGTTCAATTCCATGTGCACAGTAAAGCTTAAGATACAACTCTTTTGCACAGTGCATGTGACCATGAGGGTAGGATCTATAGCCAAAAGGCCTAGAATCTAGTGTGGTTTCTTACCAATGACATAGAGGTCATTAGGCCATAAAGTAACAGCTACCCTAAGGTTGGGTAATGGTCTAGGAAAGAAAGAGTTTGGAATAGTCATTCTGGGGGATTTGGATGATGTCTGTCCTTTCAGAGAGCAAAAAGATCACCAGGTTGTTAGCCACCTCCATTCTTAGCTTTCTGGATGGAATGCAGGCGTGTGATTTTTATCTCCTCCATAGTGAGATACCCCTGCAATATTAACATTCGTGGTTCTCTGTGCACTCAAGGACCTCTGTACCCCCAACAGAAAACCATACATTTTGATTATAATACAGCAGCTATGGAAATCAGACTGTCCTTTCTTGGGTTCTAAATGACATTCCTTATTATGCTTGCTTGTTTAACGTTTTTGTTTCGTTTTTAACATTCATAACGCTTGTGTTGTTGGTTATTTATAGTTTTTAGTGTTTCTGTGCATTTAACTTAGTGGGGCTTATGGTATTATAGTGTCTTAAATGTTTGGAGGCATAAAAATGAGGAGAGAAGTGACTTTTTAAATTAGCTTTATTCATTTTATTCTGTGTGAGTGTTTTGCCTTCATGTATACCTGTGTGTCTACAAAGATCTAGAGGGTACTTGGATACCCTGGAACTGAAATTACAATTGGTTGTGACTCAGCATATAGATGCTGAGACTCAAATCTGGCTCCTCTGCAAGAGCAACAGGTGCTTTTAGCAGATGCTTTTAGCAACTCTCTAGTCCTTGAAAAAAGATGTTTTAAAAATTGTTGTTATGTTGTCACCCATGTGGTGCTTAGCTAAGCCATTCACTACTGTGACTCAGCCTTATACTGTTTATGCTAAGCCTGAAGGTCAGACAGATAAGAATAGGGTCTTCCCAGGTGTTTTCCTGAGTATATACTCTGACCTGAAGATGTAGGTGGCTGTCTAGATTTCTGATAGGCAAACGTTTTTCAAACAGTTTAGACATCAGAGTATTTCACTCCTGTTTTTTCCCTTCTGTTTTTCAATGTCTCCTATTTGCCCTTTGCCCTACATTTCTGCACTTTATTCGGAAGCATTTAGTTACTTTTCCATCTCTTGAGAGTTCTCAGATAAGACAAAGAAAGACAAACACATCTTATATCCATTTTTCACAAAGCTGGCAACACATGTATAAACAAGCACTTCGAAACAAGGTATATGCTCCTGCTCTGCTTTCTCTAAAACAGGGACCCTCCAGGTGAAAAGGATACTTGTTTAAAATCATCTGCCAGGCTAGAGTTGGGTTCGACCAGAGGTAAATTAAAATACCAGAAAGGTCCACTGATAGATTTCAGCCTTCCATGGCTATAAACTTTTGATTCTTTCCAAATTCTGACTAAGTTGGTAAGAACAGTGCTTGCAAGGCAGTTTTCTTTTTTATTTACTTGCTCATTATTGTTGTTTCTAGGGAAGAAGTTTATCAGTTCCCTTCCTTACCATTTTTGTTGGTGTCACTACAAAATAAGATTTTATTTTCCAACCTAGGTTCTCTATCTCTAGCTGGTTTGGTAAGTTCCTTAGCTCAGTAAACTGCAGCTGCTTGCCCACATTTGGTGTGTGTTTTCTTTTTCTAAGGTACAAAGAATTATGACGTCACCAGGCCCCATAATTCCTTAAAAGTTTAAGAAAAATATACTATGTTGTAAGACCTGTGGTCTCACAGCTCAGGAGTTCAAGATCGCGCCCTTCCCAGAAATTCCCCCAGACCAAGACTCGTTGCAAAAGCAAGAGGTTTATTAACCATTGCACAATGGGGTCACCCCTGCTGGTCAGCAAAGAGTGGCACCGGGAGACAAAGGCCTTTAAGTTTTTAAAAGAAAAAATGCGGGAAATTTGAAGTTACAATTTTGGCAATTTAGGATTGGATGAGGAAGCTATAAAGTAAGATAATTGGTTAGTCTTAGGTGCTCAAGCTTGGCCAGTCCTGCCAAGTGTGGATGCAGCTGCAATTTAAGGTGGGGGTGGTTAGCTCATCCTTGAAGATTAGGGGCTGCGGACTTTTGGCTGGAGGTCAAAAGCTACTCAGAAAAAGTCGGGGTTTGTTGCTAAGAAACACTATCTCAAAGACAGGAGTTTCTCTTTTTGCTGAGTGAAGGTCATTGCTTGCTTGCCTTTTTCTCTATCTGTCCTCATAGATAGGGTCACATTTTTCCATTCTCTGGAAAGATACTAAGAGGCTTTAGCTTAGTATCTGAACCTAAAACTCAAAACTATAGGCTTTAGAAGACATACAGGTTACAAAGTTAGTCTAACCCTTTCAATGTCAGGGACTCTCCTATTATTTATTTAGTGTGTGTTTGTAGGGTTCAAAGGGCAGCTTATTAGAGTCAGTTCTCTGTCTCCATCATGTGGAATTCCAATTGTCAGGCTTGGAGACAAGTGCCTCTACCTGCTAAATCATCTCACTTCCTTTGAAGTCTTCTATCTTAGACATAATTAACTAAAACATATACATAATATTATATTACTTACTTTTGTATTGCGATGATAAACTACCATGACCAAAGTATCTTACAGAAAAGAAAGACTTTGATTGGGCTTACAGTTCCCGGGTTTAGGATTCATCATGGTAGAGAAAAGGCATGGCTGCTGGAGCAGCAGCTGAAAGTTCACTTTCCTTGCACAAGCAGGAGGCAGGAAGTGAACTGGGGATGGTAGAAGGCTTTTGAAACCTCAAGCCCACCCTCTGTGGTACACCTGCTCCACCAGGGCCACACCTCCTAATCCTTCCCAAAAAGCCACCAGTTGTAGGGAACCTGAGTATGCATATGTAAGAACCTGTGAGGGCCAGTCTCAGTCAAACTACCAGAATAACTGAAGCATTATGTTCTGTATCTGGGGAAATTGTTAATAACTTCTTAGGGAGCTGAGAAAAGAGAGACATTCTTGTTTCAGATACTCAGTTTTGCATCTGTCAATGTTCATTGCAAAGCAGCTTTAAAAAAAAAACACATCAGAAGACCTGTTAAAAGCAACTTCTTTTGCCAACAGCTGACCTTCACTTAGTTTAACACTATATTCCCTGCTTTTTCGTTTTGTATGAAGTAGTATTTTCATGATTTTTAACAAACATAATCTTGTACTTTTTTTGACATCTGTTATCTTCACCCTGTTATGATTTAAGCGTTTAGATCTTAGATTCAGACTTGAGAATAGAACTATTTTTACTTAAAATATAATGAATTCCTGTTTTTATCACTTTAAAAATCTTATAAAGTATATCAGAGAGAATTTAATTACTACAAGAAAGTAGTTGAAGTGAAATTGAATATAAAATGACAGTTCTTTTTCTTTTTTTGACAGGTTATTAACAAATTCAAACAGACTTACAACCACCAGAAATGCTGTATGGGCCCTCTCAAATTTATGTAGAGGCAAAAACCCTCCTCCAAATTTTAGTAAGGTATGAGAAAAATATACAAGTTAAGAAATCTGTTTCAATAAAATAAGTTTCTTTATGATAGTTTTTTTTTGAAGTTTGAAGAGACTCATATATTTTGTTATTTTCTCTAGTAAATAGATGCTATTTAGACATTCAACAAATTAAATGAAGATTATAGATTTCTATTCTTTCTTTGCCACTCCAGTCCTTTGCCATCTAATTCTGGCCAGAAGTTCCCACTGTAACCAGATATTTATATGTCTTGGAGTTGAATTAGAATTGTTCTTTGTAGTCTAGTTCTTTTCATGTATAGGAAATAGAAGTCAACTCCTCCCTATATAATTAAGACCCACTGTTAGGTTATTGAAAATAGAAAATTGTACAGAGACTTTAGAATAAGTCATCTAAGAGTCTCACTGGCAGGTACTTTATGAAAGACATTCAACAAAGTAACTAAAAGAGGCCTGCATGCAAATATTTTAGAGCAACTTTTCAAAAATTAAAAAAAAACCGAGAGATGGACATTGGAAGTAGGAGAAAACAAGAAACAGGACAGGAGCCTACCATAGAGGGCCTCTACCTATCAGAGTATCAAAGCAGATGCTGAGACTCATAACCAAACCTTGGGCAGAATGCAGGGAATCATATGAAAGAAGGGGGAGTTAGTATGACCTGGAGAGGACAGGAGCTCCATAAGGACCAAATATATCTGGGCACAGGGGTCTTTTCTGAGACTGTTTCTCTAACCAAGGACCATATATGGATATAACCTAGAAACCCTGCTCAGATGTAGCCCATGGTAACTCAGTATCCAAGTGGGTTCCCTAGATAGGAGAACAGGGACTGTCTCTGACATGAACTCAATGGCTGGCTCTTTGACCTCTTCCCTCCAACCCCCCGAGGGAGGAGCAGCCTTGCTAGTCCACAGAGGAGGACACTGCAGCCAGTCCTGAAGAGACCTGATAAGCTAGAGTCAGATGGAAGGGGAGGAGGATATCCCCTATCAGTGGACTTAGAGAGAGGGGCAGAGAGGAGATGAAGGAGGGGGCTGCAGCTGGGATACAAAATAAATACACTGTAATTAATGTAAAAAAATAAAAATTTAATAAAACAATTAGTAAATACATCTTTAAAGTGAAAAATAAATAAATAAAAATAACCCAGAAACTGCACATGTTCCATAGTTGGTATATGGATGAATTAATTATGACTTATTCATTTGCTGAAATTCAACTCAGCAATAAGAAGGAACAAACTACTGATACATGCTTTAATCTCAAAAGCATTAAGCTAAAAAGTATCGTTGTGTTTTTTGTTGTTTTGTTTTTGTAATCTGCTGACTCTCCAGCTGAGGAAAGACAAACATACATATATAAACATTCAATTAGAGACATATATGTGAATGTGGAGAGAGAGCAGATTTGCACAGTGTTAACTGGTGAATATGGAAGCAGCATGTTGGCATTGGTCCTGCTTTTAGTGCAAAGCTTCTGTAAGTTTGAAGTTTTTCAAAGTAATGAAATGAGGAAGTATATCACCTTTCTTGTACTATAGAATGACCTACCTTTTTATCATCTGGCTTACTGCGGTAGCTTCCTAGCAAATCATCCTTCTGTTTAGTTTCTTTTTCTTCATCTGTTATTGTTTTTGTTGTTGTTCCCAAGAAAGCAGCAAGAATGATCTACAACTTTGAGACTACACCTCTGTTTCTAGTGACTCCCCCATGTTTTATTCCAAGAACCAGATAATTTTGTTAAATACCCAGTAAGAATTGTCATACGTGAGCCCACTATGATCTCTCTGACTCATATCCTATTTGCTATCTCACTTTATGTGCTGACTTCACTATATTATTTATTGCCCCTCACATTCACACAGCATGCTTTGCTTTAGTGGTTCTGTCTGCGTAAAACAACTATTAGATGATTCTTAATATTTTTGGCCTTGGGACTTTTTTCTGCTCTTAAACATGAAGAGCTGTATTAGTGGCTTTTATATTGCTGTAACCGTGAACAAGACAACTTATAAAATAAAGCATTTACTTGGGCTCATGGTTTCATAGAGTTAGAGTCCATGATGTTAGAGCAAAGTAGGCAAGCTGTGTTGACTAGAGCAGTAGCTGAGAGCTCACATCTTTATCCACAAGCAGGAAGCAACACATACTGGGAATGCTGAGAGTTTTGAAACCTCAAAGTCTGCCCCAAATGGCATACCTTCTCAAGCAAGGCCATACCCTGTAGTCCTTTCTAAAACTGTTTCAGTTCCAGCAACTGGGGACCAAGCATTCAAACATAGGAGCCTAAGGGAGCCATTCTCATTCAAGCTAGCACAGGACCCAAATCTTTTTTTTTTAAATATGATTTACATGTAATAATATTAGACTAAAAATGTAAATTATGAAAAGTTTAAACATTTACTAATTAATTTATAAAAATAAAAACAGGCCAATTATGTGTCCAGTAATGCTTATTACAAAAAGCAACCTTGCAAAAGAGAGACTTTTTTTGAATATTATTAGTATTGACTTAGGTTCTTGAGCTGAAGGTGTGTGTTATATAGGTTTGGTGATTGAGCTTAGGATCTTTTGTGCTAGACAGCCTAGCCTTCTCTTGCTGTTGTTTTGTGACAGGGTCTACTATGTAGCTCAGACTAGCCTGGCACTCACTATGTAAACCAGGTTGGCTTGAATCACACAGAGAGAAATCCATCTGCCTTTGCCTCACTGTGCTGGGAATAATGGTATATACCTAGTGCCCAGCTAGCTCTTTGTGTTTTGAATAGGATCTTACTGTGCAGCTCAAGCTGCTTTGGACTTATTTGAAGTCTTTTTGCTTAAGCCTCTAAAGTGCTGGGCTTGCAGGTGGTACCATTGTGTCTCACAGAGTTTTACAAATCTCATTTCTCTCTATGTACTAATTTGTTGTGTTGTTGTCTTAGATGAAAAATACAATGTCTTTTGATAGTCATGAATGGCTGTTCTTTGATACTGTGTCAAAACTTGAGTGGTATGCTTATTTAAGACAAGGTCTCAGTGTGTAACCTTTGCTGGAATGGAAGTTAAACTAGGCTGCGCTGGAATTCAGTAGCAGCACCTGCTGTTTTAACACAGGTCTTTAGACTGTGTCACCAGAGCCAATCTGAGTGGTCGTTTCTTAAGAGTTCTTCTCATTGAGGAGTTTAAAATTCTACCATTGAACTTTCTCTTCTCTATTACATTAGAATCCGGCAATCTTAACTTGAACTTGAAACAGTCTGTTTCTCTACTTGGAAAACAGGGTCCCCTAAATTATTACTGGAACGTTATATACACTCGTCAGCATTAGGAAGATGTCAGACTCAACAGTGGAAGATGCAAGTTTTTGAAATTCTAACTTTTGAAATTTCTAAATTATTATTGGCAAGAAATGCAGATGTTAAGAATCTAGATGTAAAGACTCCATATGTTAAGACTGAATGAAGATGAAATTATTTAAGTAAAAATGGAGTTCAGTGGGGAAAAGTGGCTGGCTAATCCAGTATGTGACTCACTCAGTGCTTATTCAGATCACCCAAGTACTTTTGTGAGTAGAAATACTACATAGATATTTTCTATTTCATCTGATAAATTATTCATATAAGGCATGTAAATTATTCATATAAGGCATGAGTGCAAGGGTGAGTTTAATGAAGTTTGTATTTTTCACTGCTAGTTCACGGTGATTCTTAAATTAAATGGGCTCTTCCAAATGTTCCCTTTTGTTGGAGGTGAAGAATATAATGATTTGTGGTACATTTTGCTATCTCTGACTTGAATTGTGTCCAAGTGCCAACAGTTTTACCTACCATCTATTTTTTTTAATATTCTTTTTTTTTTAACATTTTATTATGCATACAATGTTCTGTTTGTATGTACATCTTCCAGGCAGAAGAAGGCACCAGATCTCATTATAGATGGTTGTGAGCCAACATGTGGTTGCTGGGAATTGAACTCAAGACCTTTGGAAGAGCAGTCAGTTGTCTTAACCTCTGAGCCATCTCTCCAGCCCCCTACCATCTATTTTTATCCATTAGTGCAAGTGTCACCAAAATAAAAAAATACAAATTATATTTCACTATTACTATAATAACAGTTGTGAGGTCACGCACCCACTAAGAATATTTTAGGACTCTCCTCTCCTAGCGTCCTACTGACCTACTGTGCTCACTGTTCTGCCGTATGAGCTTCTTGCCTCTTACAGTGGGTACTTGGCTGGTTTTCTTCTGTAAAATATTTTTTGATTTGTTTGTGTCTGTCTATGGAGGCCAGAAGACAAAGTCAGAAGTTGCAAAACAGTTGTGAGCCACCTGGAGTGGGTACTGGGGTAACTCCATTCCTTGCAAGAGCAGTGCCCATTGTTAATGACTCATCTCTGCGACAGAGATCGCTTGTCACCTTTGCTTGGAAGTGCGGACTTTGACTAATGTATTAATATTGTAATCTGTCGATATAACAGTCTTGAGTTCTGATCATCCCATTATTTTACTCTCCTTTTTTCCTTTGACATAATGTTTTTTATATTGATTAAGTCTTTTCCCACTAAAATGTAAACTCCATATTGTGTTTATTTTTTATAGGAAACGTTGTAGTTGTATAAGATTTTCTGTTGTTCACTTTATGATACTATTTCTTCAATCACATCATACTTTCAGTGATTATTGCTCATGTTTACATAGAATTCTGTTCTCTCTTATCGACCTCTCTGAAGATCGAGATTTTTTTTCTTGTAGATGTTTTCTTTACAGATTATTATTTGCCTTGGTTTTTTTTCTCCTGGATGCTGTCCTCAATTATATCCTGATCCTTAGCTTTGGACAGATTTACGACTGAGGCACAAAACTCATTGGAAGATGGGTGTATGTGTAGGGCTTGTTAGCTCATGGGCAGCACTGTAGGGTGATTGGGCAGCAAATTCTTACCTTTAAAGAACTTCGTTCAGAGTGTTTTCTGAATCTCAGTGTTATTGTTTTATTTTCCAAAGACAGAGTTTGTGTTCTTTTGCTGGAAGACAAGATGTAGTGTAGGTCACACAGCTAGCTCCAGGAGAGCTGAGAACTTGATAGTGGAAGGAAGGGAGGTTGTCACAATCAGTGGGCTTATATTACATAAATTCCTTGGTTGCTTTGTTTCAACCTTCATGCTCCCTGACACCCACTCATTTTGCATCACATACATACTGTTTTCCCTTTGTACTAAAATAAAAAACAAGTAATTGTTTGTTCATGCTGTGAAGTGCATCTTTCTTAAATGTAAAATATTTCTGAATGCTAGTTTCCTTCCTATTGTAGTAGGATGCAGGGTATGTTCTTTTCACATGCTTTGTCATTCCTTTTCTTGCAACTCTTGTGTCTCCTGCCTTCCATGGCACTGGGGAATCTTTTTCTTGTCCGGGGGAGGGGGCACATTTTAGGTGTTGGGGAAAAAATAGGCCTCTTTCTTATTGGCACTCCTCTTTTTAAAGTATTGGGGTTTCTGTTTTGTTTTTGTTTTGTTTGTAGTCTTCCTTTTCTTTCTCAGCTATTTGTTTTTCAGTTTTATTTTATGTGTACGAGTTCTCTGTTTTCTTGCACAACAGAAAAGGGAATCAGATCCCATTACAGATGGTTGTTAGCCACTATGTGGTTTCTGGGAATTGAACTCAGGACTACTGGAAGAGCAGCCTCTGCTCCTAACCCCTGAACCATCTCTCCAGCCCCTGCTATTTTTTGTTGGGAGCCGCCGCGTGAACGTTACGCCGGCAGAAACGCACGCGACCACAGGAATCCTTCCGCAGCAAAAACTTTATTAGTCACGCGATGAAGAGGGGAGAGAGAGAGACCCCCGATGTGGCGCTGTTTATATAAGCCGGGGTCGCACCTGAGTGACGTGTGAATACCCTGACTGGCTGCTTACTTTTACCCCGCCTGATGACTAGGACCATTATGCTTAGCGGCTTTGTGACGTGTCAATACCCTGATTGGCTGCTCACTCTTACCGGCGTGCCTACGCAATTCTTAGCATGCTTACGCAATCTTTAGCGTGTATGCGCATCTACGCATGCACCCTGGAGGTTTATAGTTTTGAGGGCGAGATGTCAGCGCCACCTAGTGGCATCTGAGTCTCGGCTCTCCACAATTTTTCATTTATTTTATTTAGTGATTGTGGGCAAGATTTTATCTCATATAGAAGATAAAATTATGTTACTTATTGTTTCTGACAAGAGCATGGACCAGAATTGTTTTTAGCTTGCTACTATTAGCTCTAGAATATTGTAGGTTTGTCTGGTTGGTTGTTTTTGAGATAGACTCACTGTGTAACCTTGGCCAGCCTGAAACTCAGAAGAGATTCACCTGCCTTTGCCTCCCAAATGCAAGTGTAATAAAACCTGACCCTGATGCTGCTTTTGGATATATGCCTAGGAGTGGTATGGCTGGATCTTGAGGAAGCGCTATTCCTAGTTGTCTGAGAAAGCGCCAGATGGATTTCCAGAGTGGTTGTAGAAGTTTACATTCCCACCAGCAGTGGAGGAGGGTTCCCCTTTCTCCACAGCCTCTCCAGCATGTGTTGTCACTTGAGTTTTTTATCTTGGCCATTCTTATGGGTGTAAGGAGAAATCTCAGGGTCGTTTTGATTTACATTTCCCTGATGACTAATGACACTGAGCATTTCTTTGAGTATTTCTCTGCCATTCGATATTCCTCTGATGAGAATTCTCTGTTTAGCTCTGTTCCCCATTTTTTTAATTGGCTTACTTGGTTTGTTCCTTTTCAGCTTCTTTATTTCTTTATATATACTGGATATTAGCCCTCTGTCAGGTTAAGGGTTGGTGAAGATTCTTTCCCAATTTGTCATCATTCGTTTGTTTTGATGGTGTCCTTTGCTTTACAGAAGCTTTTCAGTTTCATGAGGTCCCATTTATTGATTGTTGCTCTTAGAGCCTGTGCTGTTGATGTTCTGTTCAGGAAGTTGTCTCCTGTACTAATGAGTTCTAAGGTCTTCCCCACTTTTTCTTCTAACCAATGTAATGTGTCTGGTTTTATGTTGAGGTCTTTGATCCACTTGGACTTTAGTTTTGTGCAGGGTGATAAGTATGGATCTATTTGCATTTTTCTACACGCAGATATCCAGTTAGACCAGCACCATTTGTTGAAGATGCTATCTTTTTTCCATTGTATGGTTTTGACATCTTTGTCCAAGATCAGGTGTCCATAAGTGTGTGGGTTTATTTCTGGGTCTTCTGTTCAGTTCCATTGATCCACCATTCTGTTTCTATGCCAGTACCATGCAGTTATTATAACTGTTGCTCTATAGTACAGCTGAAGATCAGAGATGGAGATACCTCCAGAAGATCTTTTATTGTAGAGGATTGTTTTAGCAATTCTGGGTTTCTTGTTCCATATGAAGTTGAGAATTTTTCTTTCAAGGTCTGTAAAGAATTTTGTTGGTAATTTGATGGGAATTGCATTGAATCTGTAGATTGCTTTTCTTTTCAATTAAAATATGAAAGTTTTTGAATGGATGGGAAAAGAAAAATTATATTGAGGTTACTGAAAAAAATCCATAAATAAATAAATATCCATAAAACTGTAAAGAAGTAAAATGGTTCGTGCTGATTTTGTTGTTGAACCTTGAACTTCAGTGCCTGACAAATGCTTGGTCAAACTAGAAAGTCATTGCATTTGTGTCCATGTATATAGGAAAACAATACTGACTATCCATTATTCCAGGCGTCCACTAGTGTCTCAGGATGTATCCTCAACAGAGAAGACATGAGCATGTAAGCCACCATTGTAACTCCTATCTGAGAGATAAGATTAAGGGATATGGGAGCTTGCCACTTTAAAAAGATTCAAAGTAAGTTAGGAAGAGACTCAGTTATTGACAGATGGGGTGGAGAGCTGATACTTGAGTAATTTCCGGTATGTCGGGCATTCTTACACAACCAACAATTCTTTATTGTGTATATTTTATAAGTGATGAATTTGGATATACAGATAGTAGGTAATTTTTCATGCCATAGAGATTAACAAAAGATAGTGAAGTTCTCAGAATTAACCTGATTTAATAATCTGTTTCAAGACTTGGAAACAGTCACCGAGAGTTGTAAATTGCTCACATTCACACTGTTGAGTTGTAATAAGAGGGATTAAAATAATTATGGTGCTAGAGGGGTTAAGGTGTTTTTTCCGACATGTTTTTAGCTGTTGTTTTCTTTGGGTTTTGTTTGTTTCAGACAGTATTTCATTATATAGCAGGGGCTGTCCTCAAAGTCTCATTCTGCTTCAGCCTTCTGAGAACTGGGAATACAGGTGTGCATTTAAACACACCTATTAGTTGTTCTTTAGTTGAAGATATATGACTTTATTCATTACAGTAAGACAACATAGAGCTGGGGATGGTGGCACATGTCTGTTCTATACTGAGGCAGAAGGTTGAAATTTGAGACCAGGATAGGTAGTTTCTCTTAGGGCTCACTAGTTTGAGGCCCAGCATCTAAACCAAGGAAAAGAAAAGAAATATAGACTCTTAGGAGTGGCTTCTATTGGGAAACCTTTCGGAATATCTGTTTTTACATTTCCTCTTTGTTGTTGTTGGTCTTTTCAAGACAGGGTTTCACTGTGTAGGCTTATCTGTTCCTGACTTGCTTTGTAGTCCAGGCTGGCCTTCAAGTCACATCAATTTCGCTGCCTCTGTCTCTCTAAGTGTTGGGTTTACAAGCATGCACTGCTATGCTAGGCTTCATTTTTCTATCTTTACTGCTCAAGATTATTCAATTTATTTGTAATCAGCACATATAATGAATACAAAGAAATAATTTAAATAAGTTTGTAAACATGAAGCAGGCGTTTTAGTTTTGATATGTATATGACCTAAAATATCAAAAAGAGCTACCACATACATATTTCATTGCTTTAGAATATTTTATTCAATAGCCAATTAATAGCAACTATAATCATTTTGATACATAATCTTAAAATAATAGAAGAATTCTCTGGCATTTTTATTGCATTAGATTTTGGTTTTAAACTAAATTACTACAGTTTGCTAAGGAACTTGGCAAATAATAATAATAATAAGAAGAAGAAAATAATTAGATATTAACTTTTTTTTTTACAGGTTTCACCTTGCTTAAATGTCTTATCACGACTGTTATTTAGCAGTGATCCAGATGTGTTAGCAGATGTGTGCTGGGCCCTTTCTTATCTCTCTGATGGACCTAATGATAAAATTCAAGTAGTCATTGACTCTGGAGTCTGCAGAAGATTGGTGGAACTTTTGATGTAACTATAACTTATGCTTAGTACTTATGTGATTGTGCATTAAGTTTAACAATTAAGATCATGGTCTTATAGCTTTTTGATCACCTCTCTCTGGGGGGGGGGGGGGGGGGTGCAGCCTTGCCAGGCCACAGAGGAAGATGATGCTGCTAGCCTTGATGAGACCTGCTAAGCTAGGGTCAGAGAGAAGGAGAGGAGGACCTCCCCTATTAGTGGACTAGGGGAGGGGCATAGGGAGAGAAGAGGGAGTGTGGGTGGGGCTGGGAGGAGATGAGGGAGGGGGCTACAGCTGGAATACAAAGTAAATAAATTGTAATAAATATATAAGTAAAATTAAATCAAAAATAAAGTATAAAAAGATTAAGGTCTTAAACATATAAAAAATCACTATCTTAGGAAGAATTAAAAATTTACCAACTCCTCCCTTTATAGAGTAGCTATAATCCTTTAATATATTTCCTGAACTGCAAGGAAAAAAAAATTATCTTTAGAGACAGGGTCTTTCTGTGTAACAAAGCCCCGGCTATCTTGGACTCACCTTGTAGACCAGGCTGGCCTTGAACTCACAGAGATCTGCCTGCCTCTGCCTCCTGAGCACTGGGATTAAATGCATGCCTGGCTGCATGAAAATTATTTTATAAACTTATTTCAATAATGAAACTTTTTTTAAATGAAGGAACCTTAATTCATCCAGTATTTATAGAATGTCTGTTGGCAGCAAAGGTGACATGAAATATTAAGATGGAGAGAACACAGTTTTTGCTCTTCACAGAACCAATAATCTAGCTTATTATTAATTATAATAACTAACTAGTATACAAAGCCAGGAGATTCATTTAGTGTCTCCAAAATGTTTTCCTTACTGGCCAGTTAGTATTACCTGTGTTTAAAACACAGCTTTTCCATGCAAAGAAATTTAAAGAAAATTTTGTTCAAAAAAATGTTACAGCTTCTTTATATGCCAGCCTTCTAAAATTATCTTCCTTTGTTTCATCAAAAAGCCATTAGTAATACGCCAGGCTTGGTAGCTCATGCCTTTAATCCCAGCACTCAAGAGGCAGTGGCAGGTGGATCTCTGAGTCCAACCAGAGGTAAGACCTTGTCTCAAAGAACAACAGAACAAAAAACAAAAAGCCATTAGTTAGATCCAAGTGAGGCATGTGGCACAAAGAATAGAGTTGTTTTAAAGGGCTGCTATTTCAGTGTGACAACAGTATCAGAGAAAGATAGACAGGTGCGGTGGGATGGTCAAGACTCCAGCTTGAGAGTGGCTTCTTCCTAAGTGGTCAGACAAGCAGGCCACAAGATGGTTTAGAGCCCCCAAACCATGATCTGGTAGCCTGTCATGTCAGATTATCTATATATGTAGGAAGATGTGAACTAAAGCAGCTGGCTTCTAGTTAGAAAATGTGAAGGGGAAACAGCCTTTAGATTAGAATTGGATCCCTCGGTGTAAACTCATGACTACTGAAATAAAGAGCTATTTAAATATGTTTTTGTTTATGTTCATTATAATATTTGGAGCAGTGACACCTCTAGAAATAAGTTGAGCATACTGAGGACATAATTTGATTTTGAAATATCACTGTTCATTTAAAGAAAGTAATTTTCTTAGAGAAATGATTGAATTAATAATGAGGAAAAATGAAATGAATGTAGAAAATTATACTGGGAATAAATCACAGCAATGTATTTTAAATTAATGAATAGGAATAGCCCCAAAGTCCACATTAAAATAGGTGGATGGATCAATAAATAGATATGGTCAAGATGATAGTATTACAAAAAATGATTAGTAAAAACAATATAAATAATTACTAATGCAGATAATGAGCATATATATACTAACACTAGTAGTAAAAAGATGGGGTACAGCCATGAAAATATACCTTATATGGACTGTAAATGTTATATTTAGGGACATATATGTACGCATATATGCGCTCAATAACAATTTGTGAAAAAAGAAGCCATGAGTTTTAAAGATAGAGGAGAGGGGTATGTGAGAGGGTTTGGAGGGAGGAAAAGGAAGGGAGAAATGTTATAATCTTTAAAATAAAACAGATTAAAGAATGGGATTTTTACATGGTTTCAAGTATTTCTTCATCAAATACTGAATATAAAGGAGAAATTAGGACCAGTGAAGGAGAATAATATGATAGATAATCTTAATTAGTGACAGAGTTCAGTACTACAATAATGGGACAAAGCATACACAATATGTCATCTAATAAAATATAATGAGATTATATTAGTATTTATAATACTGATATACATTTTTTGTTTCTGAAATATTACCAAGATACCAAGTGAAAATGAAGTAGGATTTCAGTGAAAAATATGGAAGTTTTCTGTACTATTTTTGCAACTTTATATAAATTTTAACTTAGTTTATAAGCTCATTTTTTTTTTGTTTTTGTTTTTAGGCACAATGACTGTAAAGTTGTATCACCTGCATTGAGAGCAGTTGGTAATGTTGTAACTGGTGATGATATTCAAACACAGGTGAGTTCAGAATTTATGACACATTGTTAAAATCATGTTTTATATCAATTGATTATATGTTCATTAAGACCTTATTGCTATAATTATACAGGCATCTCTGGTAGTAAGCACATTTTTCAACATCAGTTACCTTATTAGGAAGGTACTCTCATAGAGCTCTGACAGTGCAAAGGACACTAGGTGTTCTGCTTGGATGGTCCAGTGTCTCCATACTGAAGAAGTCATACTGAAATAAAGCAAAGTGCCAAACTAGGTCAATCAGTAGAACTTGAGACTCTTAAAGCAAACTACCAAGAAAATGCATGTGCTATGAGCAGATCAACCAGAAACCACTGTAAAAGGTTTTAAAAAAAAAAGATGTGTATGATGAGAATCTCTAGTTTCTGCAAACAGGGGAACTAAACAAGTACAGCAGTACTAAGGTAGATGAAATGAGATTTAATAGCCATTAAACTAGAATAGAAGCTGTGCTTTATTACACATAGGTCATAGGACTTAAGATTCAAATTTCGAGACCAGAAGAAAGGTAGCAAGGGAACAGCTCCAGAATTGAATAACTGTGTAAATATGCCTGTTTGGAGAATGGTAAGATGTTAGAATTGACTCTAGATTTGGGCTGCAGTTCTATTTAGAGACTTACCAAAGCTGTGCAACAAGTAAGCATTAGCAGTTACTCATAGCCATGTTAAGTAGCTGTCTGTATTGGTGAACACTGTGTTCACCAGCTAAACTTTCAGTGTACTGCTGCCCAATACCTTCCACCCTCACTAAATCAAAATCACTGTGGATAATCGCAGTTACAAGGACAAAGCAGACAGTGCTTTTGGATGGTTGTTTTTGTTCGGGAAAGGGTCCCATTAGTAGCTCTGACTGGCTTTGAACTCACAGAGACCTGTTTGTCACTGCTTTTTGAATACTGGGATTAGAGGTATGTGCCACATACCTGAATAGATAATACTTATTTGTAAAAATCAAAATGTAAAAAACAACGTATTTATTCTGTACTTGAAAATTCTTCTAATGCTATAGAAATGTGTGTTGGGAATGAATATCTAGTCAGTAATTCGTTTTGAAAGTGAGGTTGAATCCCATCTTCTAACACTAAGTAATTCTTCAAATAATTTTCGGAGTTGAACTTTGCATGTATTTCTATGGATATGACCAGAGATCTTTTTTCTTTGTTATTTTATTGTTCATTTTACATCCCAATCACAACCCCACTCTCTCCTCCCATTCCTACCCTCCTACCCACTTCCTCCATACCCCCTTTCTCCTTGCACCTCCCCAATCTCTGGGTTCCAACCTACCCTGGCACATCAAGTTGCATCAGTATTAAGTGCCTCCTCTTTCACTGAGGCAAGGCAACACAGCCCTGCTAGGGAATTGAGATCCAGAGGGAGGCAACAGGATCCAAGACAGACATAGCCCCTGATCCAGTTGTTAGGGAAACCACTTGAGGACCAAGCAGCCCATCAACTTCACATGTGTAGGAGGCCTAGGACCAGTTCATATATATTCTTTGTTTAGTGCTTCAGTTTCTATGAGGCCCCATTGGCCCAGGTTAGTTGGCTGTGCAGGTTTTCTTGTGGTGTCCTTGACCCCTCCAGCTCCCCTAAGTCTTCCTTAAGATTGAGTTCTGTTTGGCTGTGGGTCTCTGCATCTGTTTCCAATAGCTGCTGAATGAAGCCTATCAGATGACAGTTATACATGCTGAGCAGAGCATCATTAATAGTGTCAGGGGTTGGCTCTATTCCATGGGATGAGTCTGTTTGGGCCAGTAATTGGTTGGTCATTCCCTCAATCTCTGTTGCATCTTTTATCCCTGTACATCTAAGTGGGCAGAACAAAATTTGAGGGTGGATTGGTGTCCCACTCCCTTCACTGCACATGACCAGAAAACAGGTTCATGCCTTGAGTTTCAAGACTTCTCTACTTGGTAATATTCTTCAAAACACAGAATATGATGATAAATAGCTAAATTAATGTGTATATTTGAAGAACAGAGCTATTTACTATACTGGTGCTAGGTAGGCTTTGCTAAAAGCAAGGTAGAAGTTAGCAGTTGCCCTAGTTTTACTTTGAGAGGAATTTAATTTGTTTTTCATAGATTTCTGTACTTCTAAATAATTCAAAAGATTTTTGCATTTATACTAAAACGCTATTTGTTTTCTGTTGTAACAGTATAAGATTTTTGCATTCATACTAAAACCCTTTTATGTTTGTAACAGCATGATCTGATGCTTTTTCTTTGGTTGTTAAATAGTTTGCTTCCTGGGGCCTGTTCGATGTCTTTTTACTAGCAGACACTCACCTCAAAATGACGTTTGTAGCCTTGCCTAAGAGATTATTTCTGTGGCTGATTAAAAGGTCTAAACCTGGACTGGGCAGAATGAAGTAAGTGTGGACAAAGGTCAAGGGCTTTGAGGACAGGAGAAGGATCTTGGGAAGGAGACAAGTACAGGAGGAGGAAGAAGGAGAAGCAAGACGCTGCCATGGGTTAGTGTGAGAGAAGTATATGGCAGATCAACATAGATGGAGGAAATTAGCCCAAATAAAGAACATTAGCAAGTATTTTGGGATTATGGATTGGAGGTAGCCCAGACAGAAATGATTAAAGCTGATGGCCTGGGATGGGGCTGGGAGGTAAAGGTAGTTTAGAGGTTAATATCTGCTCTGCTCCAGGTGAAATAAGGCAATTCTGAAATCTATCAGGTGTCTGTGTCTTTTATTGATTGTGATAGTGGATTAGATAATACCACCTTAATAATTATAGGCCATACTATTAAATTAACAGCGACATTCTTTCTTACCCATTTTAGATCATTTTGAATTGTTCTGCATTGCCCTGCCTCTT
Source organism: Meriones unguiculatus (assembly GCF_030254825.1). NCBI lineage: Eukaryota > Metazoa > Chordata > Mammalia > Rodentia > Muridae > Meriones > Meriones unguiculatus. The sequence goes on along the minus strand of NC_083367.1, from coordinate 39,005,526 downwards.
ACACTTGTTGAGTAGTGCAAAGGAGTCAATTAGAAAGGAAGCCTGCTGGACCGTTTCTAACATCACTGCAGGAAACAGAGCTCAGATCCAGGTAAGCACCTTTCAGAGTTGAGATGACAATAGGAAGATCTGAGTTGAGATGCCCAGTGTTTTATCAACATGGCCTCTTCTCTCAATAATGGCATTTGTGTTTACTATCCTAATGAGGAATATCAATTTATCTATACAAATATCTGAAACATAAAGTTAGTCTTGAGGAATGGATGGTTTCTGCTAAACATAATGCATACACATATAATCCTGACTTTGAGAGGCTGAAACAACTTAGAATTTTGAGGCCAAAATGGGCTACTCTAGAACATCTTGTCTAGGAAGAAGAAAAAATAAATAAGAAAAGGTGTTGCATAAGGATTTAATTGAGAGCCTGTGGCAACATGATGATTTTTGGGGCCAGAATGGCCTGAATAGAGACCTTATTGGGCAGGGTGGTTTCCATCAGTTTTATATGTTAGGAATCATCTTCCGATTTGCTTTAAGTGATTATTAGGATCTGTCAAGTATCCTGAGCCAGAGAATACTTAAATCAATTTGATTAGTCGCATGCCTACAGCTTATCACTTTAATATTTATATTATTCTGACACAAGCATTCTTTACAAAAGCTCATTTCTTTTTACAAAAGAAAACAGTTAAAGTGTGTTGATAGATTACAAACTTTCTGGAAACCTCTCACATTTTAAGATACTAAAAATATGTATGTGTTTATGCATGTACTTGGGTGATTTTATGTGGAGCACAGTGGGTGCAGGTGCTTGTGGAGACTAGGGTGTCAGATCCCCTGGAACTGGAGATATGTATGATCATTGTGAGCCCTCTGGTGTGGTTGCTGCAGGCAAACCCATGTCCTCAGCAAAGAGCAGCAAGTGCTCATAACTGCTGAGCCTCTCACTGTGTAAAGCTTCTGCATTTCAGTGCTCCACATGGCCGTAGTTCTGAAACAGCATTTGCGCTAATTTTGCTGGATCATTTTTGTTTTTAGGCTGTCATAGATGCAGGTATTTTCCCTGTTTTGATTGAGGTTCTCCAGAAAGCAGAATTTCGTACCAGAAAAGAAGCAGCATGGGCTATAACCAATGCCACATCAGGAGGCACTCCAGAGCAAATAAGGTGGATTTAGACTTTTAAGTTCTGTCTTTTAAATGTGACTCAGATAATTTGAACTAAAACATACTTTTTAATTTAGTGATGAAAGTAACATTTCTATGTCTGTTTAATATACATTAACACGAAATGACAGCATTTGGTTTTTTTTTTTCATTTGGTTTCTTTTATCATTTATACTTATGTTATAATTAACCCCATCCTCCTTGGCATAGATTAGAAATTTGAATGGGAACAATTTGTTGATTTGCAGAATATACTGTCATGAGCACTAAATTTATTACAAAATTAACTTTTACCTAGAAGTAACAAATATGAATATCAACTTGTGTAAAGTAAAATTAAAATTTGCATTCGTTTAATGATGTTCTCTCCTTATTGCCTTACTGGTAGATAGTATAATATTTTTATGGACTACTTGACTTTTTCCTTCTGTAGTAGGTTTTATAATCTGTGCCTTTTGTTATATATATCACTGACAGCATGGTACATGGCTTTAAGTAATGGCCAATTTCTGGTCAAGTCGTGATCCATCAGTTACACTTGTCACAGGATAAATTTTGACAGAATCATTTAACCTTTCTAGTCCAGTTTCTTCTTTTTGCTAATGAATTCAGTGACAGTATCTAGAGTGAAATGAACATTTGATAAGCTCATGACTTTTACATTCTCAGGTAGACTAAGATACAGGTGTCCTTTGTAATAGTCATTTTTGAATATTGATTCTGGTCTGTCAATATCATAGATCTTCAGTCTTTTATAGACCAAAGGATTTTAAATCTACCAAATGTTAGATCATTGTCTTGTGTGTTTCTTGATTTTTAGAGACAAGTTCTCAATGTTGTCTACTTCTTTCAGTGCCATACATTTTTTAATAAAAGCAGTACAATATTTGAGAATATATACACATTGTATGTACGTGTGTTTAAGTATATATGTTTGTATGTGTGTGTGTATGTATATTGAAACAGAGTCTCACTGTATTCCTCTGGCCTATCTATATTATCTAGACCAGGCTGGCCTTGAATTCCAAGAAGTCTATTAGCTTAGATGTGTGTCATCATACTCCTAAAACAAGTCATCTGTAATTCTGTTATGCTAACTGTTGTTTTCCTTATTCACCTTTGGTTTTGTAATTGTTTTTATTATTTCCTTGGCCAGCCTCTCAAATGCAGGGTTATAAATGTGCCACACACCTTGCCTTGCGTTGTCACCCTCATATCTGTGTGTAGAGATGTCATCTGTGTCTGCCTCTTTTCTGCTCCCTTATTATTTTAACTGATTGTTGCATTATATTTGTGTCATAAATTCAAGCAGTAAGAAAACAAACAGCAATAGCAAAAAGTATGTGTAGAAACACTTTGATGATTGCTAATAATAACATTTTATTTTGGTTTGATGTTATAATATACAGTGTTTAAATCATCCTTCCCCCATTTCTCTTTTTAAATTTTCTGTGAAGGTATTTGGTAACCTTGGGCTGTATTAAACCACTTTGTGACCTTTTGACTGTCATGGACTCCAAAATAGTTCAAGTGGCTTTAAATGGACTTGAAAATATTTTACGACTAGGAGAACAAGAATCTAAGCAGAATGGAGTGGGCATCAATCCATACTGTGCTCTCATTGAGGAAGCATATGGTAAGAGGCAATTGTAAGTTTGTATTATACTTAATTCATAATTATCTGCCTTAAATGGCCTCTCCCCCATCTGCACGTGCACCCTCCCCCGTTCTTTTTTTTTAACTTTTATTAATTACACTTTACTCACTTAGTATCCCCCATAAACTCCCTCATCCTCCCCTCCTATTCCCACCTTCCCTCCCCAAGTCCACTGATAGGGGAGGTCCTCCTCTCCTTCCCTCTGATCCTAGTCTATCAGATCTCATCAGGAGTGACTGCATTGTCATCTTCTATGGCCTGGTAAGGCCTGCTACCCCCTCAGGGGGAGATGATCAAAGAGCAGGCCAATCAGTTCATGTCAGAGGCAGTCCCTCTTCCCATTACTATGGAACCCATTTGAACACTGAACTGCCATGGGCTACATCTGTGCAGGGGTTCTAAGTTATCTCCATGCATGGTACTTGTTTGGAGTATGAGTCTCTGGAAAGACCCCTGTGTTCAGATTTTCTGGTTCTGTTGCTCTCTTTGTGGAGTTCCTGTCCTCTCCACATCTTACTATTGCCCACTTCTTTCATAAGATTCCATGCACTCTGCCCAACAGTTGTCCATAAGTCTCAGCATCTGCTTTGATAATCTACAGGGCAGAGCCTTTCAGAGGCCCTCTGTGGCAGGTTCCTAATTTATTTCCTGTTTTCTTCTTCTTCTGATGTCCATCCTCTTTACCTTTCGGGATGGGGATTGAGCGTTTTATTCAGGGTCCTCTCTCTTGATTAGTTTCTTTAGGTGTATAGATTTTTAGTAGGTTTATCCTATATTAAATGTCTGTATGAGTGAGTGTATCCTTTGTATGTCTTTCTGCTTCTGGGACAGCTCACTTAGGATGATCCTTTCCAGGTCCCACCATTTACCTGCAAATTTCATGATTTCCTTGTTTTTTATTGCTGAGTAATATTCCATTGTGTAGATGTACCACAATTTCTGCATCCATTCTTCAGTTGAGGGACATCTGGACTGTTTCCAGGTTCTGGCTATTACAAACAAAGCTGCTACAAACATGGTTGAGCAAATGTCCTTATTGTATACTTGAGCCTCTTTTGGATATATGCCTAGGAGTGGTATGGCTGGATCTTAAGGAAGCACTATTCCTAGTTGTCTGAAAAAGCGCCAGATTTATTTCCAGAGTGGTTGTACAAGTTTACATTCCCACCAGCAGTGGAGGAGGGTTCCCCTTTCTCCACAACCTCTCCAGCATGTGTTGTCACTTGAGTTTTTTATCTTGGCCATTCTGATGGGTGTAAGGTGAAATCTCAGGGTCGTTTTGATTTGCATTTCCCTGATGACTAATGACACTGAGATTTGAGTGTTTCTCTGCCATTCGATATTCCTCTGATGACAATTCTCTGTTTAGCTCTGTTCCCCATTTTTTTAATTGGATTATTTGGTTTGTTGCTTTTCAGCTTCTTTAGTTCTTTATATATACTGGATATTAGCCCTTTGTCAGATAGATTCTTTACCAATCTGTAGGCATTTGTTTTGTTTTGATGATGGTGTCCTTTGCTTTACAGAAGCTTTTCAGTTTCATGAGGTCCCATTTATTGATTGTTGCTCTTAGAGCCTGTGCCGTTGGTGTTCTGTTCAGGAAGTTGTCTCATTCTATGAGTTGTTTTAATTAGATGCCCTTGGTGATGCGGCCTTGCCAGGCCACATAGGAAGAGGATCCAGGCAGTCCTGATGAGACTTAAAAAGCTATGGGAAGATAGCAATAATGGAGAACTCCCCCTTTAAGTGGACTTGGGGAAGAGGATTGGAGAAGACAGAAGTAGGGTAGGACTGAGGAGAGTTGAGGGAGGGGCTTCAATTGGGATATATAATGAATAAGTTGTGAAGAAAAAAATAAAAATTAAAAAAAGAGAAACAGAAAAAGCAGAATATTTGAAAATAATTGCCCATAGCTGATACTACAACAATCTATCCATCATTTACTTTTATTTTTAATATTTCACTTTCCTTATTCATCTTTCTTTACATTGTCCATATGTATAAATACCTTCCATTGATTTAAGTAATGTGAATTTCTCCATGATTGAATAGATCTGTAACTGCAATATTTTAGCAGTTTTAGCCACATACTTGTAATTGACCTTTAGTTTGTTTCCAGATTATTTAGTCATTTATATAAACCAAAACAATTACTCTTTTGCTTATAAATTTGTTTCTTCTATTTATTCATATCTGTTTTTGACTTGGTTTGTTTTTGTTTTTGAGACTAGCTCAAAAACAGGTTGAGACAGGTCCAGAACTCACTAAATAGCCCATGTTGCCTTCAGCTGGTAATCCTTTGGCATCCATCTCCTGGGTGCTGTGATTAAAAGCATAGGCATCATAGCCAGCTGAATCAATATGTCCAGATACACTTTGAGGATGTGATTACTGAATTGTAAGCACAAAATTTGTTTATCTTTTCATTTCATTTACCTAAGGCCTTTTAGTTGACAGTGCTGCTGCCTGTTTATGAGAGGGCCCTGTAACTTGAAATTTCCTTTCATTGGCTTATGTAAAGTGGTGGTATTAAGTTGCTTTTCTTTTTATTTTGTATAAAATAATTTCTTAGTTTATTTTGTATAAAAAGTGCTATTTTTCTTTTATATATACTGGATATTATTTCTATATCATAATTGACTATATACTGTTCTTTGTTTAGTTCTGTATTTAACTTTTCATAGTAATTTTTTTAAAGTTGTTATTGTGTGTTTGGGCTGGGGTACATGGGCTTATGTGCCATGACATTTTTGTGAAGTCAGAGGACATTGTTATGGATTGAACTCGGGCCACCCAGCTTGCACAGCCAGTGTTTTTAACTACAGAGTGATCTTTAAGCCTTGTTTTTATAGTTTATTATATTTTTCTTGAAGGTTTTTTTTATATTTAACATATTGTGTAGTGTCATCTCTTAAGCCTTTAAAGTTTACAAAACCAATGTCCTAATGGACATACAATGAAAATTAAAGATTTTTTAAAAGATTTATTTATTTATTTATTATGTACACAATGTTTTGTCTGCATGTATACCAGCACACCTGAAGAGGGCATCAGATTTCATTATAGATGATTGTGAGCCATCATGTGGTTGCTGGGAATTGAACTCAGGACCTCTAGAAGAGCAGCCAGTGCTCTTAACCACTGAGTCATCTCTCTAACCCCTGAAAATTAATTTTTATTGGTTAGATTTTTCTCCCCTCTTCTTTCTTCTTTTTTGGAGGGAGGGTTGTTTATTTTTTGTTTTGTTTTGTTTTTGAAAAATGGTCTGTCTGGTCTTGGCTATCCTAGAACTTTCTATGTAGACCCGCTGGCCTTAGGCTTGCAGAGAGCCTCCTGCCTCTCCCAGATGCTGGAATTAGAGCTGAGCGTCACCAAACCCATCTTGGTCATAATTTTTTTGATTGGTTTCTTAAGAAATTTAACTCATAGGAATTATTTTATAATAGACGTGGACCTAAACTGATTTTTAAGAAGATTTACTTATAGGAATATTCACTATTCTCTATTAAGTCCCATTTCTTTCTGTTTGTTTGTTTGTTTTGTTTTCTACACTGATTCAAGCTTTATCTTATGCATCTTGAAATCTGAGATGTGTTACCCTTACTTCACAATATAAAGTATCATTGAGTTCTTCTTACTGGCTTGTTCTCTATGGCGGGGTCAGCCTGCTTTTTTTCACCCCTGGTTCACCTGCAGGGGATGGCCCTATCTACAGTGGAATGGGCCTTTTTATATCAAATCACTAATTAAGAAAATGCCCACAGGCTTGTCTACAGACTGATCTTATAGAGGCTTTTTTTTTTTTTTTTTTTTTTTTTTTTTTAGTTCTGGTTCTCTCTCCTCACATACATTTAGGTTTGTGTCACATTGACAAAACCCAGCCAACACACTGTGCTAACATAGGACCCAGATTCTGTTTCTAGCAATGACATTGGGCAACTCACAATGTCTTGTAACTCCAGTTCCAGCCGATCCAAAGATCCAGTCCTCCTGCACACATGTGGTGCACATAAATTCAATTTTGTTCACACACATAAACAAATTTAAATAAAAATTTTGAAAAAGCCAGTCTTTTCTTGTTAACAGTCATTTTCATCCCAAATTACACTGGAATTTAGGACGTTCTGTGGTTATGTACAGCATGATGAATGCTTTGCTTATTCCATATTCTACAATATCCAAAGTGGCGTATCTTTTAAGAATATTTTTGTTATTAGGGTGTGTTTGTGGATATACATTCCATAGTGTACAGGTGAGTATAAGAAGAAAGCTTTGTGGAGTCTGCCCTCTCCTTTCACTTACTGAGGGCTCTGTGGCTCTAACTCATGCTGCCAGGCATGTGTGGCAAGCATCCTTACATGCTGAGTAATCTGGTTGGCCCAGAGTGATTTGTCCTTGAATAAAAAATATTCTAACAGTACTCAGATCTGTGTAGAATTTTTTCCTGAAAGCAATAAAATAGGATGTTGCACATTTCCCTCATCATTACAGAATGAAGTTTTTTCTCATTTCATTTATAGGTTGCACTTTGGGGACATTCTATAACAGCTGTATGTGGTATTTTGTTGTGAAGTGTCATGGATTCAAATATAGTTTGCATGTATTTCATACCAAAACCTTGCGATCTGGTGTGTTTTAATTTTTTTATTTGTTTTGTTTCTCTTTCTATTCTTCATTATTTAGCATAGTTGTTCTGGAAGGGGTTTGTGGAGTTACTTTAAAACTAGACTTTTTTGACTCAAGTGCAGGTAATTGAACTTCCCAACTTAGCTAAGATCACACAGCAATACGGTTGATGCCTATGACCTTGCTCCCTGACTTAGTGTTTCTTCATGTCAGACTTCCTTGTACCTTTTCCTGTCTTTTTAAAGAAAGACTGTATTTCTTTAGCCTGGGCTGTCCTAGAACTCTTTGTGGACTGAACAGTGCCTCTTGCCTATATCTCCTCAGTGTTAGGATTACAAGCATATATCACCTGCTTGGTTTTATGCAATAAGGGTGTTCAAGTCTACAGTTTCCTATGTGCTAGGCAAGCATTCTTACCAACTGAGCTACATCCCTAGTCCCCTATTCTTGTCATTCTTAAAGAATAAGATGCAAGTGTGAAGTCATTTATTTGTGTAAAAAATAAATTTAAAAAGCGTCCCAGTCTTAGTGAAGTGGATGGGTGCTTTTTATTTGTTATTCTCACATAATATATACTGAAGCCCTAAGCATAACTTCTTTCTTGTATGTGTTCTTTCTGTGATAGGCTTGGATAAAATAGAGTTTCTGCAAAGTCATGAAAATCAGGAAATTTACCAGAAGGCTTTTGATCTAATTGAACACTATTTTGGTGTAGAAGATGATGATCCCAGCATTGTACCTCAGGTGGATGAAAACCAGCAACAGTTTGTATTTCAGCAGCAGGAGGCCCCAATGGAAGGGTTTCAACTCTAACAGGTGGTGGGAAAAAGCAGCTTTTGATAGCTCTTCCACATGACCGGCGGAAATGTTTTTATATAATACAGGAAAGAGAAAATCAGGTGTACTTTTAAAAGGAAATATGAAACAAAAGTTTCCATTCAGATGTACCATTTCTTTTTAGATTTTTCTTGTTTTGGTTATTCGTTTTAATGTAACTGTATTTGTCTTTTGTTATTTAGATTTTTGTATCTAATTGTGAATATACATTATGCAATTATTTTATTCAGGCTTGAAAAGGAGAACTTGGCGAATATTACGTAACGGTTCTGAACTTTTCAAGTGTTCTTGAAAACTGCACAAGAGTAGCATTGTGAATATTTATAGTTGTATCTTGTCAGTGAGTCTGACTGTTCCCGGTCTTCATTAAATCTACCTCTGTCCTGAAGCATAAAGAAAAGCTCCAGAAACATTTAAGAGCTGAATTAGAGTGTGATAATCTTTATTATTTTAGATTCTAAATCACTGTGCGGTAGGTTACACTTCACAAACAATTGTAACAGAACTCTTAAAAATAGTGTACTGATGGTTAAATGTAGCCATTATGAAGAGAGAAGCTGTTCATGCTGGTCACATTGCAAACCTATAAAACACTTAAATATCTGTGTTGTTCACATAAAATACTATTATTCTAGTAAATTTTATATTTTATCCAGATTTGCTACCTTTTTTGGAAGTTTTTATTTTCACTCTTTATTTTAAAGATGATCACGACAGAGAAGTGATCGTGAGTCTGTAGTGCTGCATACCTGAAACTGTATTTCCTTTGATTTTTCAGAAGATCTTGAACATTTTATTCTCTGTATGATAATGAACTTAAGTACTTGAATGAGAAAAGTGTCTTGAAAGAAATCACCTTGTTATGTATTAAATTTTGTTAAATGCATTTAATGTTTTGACTAAATGAATGATGCTAATGAAAATTGCTAAGGATTATTTAATGTACAGAAATTGACATTAGAAATATTTCTTTTTGATAGTGCAAACCAGGTCTCACAGCTGCTTATTATGAACTATGTGATAGATGACCTTCACATCTGATTGGTCAATCTTATTTCTGTTTTATGAGTTAACAGGAAAAAGTCTCTTGAAAATCTAAATTTTTTGATAGAAAATTTATATTTATTTACATACATGTGTGTTATTGCCATAGAACTGTGCTTGGTAGAGTTTCTAAGCAGATGTGGTATTGTTGAACTCAGTTTTTTGATTTATAGTTATATGCAGTTGGTGTATATATCCAGTTATATCCTTAAGAATACTTATGTAAAACCTAAATTACAATTCTTTTGAGATGGGAACTAAAACAATTTTGAAATGATTCATAATCTATTCTGTAAAGAAATATTTCATTTATAATAGCATTTGTAATGTTTCTGCAGGAAATCAGAGGCATGTGACATAAGGAAGGTGTATATAGGAGCATTATTAAATAGTAAAGCACTTTGTAAACTGTATATCATGAATCTAAGCTTTGGCAAGACATTTAAGCCTCACAACCATGAAATTTCGTAGTGCTGACTGCATCTGTCAGTCCTTTTATACCAGGAAGTAGCAGATTGTGTCTGTGCCCTTTTTATTATAATGGGAGTTATAGAGTTAAGTATAAAGTTTTTCTTTTACATTAAGTACATTCAAAGAAACAGGGTAGTGATATAAAGATTACCAAATTGATGGTAAATTTATCAAATAGACACTTTTATGGTGGTGGTGTTTCTAAGTGTAAGATGACAGGGTATTTGACTCTTTGTAATCAGTTGAACTTGTTGATCAGCATAATTCAAACCTAGCCAGCTGTGCCTGCTTTGAGGATGCAGTCATCACTATAACAAACCTCTAAGCTGAATCTTCCAAAAAAAGTTCTTACAGAGAAATTACATATAGGTGTATGTGTGTGTATGTGTGTATATATATATATATATATATATATATATATATATGCATATATATACACATACAACACACATGGTATATACATATATGTATGTGTGTGTATATATATATGTGTGTATATATATACACAATGTATATAATGTTTGCAGGCACATAGACTAAATGACTTATAAAAGGACATTTTAGACTTTGCCAGTGGGACAAATGTTGTATTTCTAAGTATAGAACTTGGTCATACCCTGAATATTTAAATACAAACAAATTTAATTTCATAAATTAGTATCTTACATAAATTGATTAGATTTGAATGCAGAGGGCATTTGGTCCAACTTTAAGGTCTAGCTCTTTTTTTTTTTTTTTTTTTTTTGAACCAAGAGTAAGATAAGAGCTACCTTTTTTTTTTTATTTTATTTTATTTTCAATGCAGTTTATTCAGGAACCTTGAACAATCCTCGGACCCTGGGGAAAGCCAGCCCACAGCTTAAATAGCCTCTGGGTAGCCAACCCAGGTGTGCCACGTGGGCAATGCAGATAGGTCCACATACATGGAAGCAAGCCAGATCCTCGGCCTTAGCCAAATGTGGAGTTGTTCGTGACAGAGAGCACTCACCATCGGGAAGGTGGAAGGCGGAAACCAGCTCCATCTTTAAGGCATAGCATTCCGCAGCTCTCTACAGTTCCCCCTTTTTGTTTTAGACGCATCAGGCAAGAGTAGAGGTCTGATCTCTGATATTAGAAATAAATTGGGACTTTGTACCGATGTTCATTTAGGTGTCATCCACCCAAAGAGCATCAGACCCGTCTGATACCTTTTTCTCAGAGGCAGGACCTGGGGCATCAACCCGTATGCAATCAGACATGCTCTTCTCTGGGTCCAAAGTGGCTGACCCTGAGTGCAGTGCTTAGCCTCGCATCCTGAGCGTATCATTTTAAGAGCTACCTTTTTAAGAGTAGCATTATCATCATCGTCCCCTGTGACACAATTTAAAAAGTTGCTTTTCTAAGATTTATGACTCTTACATATGATAGATACTGTGCCAAATAAAATAAATGTGTTTTAAGAAATACATATGACATTAATGCAGATACCAAAAAAATACTTGAAAGAGTCCATTTAAATTAAATTTGGTCCATTTTAATAAACTTAATTGAACTTGAATTTCTACTGGTTCAACTATGCAATCATGCTTGTTTTATAAATACTTGGTGCACTGGCCTAGGTTTTTATTGTTTGTTTGCTTGCTTTTGCTGTAAGTTTTAATTTGGAAGGTTATTCTAACCTAATTTTTAGTGTTGTTAATTTTTAGTGTCATTTGTCACTTACTGGTAGCACTGAAACAGGGTATTTTGCTTTTCTTTTTAAAGTAAATGTGCTGGCACAGAAATACCTTCTCATTTGGTTCCTGAAACCTGCTTGCAGTTAAAGATTGACTCACTGGGTGAAGAACTAAAGAAGCATTTATTACCTCTGCTTTGATAGTTTTTTTTCTTTATAAAGGAGTATTATGGAAAAAGTAAATATAAAAATGTCTTCATGGATTTTTGTTAGCGTTGTAAATTCAGCAATCTACTGGTTGCTTAATTGTGATACTGTGAAATAAAATGAACTCCTGTCCATTTCAGTACATAGCATTGTTACTTTCTGAAATGTGACATGCTGTTAGGAGCCAGTATAATAGGAAAGTAGGATGAGATGAGGGGATTTTCGCTTAACTACATAAACAAACGTTTGAGCATTATGCAATATTATGAAATGTTACAGTCTACTAAACACAATAAAATACTATTTTACAATTCCATTTATATAAGTGTGTTTGCGTTTATTGTTGCTAAGACTGTATATTCACAATGGAATAAAAACATGCCACCATCAGTTAACAGTCTCATTTTTATAAAACAAGAATCACAAAGAATAACTAATTCAAAACTATGTTGAAAAGGAGGAAAAAAGAGCACATAGAAAGATGCTAGATGTAAACCCAGTTACATCAGTAGTCACAGTGATCTTTAAGGAGTTGAAGGTGCGTAAGCAGTGCCTCAGAAGTGCAGTGGGCTGTACTAGTTGCAGGTAATTTACAGAAGGAAGGCAAACATTCCAAAGGGATCAGAGTTCTGCATACCAGTATTTGGAAGCCCCAAGATTGACCTCCAGTGACATACTGTATCCAGCAAGGTGACACCTCCTGTGCAGCCCAAACAACAACCAACTTGGGAGAAAGCATTTAAATGCCAGAATTACAGCAGACATCTCTTTTAAACCACCAAGAGTAGCGAATATTTCACAAAGATTTTATTTTCAATTTTTCTTTTTTTCCAGTTACTTAATCATTTTACAGCCTGGTCCCAGCAGCCTACCTCCTCTCCTCATGTCCCCCTCCCCCACCCCCATTCCCCAAGGGATACCAACCCACCCTGGCACCTCAAGTCACAGCAGGACTAAGTGCACTCTCTCCTATTGAGGCCAGACAAGGCAGCCCAGCTAGGGGAAAGGGAACCAAAGGCAACCAACAGTCAAGAGACAGCCCCTACTCCCATTATTAGGGGACCCACATGTTGACCATGCTGCACATCTGATACATATGTGTAGGGTATCTAGGTCCACCCATTTTATGGGTGGTTCAGTCTCTCTGAGCCCCCATTGGTCCAGGTTAGTTTACTCTGTAGGTTTTGTGGTGTCCTTGACCCTTCTGGCTCCCTGAACCTTTCCTGCCCCTCTTCCACAAAACTCCCAGCTCGGCCTGTTGTTTATCTGAGTCTCTACATCTGTGCATCAGCTGCTGGATGAAGCCTCTCAGAAGACAGGTATGCCAGGCTCTTGTCTGAAATCAAAGAAGAGTTTCGCTAATAGTGTTGGGTTGGCACTCTCCCGTGGGGTGAGTCCTAAGCTGGGCCAGTCATTAGTTTGCCATTCCTTCAAGTCTCTCCTCCATCTTTATTCCTACACTTTTTGTAGGCAAGACAAATTCTGGGTCAAAGGTTTTATGGGTGGGTTGGCGTCCT